>NW_026068013.1:5280480-5313649 GCF_014885135.2 Alexandromys fortis | reverse complement strand
GCACTCGGGAGGCAGAGGCAGGCGGATCTCTGTGAGTTCGAGGCCAGCCTGGTCTACAAGAGCTAGTTCCAGGACAGGAACCAAAAAGCTACGGAGAAACCCTGTCTCGAAAGAGAGAGAGAGAGAGAGAGAGAGAGAGAGAGAGAGAGAGAGAGAGAGAGAGAGAGCGTCCAACTGACACCCTCCTTCATATGGGGTAAATGCACTGGGCTGCAGTTGTCCAGCCCATCCTGTGTGGATGTACTGAGAGAACATGCCTTTTCAATTATTTTGAAAAGTAACTCAAAGATGAACTCGCTTATCGAAAGCTACCACATGAAAGGAGGAGAGGCTGCACGTGGGAAGCGTCTTTTGGATACAACAAAATTTCTCTATTCAGCTGATTTCGGGTGTAATGGTGCAGAGAAGGAGCAGTGTTGACCAAGAGGTTCTCCCCACCATTCCCAGAAACGGAAGACCCTCTCCAAGTGAGGAAACCTTCAGGCTGAAAGATAAATCCAGGCACAGAGAGGCGACTCAGTGAAGCTTCGGAGCTGTCTAGTGTGAGAGATTTCCCCACCGACTTCTGTTGACTCCCTCTCTGCTTTTCTCTGTCAGCAAGCTTCTGTTTTCCCGTTTCTGCTGGTGTTTTTGGTTTACCCTGGGCTTTGGCTGGCCTAGCTGTCATTTCTGTCAGGCCACCGCCCAGGTTTAAGAAAGAGGAGAACCCTTTCCTTCTCCTTGGTCCTCTGGCCTGGTGGCAGGTAGCTCAACTTTGTGAGGACGACAAGGCAGGGAGCCTGGGGTAAGGAGCCCAGGGCAATCGGTGTGTGTGTGGGGGGGGGGGGGGGCAGCAGTGAAGGTGGGACGGGGGTGGGGTGGGGGGGTGGGACGGGGGGGGGGGCAGGCAGGACAGCCGGGCCCCAGCACAGGCCAGGGAGGCAGAGCCCTGGAGGAGCACTTGCCCCCAGCCCTGCTGAAAGCTGGCTGAGCCCTGGGGAGTGCAAGAATGTGTTTGTGCTCAAAGTGAGGAGCTGGCAGAAACAGGCCAGCTAAGGGACAGGGGTGGAAGATTGCTTTGTTTTTAGAACTCAGGCTTAAAAATAACATTTTTCTTTGTCAGCGAAATATTCTAGTTTCGAAACCATGAATGGTGGACTGCCTGTGCCAAGATGGTGTTTTTCTTTTCACCTTGGATTTTGCAACCTCCCTTTTAATTAAGGTCTGTAAAGCCTCAGCTTTGTAAAGCCACTGACCTAGGTGACCGCCTCTCTGAGGGATACCAGGGACTTCTCACCCACCAGATCTGGGGCATAAGCAAACTGTCACTCTGTTTACACTAGGGTGTGTCTGGGGGAGTCCCTGGGGAGCACAGGTCCACTGAGACCAGCTCCTTCCATCCCCTCTCCTTCCTCCATACTGTCCGTCTCCCAGAATCAGTTACAAAGTATCTTCTGAATGGGGGAATCTGTTTGGGGATATCTGTGGAAAACATGATCTATCAACCACAGCCGCTGTTTTATTACATCCTGTCCATCTCCCCCATTCTCTGAAGCCAGGAAGGCTAAAGGAACTCCATCTTCCAGCTCACCCTGCTGTTCTGTCTAAACATCTCTTTTACCCAACAGTGGAGTTATCAGGTTTTCCGTGGTCAAGAGCTTAGGCTAAGGCAAGGACCTTGCAGTGGGCAGATGAAGACCCTTGTAGAGGATGGAAAGTTAAGCCCCTGTGTGGCACCGTGTGCCTCCCTGTTAACTACCATCCACTCCTGCTTCCCCTGGTGCCTGGCACAGGGCTGGCATGAAATAGCTAATCACATATGATAATGGTGATATGAAGAAAATGAAAGCTTCCCCCCAACGCCCCTACTCTAGGTGTCCCTTCACCCTTGCTACTTAACTAACCCCCTCCCATTTCAAAGCCTCATCAGTTTTATCTCACACCCTACTCTGCTACTTGGGCAGGGAACCCTGGACCACTCCTCTCTGTCTCAGAGCCCCTGATACCCTATACAAGAGTAATAAACTGACTTTGCAGGTATGCCTTGGGGGTTCATTATACGAG
Source organism: Alexandromys fortis (assembly GCF_014885135.2). Classification (NCBI taxonomy): domain Eukaryota; kingdom Metazoa; phylum Chordata; class Mammalia; order Rodentia; family Cricetidae; genus Alexandromys; species Alexandromys fortis. Next base: position 5,311,606 of record NW_026068013.1, on the reverse strand, counting down.
GAGTCCTCGCACGAAAGAGCACTCAGAGCTATTGGCTCGCTCTTTCTCTTTATCCCAGAGATGTCTCCATCAAGCTCTGACAAGTATTTGTTAAGTCAAGTAGTAGTGTGCTATGACAGGGATGACTTGAGTCTTTCGTGCCCATTGTAGAAAATGTTGACATGGTGGGTATAGAATTTGAAAATAGGCCATCTTCCAGAGTTTCTGACCCATTCTGTATGCTCTCCAACCCCACATCCTGCTGGGACACCCTCAGCACCCCAGGATTCTGGACCAACTGTCAGTACAGAAAGAAGCCCCACTTAACATACTTTATATGTTGTGTGTGTGTGCACAAAAGTGCATGTGTAAGCGCTCACACACACCTATACCTGCCACGAGGCTCACGTAGAGGTCAAAGGACAGTTTTTAGAAGTTGGTTCTTTCATTCCATTCTGGGGACCAAGCTCAGACTATCCAGGCTTAGCAGCAGGCACTTCTACCCACTGAGTCAGCTCACTGGGCCAATACCCCACTTTTGAAAGGTAACTAAGTCTACACTGTGTTAGTATTATTTTTCCTTATTTGATGGGCAAGTCAGATTAATTTTTGTGAGTTAGTGGGAAACAATGAAATCCGGATTGAAAAATATGAATGTCTAAGGGAAAAAGTATGCTATAAAATAATACCACCAAAGAAAACAAAGATGCCTAAATGGAACTCTGACGCTTCAAACACATTGTTTGGGAGGATGGTGCTGTTTTGATGAAATCCATCTTGTCTTTCTGAGAAAACCAATCTTTTGTACTTTAATTTAATTCAGGCAGCTGAGTTACTTTAAATATATTTTTTGTACATGTAGGTCATTTTATTCGTGTGGCTATTTTCTGAGAGGAGCTGAAGGAAATGAAGTTAATTAAAATTTTATTATGTTCACCTTCATAGAATAATTACATGATTGAGTGGATTTCTTCAAGTTTCCTAAAGAAACAATTATTTTGATCTGACAGAACCGGAATCTGCTTTCTTTTTTACCTTGTCTTAGATCTGGGTGGACTATAAGAAAATGCACATTTATAAGTCCTGAACGGAACATGCCTAAGTCTCTCTCCACCCCTCATGCAAGTTTGAACATTTACTTGACAACTAAACTTCCTAACTTAGAGCTCTGCTTGCTAGTCTTGAAGGCTTTCATGGCACAGATATCTGAATTAATCAGAAAGAAGTGGGAACGTGCTAGCCATGGTGGAAGGATTTCGTTTCGTCTTTCATCTTGGCAGGAATATGTGTTCGAGAGCGTTGTAAGCAGACCAAACATACAGCTGAGATTGTTGGAAAGGCGATTAGACTTCCCGCCACAATGAACCAGCAACGTGTCTAAGATCTGAGCTTCCCACCGACTGGCAACCTGTCTGTGCACTACTCGGCGTCTTCCAGATGGGTGACGAGCAGTTCCTTTCAAAGGGCTACGGCAAGGCAGGGTACAGAATGGTGGTTCCGGAACCTCCATGATAGGCTCTACTTTCTTTATTTTATTTTTTTTTTTTTTTATATTTTAGAATCGTTTGGGGAGAGGGTCGTTCATATTACAAACTCCATTTCAGAAAAGATAACAAAATAGAGGGAAGAAATATCAAATAAAATGAAACTTTCTTTTTGTCTCATATTTTTTCTTCTAAACTTAGCACTCTTGCTTCAGTAAGGTTGTTTTCCTCCCTCCTTCCCTCTTTCCCTTTCTTCTTCCATTCCTTCCTTCCTCCCTCCTTCCTTCCTTCCTTCCTTCCTTCCTTCCTTCCTTCCTTCCTTCCTTCCTCCCTCCTTCTTTCTTTCCTTCCTTTTTTCCTTCCTTCTTCCCTCCCTCTTTCCTTCCCTCCCTCCCTCCCGTCCTTCCTTCTGACAAAAGAAAGTAAGCATACTTTTTAAAGCTAATAGAGAATCTACCATGTCTACAGACGGGATGCCTGGGATACTGTACACTCACAAACAATCTCCACAGGATGTGCTGGAACAAGAACATGAGGTTTAGACTAACACTGTGCTGACTTACATGTGGTTCTTCCACATGATCTTGGTGAAGCCAGGCAGGACTTGCAGCTTCTGTGAGATTTGATTCTTACTGATTCTTGAAGGGCCAGACTTAATCAACCATACCTGCACTCCTAGCACTTGTGAGGCTGAGGCAGGAGGATTGCTGTGAACTTGAGGCTAGCCTGGGTTACAGAGTGAAACTGTCTCAAAACAAGCAAAACCTTAATACTTGACTGTTAGAGAGGATCCAAGCAAAGCACTGCATGCTGGGAAACAATTTGCCTAAAACACAAATCTCTATCAGCTCCCGGATGCTTAGACTACCAGACGAGTTGTATTTCTCATTTTGGGGTTCTTGGTAAAACAAACAAACAACAACAGAGAACCCTCTCTAACTACTTACGAAGATACTCGAGGGCTAATAAATGTAGGTGATGACTTCTTCAAGCTCCTCACTAAGTCAACTGGATCTCAGCCAACAGTATTTGGTGTTCACTTACACTCCTTTAGAACAGTTAAATCCACCTTAGATCTTTAACTGGGATCCTTTCAACTTTCTACCATTTGTTCTCATTCCATCCCCCCAACAGCATGTAAGGAAGGGAAAGACTAAAAAGACTGTTAGCAGCGAGGCTCAGGGCTAAGCTCCTCTGTCGAAAACAAAAAGGAAGAGTGAAACAGAAATCCACCGTGTTCTCACTCATGTGGATATGTGCTAGAGCCATTCCTAACCTGCGGGTTGTGACCCTGAATATTAGATATTCACATTATGAATCACATCAGTAGCAAAATTACAGTTATGAAGTAGCCACAAAATAACTTTATGGTCAGGGATGAGCACAACATGAGGAGCTGTATTAAAGGTCAGAGCATTAGGAAGCTGAGAAGCACTCTTCTAGAGCACCAGCTACTCTTGGGCTCTCGGGATGGGATTGTGAACTAGAGGAAGGGCAGCCATGGCTCTCAGCGTCACTGACATCTCTGGGTTGGCAGGGGAGGGGTACACAGTGGCCAACACATCTGTGCTGTGCCATCTACCTGTGGACATATTGTGTCCAAAGAAGAAGAAGAGTGGATTCTTTGCAAGAGCTTTTGATGGTTTTTCTCAGGCTGTTATAAATAATAGTTTCACATAATTCTTAACATGGTGGACAAAGAGTTAATAAAATATCTTTCTGTTGGTTATGGTCTTAGTTTGGTTGTTCCAGAAGCAGATAAAGATGATATATGTCAATCGTGTTACAAGGAAATACTGAATGTGGTAAAATTGACTCCATTGGCAGAAAACATCTGGATGGGGGGGGGATCTACAGATGAACTGTGAGTCTTGCTGGGGACACTTTGCTTTGAACTTCCCTGTGTGCAGTAAGTCTCTAACTATCATGTAGAGGGTACTCTGCAAGGCATCTACTTGGATCTTACAAGAGTTTTGAGTGTGAGATGTAACTTTCTTAAACAAAGCCAGGTCCTTCACCTGCCCAGTAAGGACCTTATCTCAGACACGAGAACTTTCAGGGTTCTAACTATAGATGGGAATCCGATGTTTTGGACTCTAGAGTTGTACGCTTGCCCTTCTGAGAAGGCTGGGGTCAGAGGTGGGAGCAACAGTCTTGTGAATACAAAGAACTGCTTGAGCCCAGTGAACTCCCTTGCTGGGTACTGCAGATGGGCACAGTGTCATGTGACTTCTGTCGTGTGAAGCAGCACTATTAGGGAAGAACCTGAAATACTGAGGTTTCTGTAGTGTTTTATCCACTAAATTAAAATTCATTCACCCCTTCATCCATGTATCCAGGAATCAGTGCATTTACCTGTTCATCCATGTATCCATTCACCAGACTATCCATGAATTCATCTGTACATTCACCCATCCATACATCTATTCACCCGCCCACCCACCCACCCATCCACTCATCTGTTCAACATTAATTTAGAATCTACAATATGCCAAGAACCTTAGAATACTAGAGAGAAACAATTCACAGCCCTCCTTTCTCATCTAGTCCTTAGAAGGAAAAGAGATGGATTAAGTGTTACTAACAATAGTAGACAATACTTATTAAGTACAGGAATACTGTATTAAGAAGCTTATGTACATCATCTTATTTAATCTTTTTCAAGAATTCTGTGAGGTAAGTCTTACTGTCTGCAGATTACAACCTCTGAAGTTGAGATATAGGGAATCTGCCTCAAAGTAACCCTTTTAGAGGGTCACCTAAAGCTAGACAGCCTTTGACCCGCAGTTTTAACATGCTGTGCCCTTAGCGTAGGCTCATGCTAAGGGACGTTTCTGTGAAGGTATTGCTGCTGACTCACTCCTATCTTCTACATTACAGTGTTTTAACAAAGAGTCACTCATGAGTGTCAGGGGAAACAGGGATTCACTGAAGGGTAGGAGCATGGCGGTATTTACCCAGTCTGTGGATCAGTCCTGTGCCTTCCACCCTCAAGAGAAAATTACAGCTACTCTCTGCCTAAGTCCATTGCATCTTTTTCTAGCATTGAGGGGCTAAGCTCAACAGGCAGGTGTGAGCTCTTAGGTGTTTTATACTCACACAGTATATATGAAGTGGCCACACCCTGATGTCCTAAGCACACTGCAAACAATAAGCACAATGTTTTTCTTTCTTGACATATTGATTTTGAACACAAATACGTTCTCTCTCTACTGGGGAGGTAGCTCACTGGTAGAGTGTTTTCCCAGTGTGCTCAAGGCCCTGGGTTAAATGTCTTATGTTTCATTCCTGTAGTTGAGATAAAATCAAAGCAGTTAAAGGGAGAAAGGGTGTGGTGGTTTAGATGTAATTGGCTCCATAAGCTCACAGGAAGTGATGTTGTTAGGAGCTGTGGCTTTGCTGGAGGAAGTGTGTCGCTTAGAGGTCTTATATATGCTCAAGCCACCATGCCCAGTGGCTCAGACCACTTCCTGTTGCCTGCAGATCAAGACATAAAACTCGCATCTCCTCCAGCAACCCTGTTTTCCCAGATGCTTCTGTGTTCTGCCATGATGATAATGGACTAAACCTCTGAAACTGTAAGCCACCCCAATAAACATTTTCTTTCTAAGATTGCCATGGTCATGGTGTCTCTTCACAGCCATAGAAATCCTAAGACAAAGGGTTAGTTTGATTAATATTTCTTGATACAGACCATCGCTGTGGGGAAAGTTAAAGCATCAGGAACTTGACGCAGCCGGTCATATTACATACACATCAAGAGCACTGGCCAAGGGTTCAGTGTGTGAATGGTAGTGCCTGCCCTCTTTCTCCACACTTCTACGATCCACCATCGTCTGCCCAGCAAATGGTTCCAACACAATTGAATTAACGTAGTTAAGACAATCCCTCAGGTACACTCTCAGAGACTTAATGTAAACATTTCTCATAGATGTACCAAGAGGCATGCTTCCTAGGTGTCCAGCTAGTAAAGTAACCATCATGTCCTATACCAAAAAAAAAAAACAACCCCAAAACAAAAAACAAAAAAAAAACAAGAACAGCAAGTTCTCTGAAATTTACCAGAAGATTTTTTTCAGTGCCTTCATTACTAATGATTCTTCTGTGCAATTTTTATCTGTCTGTCAGAAGCCTCTGCCAAGCCCCTGCTCGGAAGGTAATGAAGCATCACAGAGGACCAGGGCTGGGATGGTCGGACATTCACAACACACTTAGCAACACTTGAGGAAGCTCTCCATGCCTTAGAGAGCCCCAGGAGGCACACACCTCATGGAAAATGGTCAGCTGACTGAACTCGTTCCTAAAGGTGAAATTCCCTGCTAATCACACTTAACAAGCTATGCTCATACAGAAGAAAGTGAGGCGGTCAGAAGTGGGCCTCCTCTTTGCCATACTCTAGAACCTCAGAAATAGCTAACTGCCCCACTCTGCCTTTTTCCGGTTTTTCCTGACCACGGCTCTGACTTGTAGTCAGTCTAATTGGTGACTGTTTTGCATGACATCCCATTGAGAGTGAGAGCCATTTGAATCATCATTGGTGTGCAGTATTACATGTATATCCTATGTTCTAAGTCTTCCACCCCATAAAAGAACCAAGAGATGCTGACCATGCTGTCTTCCATGGCTGCTTGGGTCTCTGATCATGCTGACATCTATGGCTGTCTCTCTGACATCCGGTCTCTCTGAAGCTTTAGCCCTATCTTGACTCTCCTTGCTAGTTCTTCTGAGATGGTAGAACATGCACTTTCTTCTCTCCTTTACCTAGGATGAGGCCTCAAGCTGAATGTGGTATCAAGTGGCTCCTGACAGCCAATCAAAATTCCAGACAGAGTCATCCAGACCAGTGGTGAGCCCTGTCTAAGCAGCGCCTGTGTTAAGCGGTGATCATAGGAAACCCGTGAAGACAAGATGTCTTCCTTTGAGGAACTCAAAGTCATTTATTGTTCACGCGGCATACAACCCATTTACCCTTTCAACAAAATACAGAATGTTGATTCTAAAACTCTCATGAAAAGATTGGTCACTACCACCTCTACCCTAGAGTCCTAATATGTCTAACACAATGAAGAAGACCACTGATGGCTAGAGAGGCTTCTCCAAGGAGAATTCTCCCACAGAGGAACGCCGAGTATCTCAGATTTCCCCATCAGAAATGGAAGGAATATAAATAAACAAACAAAACTGCGGTTCTGGGACACAGTCGTACATTGCTCTGTGTGACGGTCTTCTCCTCACGCAGGGCAGAAGGGAGCTGCTCTCCGTGGCAAAGAATAGACCAGCAGCTGCTGTGTATCCTGCCAAGAGCAGAGAAACTTAAAAATAATCACCAAGAGTGTGTCCTTTGGGGCCGGGCAATGTGTGTGTGGGTGTCTGGAAGCAGAGGGTGTTAGTGGGGTGGAGGAGTGGCCAACACAGCAAGGAATTAACTGGGAGGAAGAAACCCTGTCAAGTCTTCCTGTGCGGTTATGCTTCTATTTCCTCATCAGGAAGGCTACAGAAAGGGAATAAGGGAGCACCCTCACTAGCAGTGTCGGATGTGAGACATCGACACACCAGGAAGTCACGTGGACATGTAGTCAGCATGTTTGCGGACGTCTTCCCTTTCCTTCTGCATCTGTTTGGTACTTTGTCAGCGCCTTGCCTGCTCTTAGGCATGTATGTGGAAGAGGAGATGCAGCTTGGTGCCTTCCTTTTAAGGACTCTTCGTGGAAGGAGTGTATGGTGTCGAATTTATGGTTTTATATTCTATTATGAGGTGTTTCCTGACAGAAACTGTATGATAGCAAGACAGGTCTGTCAACACTTCTGGGCGAGCCCACCCTTCCCCACAGGCCTTTTGCAGACAGATGGAGGCCGTGTTTTCATCTTTAAGGTTATTCTTCTGCACAGGGAGAAATACGGTTTGCTGTAACCCAATTCTAAGCTGTAGCACAATACACATACATTTCAGAGGGACCGGAGGGGTGTTGCCAAGGGAGAGACTATTAATCAGTGTCTTATTTAAAACTTGTTAATGCATTTGCGCTCACACGCATGTGTGCGTGCACATGTGTACTCTCACACACATACATCCACCAAAAATCACCCTCAAACATCTTTTTCCACTATTCACATTGGTATTTGTTGTTGCTGTTTTGTCTTTGTGTGTGATGGCTTCGTGCCCTTAACCTGGAGTCTCCTGACTTGGTGAGCTTTATCTGCCTCTGCCTCCTCAGCCCTTGGACTGTGAGAGTATGCCGCCATGCCTAGCATTTCTCTAGGCTCCAGGGTCCACAGCGAGCGCCTTACCAGCTAAGTCATCTCTCTGGTTCTGTTTCTTACATTTGCAGTAGCTGTATTCAGACAGGAACATCTATGATTATGCCAACAAGAATGGAGGTAGAGTCTCCAAAATATGAAATTATTTATTCAGCCATCTAGGGAAAGCCCAAGGCTGGGTTGAGGCTTAAGAGGTGTTCCACACAATTTGGCTATAACAGAAACTACTAAGCCAGGCCTCAGGATGGTCTTTATCACGACTCTCTAGTGAGGGAGCATGGAGTGAGTATGGGATGTTAAGCAGAGATCAAGTCTCAGAAAGGGGCCCTCAGAGGAGGAAGTATCTATTTATCCTGTATTTATGTTTACATATGATTTTAATTTTGTGTTTGCCCTTTACGTCCACAGAATCCTATTCCTCCTTCCTGTTCTCTCTCTCCATTCTCCCTTATGCTGCCTCCAGCTCCGTTTTTACAGGCCTCCACATGCATGTTTGCTACGTTATACTTTCTTGCAAGAGGAACAGTAATCTTACCTGCATTCTTGTGCCTGCAAACTGAAGGAGGAGTCCAGGGATCTAACCCTGAACACAAATAGAAAAGAAAAGCTTTATTCTAATCAGAAAAATAAACTTCAAATATTGAGACTCCCAGCAGTAGGTTAGAAAGCTTGTCACCTCTCTGAGATCATGGAAGCAGCATTTACTTCAGTTAGCTAACAGGCTAACTGGTTTCTAGCCCTATAAATCTGGTTTGCAGTATCTTAAATCTCCAGCAGATGGCGTCTGCTCCAAAACTCAAAAATTCCATTTATATCTTAAGGCAAGCAGGGACTAGGCACATGGAAGCCGCTCTTCACTGACTTCTGCACTCACTATGTGGAAAGGGCTTCTGGAACGGCGAGGGTAGAGAACATAACTACTGCATAGTAAGAACTAGTTTCTGTTTATGCCCGTGGATGTACCTCAGTGATTTGAAAGGGAAACATAATCAGACTAAATCCTGACGGGCTTCCCAAACCAACAACCACCACCTTCAGTTCTGTGACTTCAGCATGAAATAAGAGCGTTCAGTGGCAGAGTAGGGTGTGTGTGCTAATCTCAAACATTCCACAAAGGAGCGACCGGCAAAGAAGGCATGGCAGAGAATCTTTTCAAAGGAGCCGCCAGAGTCCAGCTCCTCCAAGAAGCAGGGCACCGTCCCACGATAGATGGCTCGCAGGACATTTCCTTCTCACTTTGTGCGAGCAGACAGATGTGGAATGTGATTGACTTCTAACGCTTAATGGCACCTTTGCTCAGTAGCTTTGAAAAGCGCACACATGAACACACGGAGGGAGCCATAGCCACAGGAGCCAGGGCCCCCATCCTTTTGTGTCAGGCACAAAGAAAAAGGCGAGCGAGGCAGAGGCAGAGACAAAGGAACAGCCCATGTCACCAAGCGCCGAACATGATTTAAACAGCCAACTTAGTAAACATCAATTCTCAGGCCGTGTTCTGTGAATCGGCGTCAGCCTCTAAAGGAAACGCCGGCTCCGCTGAAAAGATCGCTCCTGCTAAAGACAATGCCAGGCGAAATCTCCGTGCATTAAGTCACCCCCTGGAAGACGCTGACAAGACAAAAGCCTCCAAGTGAAAAGGTGAAAAACGGTTCATTTGAAAACAGGAAAACCGAACTGCATTGTAGCTGTTTTGTGAATACCCTGGCACCCATGTTTTGCATTGTAAGAGATCAAGGCAGCTTTGAGAGGAGAGAGGGGTTAGAGAGAGCCCATGTGGCTTGCTGTGTGCCCTTCCATGAATCGCTTTACATTTCTGGACATCAGTTTCCATCCTGGTCATGTACGAGGGTGAGAGCCAGAGACTGCTTTGTTTTCAGCATTGTTTGTGATCACGTACCATCTTCACACCCACTTGAGTGTGAGTCTTAACCCTGGGCAGTGGGAGCTTGGGGGAGTGTGGTCTGGTGCGGCTTTGCCAAAATGGAACCCTTGGGAAGGCACTCCACATGAAAGGATCCTGGAATCCTTTTAGCCTCCCGTTTTTATGGCTTTCTTCTGAGAATAAAACAGAAGCGTTGGCGAGGAAGCTGAAGACCCAGAAGTGAATCTGTCTGGTCCTAAATGTTAGCTTGAAGGTCATTTTGACTGTTTGCATTGTCTATGCATCAGGGTTCATGGGCCTTTCTAAGATTGGAATTTTGAACTGCCCATGGTCTTCTGTGTCAGTCATAGTCAAAACACATAATAGATTCCTCAGAAGTATGGACCTAGAACATTCAGGGCAGCTGAGTACTGAAGACTGCATGCAACCAATACAATGTATCTTTGCCATCTTGGCTTCTGGAGAAACACATTTCCCTTGTCCCTTTATAAGTCTGCTTTATCCCCACCTCAGGTTTACTTATCTCATTGTGTGTGGGGGGGCTACCTTCACAATATGCCAAGTCCTAAACGTAAGAAGCACAGAGCTTTCCATACCAAAAAAAAAAAAAAAAAAAGATCATGGACAAGAAGTGGTTTAGTGAGTTTGCCTTCTACAGTGCTTTTAAAGAGCTGGGCCCCACCCCAGCACAGCGTCCTTGAGAGGAAACACGCTATTTGGTGTACAGGTCTACATTGGAGATTATGTGCCAGACACGTCAGAAATGGGCTTCTTTTCTTAGACACCAAAGTCTTTTGGAACCAGAAGGGACATTACAGAACCAAGTAGAGTCATCAGAAAGGAATCGCTTTGATTCAAGGTTGGCAGAGATCACCCAGGTGGCAGGGTTATGTTAGGTTAGAAGTTATTCCTTATTTTATTTTATAATTTGCATGCCTAGTTCAGACGCACGCCTATAATTACAGCATCTCTCTACTGTCCTGAATATTCCTGTTCCTAATCCTGGCTTCAAACTCACACAAGATGACCTTGAACTTCTAATCCTCCTGCCTCCACCTCCCAAGCACCAGGATTGCAGCTAACAAGCCCTGAGTATGTAATGCTGGCTGGTGCGTGGCAGACAGGTGCTCCACCAATTGACTTACAGCCCTGACATTAGAAATGAACTCAATGTGTTTTTCTCTTAGAAGTTTAGGTTCTAAGACATCCTGCCGGATCCAGGACCTCTTTCTTGTTCTCCTCTCTCAAGTCCCTTAGATTCCTTCTGGGAATCTGAGTCAAAATGACCTGTTACCATGCATCCGGGTTTCTCCCATTGGCCTCTTCAGTCTGCTGTCCGCTCACTCATTCATCCAAACGTCTACCCAGGTCCCCACCTAAAGCCAATGACTGTGGGTGTGAAACCATCATCTAGATGCTGCAGATGGAACTAAATGCCCTTGCTCCTTAAAAACCTAGCACTGTGACTGCTAGTGCTCCTGAAGAATCTTCAACACAGTACATCAGCTGTACAGTTGCTCTTAGCCAGTATTTTCAAACGACTCCCCACGATCACAGCAAATACGCCACTTTTCTTATTTTCTAAGTGCAGTGGCAACTTTCTTCTTCCACATCAGCTGAACACAAGCTGCTGGTTCCATGAGAGCAAATCGCGTTCTATAGAGGCCAAAACCTTGGAGCTGGTGTCTCCTTAAAGTACACTTCACACGTCCCCAGAACACCAAGCCAGGTTTTAACGTTGTTTGCTTTTAACTTGTCCCAGCATGTGCCATCATACACATCCGTGATCATACTAGACAGAGGTGTGATGTCACACACATCCGTGATCATTCTAGACAGAGGCATGATGTCACACACATCTGTGATCACACTAGACAGAGGCATGACATCACGCACATCTGTGATCATACTAGACAGAGGCATGACATCACACACATCTGTGATCATACTAGACAGAGGCGTGATGTCACACACATCCGTGATCATTCTAGACAGAGGCATGACGTCACACACATCTGTGATCATACTAGACAGAGGCATGGTCTGGTGCTGCAGGATCTCCTTTTTAATGCCAGATGTTAACACTTGCAAGTGTGGGTGTTCCTTTTTCCCAACAAGCTTTCCTTCCCTAGTTCTTCTCAGCAGACTAAGAAATTGCGCTGAGAAATTCTTTGGAAACTGTCTGGAATGTGTGTCAGAGCTAGTATGTTTTCGAGGAGGCTGTAGGTACAGTTTCCAGGGCTTTAATAGGTGAATTTGTGGATGAAAATTCTGTACTTTCTTCTGATTACTTCTGAACTTAGGCTGAACTAGGACATGAGCAAGCTTGGCTTGAGCTGCCAGCAGCCTCAGCTGAGAGCCTTCCATCGTAACCCCAGAGCAGAATCCAGACAACTTTTGCTTAGAGCTACAGACTGCCTCTTGGGGACATCTTGTTAAAGGGACCGGTTCTGCACCTGGCTATCTGCTAGAATTCTCCTGCCAGTCTTTGGAGTTACAGTATGGTGATCCCTACTCTGATTTACATGGCTACCCTCTGCTAATGACTGTACCACCCTCACATAACAGGTTTCACACATTCTTCAGAACAGCTCAAGGAAGTAGATACCACCAGCTGTGTTGAAGGAGGCCCTGAGGCAAGGGAGTTCAGATGCTCACTTCAAGTTAGTCAGTAATTAGGGAGCCAGGACTCTTAGCCTGACTCTGTCACCCCAGTTACATGCTGCTGTGTGGCTAGTTCCTATAAATGGAAACTCCTTTCTGGAAGGAAGAAGGAGAGACCTAAAACCCAGGAAGCTAACTAGAAATGTCACAAGATTCACAAGATCCTGCCCAAGGTCATGTAAGCTGCAAACAATGGCCAAGGGGGAAGAGACTTTCCTGTGTCTGAGCAAGGAGTTGCAGAGATACAGCTGTGTTTGCTGCCCCCACGCTGGAGTGGGCCTGGGTGAGCTGCCCCCCACACTGGAGAAGGCCTGGGTGAGCTGCCCCCCACACTGGAGTGGGCCTGGGTGAGCTGCCCCCCACACTGGAGTGGGCCTGTGTGAGCTGCCCCCCACGCTGGAGAGGGCCTGGGTGAGCTGCCCCCCACACTGGAGTGGGTCTGGGTGAGCTGCCCCCCACGCTGGAGTTGGCCTGTGTGAGATGCCCCCCACACTGTAGTGGGCCTGTGTGAGCTGTCCCCCATGCTGGAGAGGGCCTTTGGGAATGCAGGGGAGCCTTCTGTGCTCCTGTAAGGAACACTAGCAAACTCACAGGTTCACCACTCTAGACCTGGGCAGAATCATCTCCTTAGTGTGTTCCTGGGTCCCATCTAAAGAGCCGTTTTCTCTTGTCCCTTCAGGAAGTCATATAGCTGTCAAAGGTGATGATTTGTGCAGCTGTGACTGAAGTAGATGGGTGAATTTCCTACTCATTCTTTCTGTGTTCCTGATAGTGGCACTAGGTCCCCGGATGAAAGCTGCGTGAACACAGCTGAGGAGATAAACAAGCCTAAGAGAAGAGAGGAGGCTGGGTTTTAGCTCATTCCATGTTAGTTTTCCAACGTGGCTCAGAGTTTTTAAGAGTTCTTACCTTCATAATCCCTGTATACGGTTTTTAGTGAATGGTAATGTCAGAGAAAGCAAAACCAGAGCCAGGCTATGAAATAAACACTAAAACAGGTAATTCTACTCAGTTTCATGCAGCCTAATAACATCTGTCAGGAATCAGTGGAAAGAGAGAGTTTTCTAGCCTCTGAGGACTTCACTGTTGACAGTGAGGCAGAGTCAGCTCACAGTAGTGTCAACTAACAGTAAGGTCAGCGCACAGGGGGTCAGTGTACAGGAGGGTCAGTGCACAGTGGGTTAGTGCACAGGAGGGTCAGCACACAGTAGGGTCAGCTCACAGTAGGGTCAGCTCACAGAGGGTCAGCACAAGTAGGGTCAGCTCACAGTAGGGTCAATGCACAGTACGCTCAACGCACAGTAGAGCCAGCACACAGTAGGATAAGCAAACAGTGGGTCAGTGCACAGTGGGTAAGCACACAGTAGGATCAGTGCAAAATGGGTAAGCACACAGTAGGGTCAGCACACAGTGGGTCAGTGCGTGGTAGGGTCAGCTCACAGTAGAGTCAGCTCACAGTACCATCAGTACACTGTAGGGTCAGCACACAGTAGGGTCAGCGCACAGTACAGTCAGTGGTCAGTGCACAGTAGATTCAGAACACAGGAGGGTCAGCGCACAGTACAGTCAGTGGTCAGTGCACGGTAGGGTCAACTCACAGTAGGGTTAGTTCACAAGAGGCAGTAAGGGCAAAGGATCTAAAGTGAAATCCCACAAGTTGCAAAACAGTGAAGTCGGGATCCCTGAGAATGAGAGACAGCCCAGGTAAGACAGCCAAGAAGGCCTGGAAAGAGACACATTGGAAAGGCCAGTGGGGATGGGCTGGCTCCCGTGAGACCTCCCCATAGGAAGCATGCTGGGCACTGCTGCTTGTTACATATTCTTGCTCTTAATTCATTGCTCATCATACACCTGTTATATTAGACTAAGCTGAAGGTAAGGATGTTTTCTAATGAGTCGGCCTCATTTCAGGAAAGAGCACAGACTGAGATGGCAGCCACCACTTCTTGGTAGCTGTGAGAACAGACTTCAGAAACCCGCAAGGCTGGAGAAAGCAAGACCACCCAGTATCTAAAAGCTAGGGAACAACGGAGGTCAGCAACAACCAAAGCCCAAATCACAGATAGGCAGAGTGGGCCAACCTGGCCGGGTGCACAGCACATCAGGGTGCACAGCAATCGGGGTGCACAGCATGTGATCATTCCCGTAGCTGGTCTAGGGGCATGCCCAGAGCCTGCAGGCCTCCATTGGTGCAGCCCAGGGCAGCCTAGAGAATGAGCAAGCTTTGTCCAGCTTCTGTCACTGCCCTGTAAACCCACAGACAAAGGGAATTCAAGAACATCATTTTCTCTCTCTTCTTCTTTTTCTCCTCCCTCTCTCTATCTCTCTCCCCTGTCTCGTCCCATGCAGGAGATTTACTCTGTGCTCAGATTCCCCCCCTTCTCTGTAGTGATCCTTAACACAACTCTTCCTGTATCCTCACTTTCCAGGGGTGTAAGCCTCAGAGCCACGGTCCCAGGTTGGCAGTTGATGACAAAGCGAACATTATCTTAGGTCCTAGTTCTATGTACAACTAGGCCATGAAAGGTCCCATCACTCTCTCCCACCACCCCATTAATAGAGAGTGGCCCCTGAACATGCACACCACAGGAATAGGTCTATCTATGGGAGAGGACCCTGGACCTGCACACCACAGGAATAGGTCTGTCTATGGGAGAGGACCCTGGACCTGCACACCACAGGAATAGGTCTGTCTATGGGAGAGGCATGACAATCCACAAGTAAGGCAAGTGTCTTACACACTAACCTAGGAATTTGCTGGATGGTGGCAGAGGAGTCTAACATCCAGCCCCACTGTGGGAGAGGATGATGGATAACTGTGATGGGTGGGGCTAAACCGGGAGGGTGGGGGAAGTGTTTCAGAAGAGGCACAGCTGAACCAAGGCTTCCTGGGGCTCTCTGCAGGTGGAAGCCGTGGGGTGGTGCGCTGAAGGCAGGTAAGAGCTCCATGTGCCGAAGTTTATAATAGTTTTGTAAATGACCCCACCACAACAATGCCACTTTTATACATGCAATAACCGACTCAATGCATGACTCAATTTCCTGGCATGGTTCTACGTAGACAAAACAAGCCATTAAATTTTTTGGAAAAAGCGAGTAAAGTTTACAGGCCGGAGAGCCAGCAATGCTGTTGCTGTACCAAGTGAGATTCAGACAACTTGAAAACTAGTTTCCATTGTTCAACGTGGCTGCCTTTGTTTACAAATTTTGGTTGCTACATCTCTCCCAGAATTTCTGAACCTTTTAGATTATATGTCCTGAGTTTTGAAAGAAATTTGCGTGGTTTACACTGTTGTCCAGGACAAAATCACCTACACAATCATTGTATGACTTTTTAGTTAGAAACAATGCTGGTGTGAAGTCCCCCAGCCTAAAGGGAAAACAAAGGCCTCATGACATGAATGGGAAGGGAGAATGAGCTGGCATGGGGTTGTCCTAGTGAGTATCAGAGGCGGTGTGGTTGTTAGAGCAGAGGCCCTCTCAGAGAGCTAAGTGTCATAGCCAGTGTCTCTACTCCTCAGAGACAATTAGGGCTCTTTGTCAATAAAACCCCTAAAGTCAAGGCTAAGTTTTTGTTTATCGGGTGCTTATTGTGTGGCTGGGATCAAGAGAAACTGTTTCTTTCAAAATATTGACAAAGCCATAGCCCAGTAAGCAAGGCAGTTGTTTATCGGAAAAACAGAAATTGCTTTTTTAAACGTTAAATTTACTTTGTGGATACTTGTATGTGTGCATGTGCACACATGTATGTAAAAGGCTGGGAGAAGATGTGACATGTCCTCCTCCATGTTCACTCCTTAATCCCTGGAGAAAACTTCTTCACTTAGCCTGGACTTCATTGTTTTTCAGCTAAGCTGGTGGCCAAGCAGCTGCACTGACTGTCCCGTCTCCCCTGCCTCCAGCACTGCAGTCATGGGAACATGAGGACGTGCAGGGCCTTGTGTGGGTGCTGGGGATCTGAACTCAGGTCCTTCTGCTGGCATAGCAAGCGCTCATCCACCGAATCATCACTCTGGGTCCCTAGATCTCGTGAGATGAGACGATAGTATTTTTCAGTATCACGAAGAGAGAAATGGAGAACACAAGTGGTCCAATGAAGCTGGACCCTAAAGCCGGGTCTCCTGATTCCCAAGTTATTCTACCACTGGAATAGACACAGCTATGTGGATGAAGAGGCAGTTGGGCCCTACTCATCTCTGATGATTCCAGAACATGAAGCATTTGATCTGAAAGTTTTCTTTAAGAACTCATACCCAGTCTCAAGAAAACAGTCATATACTAGTTCATCTGGGCCCCTCGTCGCCAGTGTGTTTAAGCATTGTGTCATTAAGTGATGACTGCTAAGCATTGTTATCTCTGAGTGCAGGAGTCTGCTTTGACTGCTCCTCCACTTTGGTTTTCTGAATAAAGAGACGTGAGATTTCAACAGCCGGGTGAAGGGTAGCAGCTCCCTTCTCCATGTGAACATGGGGCAGGCAAGCTGTGCCATGCAAACGCCTTTTTCTGCAAATGTCTGCAGGAAGGAAATACAATGGTATGAACATAATTCCCTGCTAGAAGTGTCATTCAGATGGAAAACCTGGAGGAAGGTAAGCTGGTCTGGATGCAGTCGCCAGAGCATCAGGTACAGACAGGGTGAGGTAGAGGTAAGTTCTACATGAGAGGCCACTTGTTTCCCAGGTGGAAAACACCCAAACCTGAAATTCAGGATTCCAAGAAGGAAATCCCTTCCAACAGGAAATTTCCTTTTCTAACAAAACATACCTTCTTTCAATTTTTTTCCTTTTTCCTTTAGACTTTTTCCTTGTTCTCCCCTTGAAATTTTTTTTCTGTCTTAAAGCATCTCAAAATATTCCTAACTAACAAGTGTACCACAAAGAAGAGGAGGTCTAGACCGCCTTCATTTTCTCTGGGATCTTCAAGAGAAATGTCTTTGCTCTTAGCTTGTCCACTCTTGCTCTTCTGTTCAGGGCAGCAGTGCATTCTAAGGCAGACTGATTGACTGACCGGTCTCTCCTAGTGACAATAGAGCCAATAAGCTCCAAGAACGGGGCGTCTTCAACCAGCATGGTTCTCAGTTACTGAAAACCTGCCCTGTTTCCAATAAGGTAAACCAGGGACCAACAAAATAGGAAAGCATCACTCATAGAAGAAAACTTCAACCTGCAGCATTGTTTACAGGGAAATTTCTTATTCAAAAGGAAGATGACAAAAGAATCTTATTTTTGGGAAAGTTCTTCTGCATCGATAATCTTTACTATCATAAATTTAATAAAGAAGGGTAAAACGAACAAAAGCTTAGGGAGGAGTTGGAGCAGGGCAGATTTCCATCACACACAAGGACTTAAAGAGAACAGAGACGTTCCATGCTGTAATGTGGAGTATATAGGTAGCTGGATGGCATGTTGTCCAGACACTAGGCGATTTTAACTGCTAATGCTATTGAGATGAGGTAGTATTTCCTGTGCTGTTTTAGCTTTTCAATAAGCGTGCAGATAAGGTAGGGGAGCCTAGGTAAAAAGTTCACGGTTGGAGGGGGCACATGAGTGCTTGCTCTGCATGCTCTCAAACCCAGCCAGTGGGAACGAGCTCGCGAGAAGGCAGAACGGAACAGCACATGGAAACAATTTGAAACTTGCAGAACATGGATTTTAGGGGCTGTGATAGGGTGACCGAGATTTCTCTCAGAGGAATTCTGAAACAGGCAGTGACAGCAGGAAGGGAAATGTAGCTCTAGTTACCGTAAGTGTGGAGTCTTTATGCATATGCTGGCTAATTCTGCTTACAGTAGCCAGGAGCGATGTTCTTTTCATCCGGACTACGCCCACAGCTAAGCTAGGTCTCAGGGCTGTACTGGCTGGTGTGCTTGTTTGCTTTGCAAAGTTCTCACCCATGACTTCGTACCTAAGAGCATTTTCCTTTGTGGTTTTCTTTACCTGTGTGTTTGCCTTGGTGACCCTTCCCCCCAAATCTTCGTCTTCTTTTACTTAAGATGGCAATTGTCTCCAGGCTAAGGACGGTGCGCTAGTCATCCATCTTGGGTGGACGCCAAACACGATCATGCTGCCTCCCCCAATCCCATCCCAGCGGAACACCTTTCACCAGTGTCCCAGTAAACTTGGGGGAAAACCCCCAAACTTTCTTCATACGAAGTCCCTCACAGCTGCTTCCACTCTGAGCCCACTCCTGAGTCCATTTAACACACCTCACTCATCTTTGCCAGCCAGAAATTCCTGGTCTCTTGCTGGGCCTGGCCGTGCTGGTTTCTGGCTCAGGACAGCCATCTGCTCATCTCTACTTCTGCCTGTCTGCCACTGGCACTTCTCTGGGCTCTCAGTCTTCGGGGACCCGTCTCTTGGTCCTCAGAGTTAAGCGCCCCATTCTTTCTGAGGTTTTCCGTCTCACAACTCACCCTTCATGTTCTCTTATTTGTTTATTGTCTGCTTTCTCTGGTCAAGTGTAAGTTCTGGGAAGTCAGAGCTCTCTGCCTTTAATGTATGGACCTACAGGGCCAACAGTTTGAAGCTTGGATGCCTCGTCCTCCTAGAGAAAAACACAATCTATTTCTTTCCAGCAAGTGAATGAAGAGTTACTGTAATAGCAGCTACACGGACAAGACGCTGGCCACTTATGACCACCATACCACTAAATGTCACAGTGGTCTTCTTATGCCCTGTAATATTCCTGCTTAAACATAAAAAATTTGTCTATTGTGCCTGGACTGTGGGTCCAGTGCCTCTTCAAAGTCTATGGCTTTTTTGGAACCTCATAATTTCTCAAATAGCTATTTAAATGGCCTCCACACATTCTCATACATGTGATCATGTACATATGCATGCATATACAGGACTTATATATATCCTATATATTATATATGATTACAGGTGCACTGAACCAATTATATCTGTTATATATAACATATAATATATAGGCTACACACACATATAAAATATATATAAAATTAGTTTAGTGTATTAAACTTTAATCCAGGAGTCTGATTCTGTACTGGGTTGTCTACATTCTTGGATAGATGGATGAGAGCATGAATTAGGCACTAATCACGTCCAGTGAAGAAAATAATTTTGTACAGTGGTCAGGTCTACTCTAGAAAATGCTATTTAGACAAGAGTGCCTCTAATATGCCCTCGGCTTCTATGGGAAGGGACATTCGGTGATATGTGGGTATGACTGTTTCTGTTGGCTTGTCTGAACAGTCACAGACAGAACATTTAAAAGGACAAGGCTTTGGATGTATGATGTCATCTAAATTAGGTCCTTTTTCTGCCATTGTTGCTAGTGCTGTGGGAAAATGTCTGGCTTCCCAAGCTCAATTTTCTCTTTTGTATAAAACCAAATCCACTATGTTTTTCAGAGTCAGGAGTGCTAACCACTACATCATGGAACCCCACAAATTCACTATTTGTAAAAGGCAATTTAGGGAGACTGTGTGATATCGAGCTGTTCAATGCATGATTTCTGTGTGACTGGATTACCCTCCTTGCCCTTTAGTGTGTTGTGACATGTGGCAATAATAGTATCTTCTTAAAAAAAAGTGAGGATGAAATGAATTAAGAATGCAAAGTACTTGGGACAGTTCCCGGCACAGACTAAATCTTCCCTTGGTTTTAATTGTTACTATAATGCTAGAAGCAGCCAACTTTCCCCCATTCTTCATTCAGCAGGTCTTGTAGACACATTCCATCCATCACACTGTCCGTCACTTCAGTTGAGTTCTACGTGTAGATCAGAGTCCAGAGTTTAGAAATGGCTAGAGCTTGGTGGTGGTGGCACATGTCTTTAACCCAAGCACTTAGGAGGCAGAGGCAGGTGAATTTCTTGAGTTCAAGGATAGCTTGGTCTCCAGAACAAATTCCAGGACAGACAGAGAAATCCTGTCTCGAAAAGCAAAATGAATAAGATAAAATAGTAATAATAAAATAGAAATGATTAGAATTCATTCCTTAAACCACGGAGCCACCATTTCAGCAAGGATTATATTCTTAGGAAACTAGAAGGAATGTTTTGTGTCATAGTAGACAGGAAATAGCTGTTTGTGCAACGCAAAGCAACTGCCTTTAAAAATGGAAGATTTGGGAAATGCTGAATTACACGCCTGATAGGTTTTTAAATGCCTAACCACATTTTTAAAAACATGTGCACATTTGTGTGAGAATATGTGCACATGTGGAGGCCAGAAGCTGACATCAGGTGTCTTTCTCAGTCACTCTCCACATGACAAGGTCTCCCACTGAGCCCAGAGCTCACTGATCTGGAGCTCTGGGTGGCCAGCAAGCCCTGGTTAGCCTCCTCTTCCCACCTTCCCAGCAATGGGATCACAGCCAACTTTAAAAAGCCACTGCCACCTGGCTTTTTAAGGTGGGTTCAGCTTGACTGAATGCAGGCTTTAAGTCTCTGCAGCAAAAAATTTACAGGCAGAGTCATCTCCGTATCCCGCTATGACATTTAAAACTTAAGCCCCAAGAAAGTTACTATGAAAATTGTCCTGTTTTTATCAAGTGTTTATGCCAAACCTAAAATAACACACCCAGAATAGCAACTGGTATTAATTCTTAGGGCCAGGCAGGGAAAAAGCATGTTCGCTTTCATAACGTGCTTCTGTGTCAGCCTTAGCCTGTGTTTATTCTTCATTCCCACATCCACATACGTGCTCACACTTAGGAAAAAAAGTGAGGCAAAGATCCCCAGTTCCACTCTTAGCTCCCACAGTTCTTCCCGTGACAATTCAGAGATAACCATCAGAAAGAACCACAATCCACACTAGCAGCAGTATCCATACGGGGATCCGGGTCTTGTGTGACCCAAGGAAGCTGCCATTCATCACGAACTACTCTGTGCCAGGAGCTGTGGTTAAAGTTAACGCAGAAGGCATCGTGTAAGCCGCACAGCTACACGTGAGTCTCATTTTACAGAGACAAACCCTGGAATCTAGGCACTTCGATGACAACCACTCAGCTAGAGACTGACAAAGCCGGGATTTGAACCAAAGTCTGTCTGTCTGATACAGTGGAGACTCAGAGTTGGCTACTCGTGCCTGTGTTTGGCCCAGACACAAAAGGAGACCTGGTTAAATTGGCCCTTGACTAACCATGACACCTGATTTTACTCTCTTCTTCCTCCCTGGCCTTCCCCAAAAGATAAAAAGTAAAAATAAAAAGATTGAAAACTTACTCAAAGACAGGAATCAGAAGCTAGAATCAACTAGTCACCCTGCTCGAGGAGAAGCAATTCCCATGGTCCTGTTTCTGAAATTTGGCCCCTCCCCATTGGCCATGCCCATGCCTGGGTCTTTCTGGCACTGCCTAGACCTTGCCACTGGCCATCAGTCCTAGTAGTGACAAGAGGTGACCTACTGGATATCGAAAGCCCACAGAGTTGCTATGACTGTCCAAGGCTAAGCTCAAGGGAAGGTCTCCCAAATCGGGAGTGGGTCAGCATCCACATCTTCACGTAAGTCTCTGCTTATCTTTGGAGTCCCCAATAACTCTGCTTGCTGTGGTACAGTAATTTGACATGATTTTCTAATAGACTGGACAAAATGCCTCTTATTTCAAGACACCCATCTTGAGACGCAGTGCTGACTCTTACCGAAGATAGGCGTAATGTTTTCTCAGGTAAGAGTTGACCTCAACTTGGTAAAGATCCCACATATTGCTGAGAACAGACCTCTAGGAATGGGTCCTGTTAGATAGAGAGGAGGGTGAACAGTCTTGATTTATTCAGTGGATATTGGTTAAACGTTAATTATGTGCCAAATGCTGTTTGAGGTGCTGGGTATGTGTTAGTGAATAATCTTCAGAAGGAATCACTGTACTTAAATGCTAACAGGGGCAGATTAATATAAGCAAAACCACTAGCAAGCAGCATGCTCTAAGGTGGTAAGAACTATGGAGAAGAATTAACCTAGATAAATGTGATAGGGGGATACAAAGAGAATGGGAGTGTATGGATGCTGAGATGGACATATAGTTGGTGCATTCTGGGAAGGGAAGCATTGTTGGAGGATAGAAGTAGGGAGCACAGTGGAAGCTGAGATTGAAGAGATGCTGTGTGTGTGTGTGTGTGTGTGTGTGTGTGTGAGAGAGAGAGAGAGAGAGAGAGAGAGAGAGAGAGAGAAAACCAGAGAGAGAGAACCAGAGAGAGAGAACCAGAGAGAGAGAACCAGAGAGACAGAGACACAGACAGACAGATAGACATTCATACACACAGAGATATCACACTCCTCGGCCAGCCTGTCTAAGGTGGAGCTTCGGGCTGGGGTTGCAGACACACATACACATGCACGCACATACACACACCACACACACATCACACTCCTCGGCCAGCCTCTTTAAGGTGGAGCTTCGGGCTGGGGTTACAGACACATGCTACTGTGTCCAGCCTTTGTGGTGTCTGCATTTGAGCCCCTCATGCTGGCTTTACTTGCTGAGCAGTCTAACCAGCTCTTCTTGTTTTGTTCTTAAAGCACCATTAATTCTACTGCTAGTCAACAAGATTTAGAATATGAAAACTGCTTTGAGAAGAACCCAAGGCAAGAGAAAAAATGGGAATTATTGGGGTCTTTGGGGTTCTTTGAGCATCAGTCACGTTGATACGGATGTCGGAAGAGAAAGTGCACATAGACAATTGTGTCTCTTGCCTTAGATTTCGTTTCAAGCCCGCGTTACTTATGTATTCCCCAAGAACAACTTCAAATACCATATTTTGCAAACTCATGGTTTCAAGTTGCTGCCTTAAAGGTCCTTGTGACCTCTGTACAGAGTTTTAACTTTTTTTTCCCCTGCTTTGCTGGCTCAAGGGTGATGACCGAACCAAATATGCTTATAAACAGGACTAAATGAATCAAAAAAAGTCTTCCTAAGAATGGGGCAGTTCTGTGAAGAAAATACCTATCAAAGTCAGGCTTTCAAGGCAAGCCAAAAACCCACTGCCATTTCTGGCTCAACAAAATTTCTCCTTCATATAGTTAAATGTCAGCAAAAGTGTCCTTACTTAATTCTGTGAGGATCCTGACTCATAATGACAATCTACATCATCTCACTGAGGAAATGTTTTGTTCTCAGTTACATTAGCTGTTTTTACAAGAACCTTCATCCGTCATGGCAGGAAGATGGTTCTTCACAAAAGGACTTTCCCTTCTACAGCAATTGATGTGGGCTCATTCTCTTTGATGTTCTAGAGTCACTGACCTTTCAAAGATGGAGGCAAAGGGGTCTGTGGCAGTCCCTGTCCTGGCACTGGCTCTGCAGTGACGGTGCTAAGCTTTGGAGAAGAATAAAAAAAATACTGACCCCCATCTGAAGAGAGGCTGACCAATTCACCCATCCCTTCCTCTCTTCCTCCTTCCTCTGTCCCCTGATTTCTCTATTTATGTGATCTCTTTTTCTCAGAATTTATTCCATGATCTTTTTTGAATGCAGGCAGTAGTCATGAGTCTACTCTTATGAAAGAGAACATAAAGTTAAGTATTTTTAGTTCTAATTCTGTCAAGAATTATTTTGTTTGTTTCAGTGGTAGATATGTGCATTAAATATATTTGATACTGAAATTCAATATAAAATTTAATAAGAAGCTTCACAGTTTATGTTTTGAGTGCCAATTCTAATCGCATATAAGTTCAATGAGTTGTACAGATTTTGGATTTGGCTAATTTGGGTGTGTGATGCTTTTATTTATTTGCAAGATTTTTAATAATAAAGTTTTTTTTTAAAAAAAATATTTATTTATATTTTATGTATGAGTGTTCGGTAAGCCAGAAAAGGGCACTAGATCCTATTACAGATGGTTGTCAGTCACCATGTGGTTGCTGGGAATTGAACTCAGGACCTTTGGAAGAGCAGGCAATGCTCTAAACCACTGAGCCATCTCTTCAGCCCCCTATTTTGACTCTTAGGGCAGCTTGCAGTGGTCACTGGTGAGCTCCTTCTGCTCACTGAGCCTTTCAAGCTCACACGCTCCAGGACAGCCTGGGCGCTGAGGGCTTGGAGCAGTTACGCACAGCCCCAGGGAATCTCAAGCGAGAGGGCAGTGGGAAGCCTGTAGATTCTGATTTTGATGTTGTTTGTGGACATCTTCTGTTCTGATGTTGAAGAGACCTGTGGATGTTTGTGCCCACTGGGGTTTACTCAGTCCCTTTTATTTCCCAGGCACCAAATCTCTCCTCCTCTCCCTCTGTTTCTCCCCATTCATTTGTTGCTCTACAGCTTCTCCTGTGTTTGCCTGACATACAGATGTATTAGAGGAGTCCATCTTGACATATTGCCACCGGTCACTTTGAAGATGGGCTGGCTGCCTTCATGAGCAGTCTGTCTGACAAGTCACAGCTGTAGAAAATTCACCCCTCAAGTCAGCTTTCTCCAGTTTCACCAGCAGAATGCAAGTGAGGGGTCCTTTATCTATTTACCTTGCTTGTTGGCTCAAATAGACCACATCCTCAGCAGGTATAGCCAAACTAAAACTTTCTGCAAGCCAAATTAGTTGGTAAGCTATTGTGGGACATTGAGTTGTATTGATCTCTTCAATCTTGAACTAATTAAGTGTGTGTGGGGGGCGGTATGTCAAGTAGTTACAGAACTTCTCAATTCCTCACTGGGTTTTGCAATTTCCAATTTGCACTGCTTTTGCTCAGCCTGTGTGCCAGGGACAATTCTAGCTACCAAGTAAGGGCCACAATCTGTGCTGTTAGTACTCACTGAAGGGCATGTGTTGACTGCTCTCTACCCCCACAGCCCTGCCTGTCTGGAGTCGCTGCTGCCCAAGTCCCAGAGGCTCACTACAGACGCAAACGGCTCTCACAGTAACCTGGAATTAGATCACGGCCCGAATTCTCTGATGTATGCGAGAAGGCAGCACTAGTTGTACTGGAGACGATCTCCAAGATCAGACTACTTCAGAAAGTCTGGGCCTAGATGGCAGCATTTGCATCTCTCAATAAACGACTCCAAGAGCCGGGGTTGCATACAGCAAGGAAGGAAAGGAAAGAGACCAAAGGGAGGGGGTTTTCCACAAGGGAAGGGGTTTTCTATAAGGCCTACCTCACTGTAAAACTGGATTGCTTAGAAAGTGAGCCCTGAAAGGGACCAGGAGTCTTGTCTCAAGCTGAAGGGACTTCAGACCTGCGCTGCCAAAGGAAGCAAGGAGGTGAGTCTGAAAGTCTTCAGCTGAGCAGCCATTTCTTACCCGCACACATAAGTCTCCAAGATTAAACTTGTCTCTCGGTGGCTCCATTTCAGTTAAGTACTTTAAGACCTCAGTCCAAACCTCTTCTCTTAGGATTTGGCTCAAAATATTGATAACCATAAATTTCCATATTTATATCTCCAATCTGTGAGGACTTAAAACTATTGTGGGAACTAAGTTCAGTCTTGAAGAGCAGACTGTGTATTTAATTCCCACAGTGAACTCTGCCTACAGCATCAGCACCACCCGAGGAAGGGAAGCGAACTGTCCAGTACTCTCTGTCCTGTAAATCTTGTGCTTCTATGTGTTGCACAAAATGCATCAATTCAGTCCTGCAAAAAATGCCTCCTGTTTTTGGGTACTTGGCTGGCGGTTCTAGCAGGACACCCACAACAGCACAGACGGAAGAGCACATAGATCATGCGATTTTAGGATGTGGAGCAGTCCTGTCTCCAGGCCGAGGGCATCTTCATGTGCTAGAGGGAACGGACAAGTCTGAACACGGAACCGGGTTCCTGTAACGAACCTAACGAATGGTTCAATTTACTGATTTTTAAAGGCCATCGCTTATTCTGTGGTTATGTTCTCAATTTTAAAAAATGCTAACAAGTATTCGCTCTCCTGAAATGGTAGCATGCATAGGCAGCAGCTGTTTTGATTTTTGTTATGTTTACCTACAGGAATGAAACCTAGCTCTCCCCTACCCATCAAGTACTGGTGTGTCCACCGATTTTCCTGCAAACAGAGGCAGAGTGGTAAACAGTTTAATGGTCACCCAGGTAGTCAATGACAGTGAAGCCCTTCGGGCTGGAGTAAGCTTAGATTGTCAAACTGTAGAATCACGGGACAGACAGCACCACAGCACCCTCTGTGCTCCCGAGCCAAGGGGTTTGCAGAAGCCAAGCCGAGCTCACGCTGCTTCCTGTACTTATCATTCTCTTATTTGCCTGCTCTGTTTGCTTGTCACATGCCAGTTCTAACTGACATTTCGAAATGCAATTTCTCTCAAATCACAAAAATTGAGAAAAACGACTTATCTGTTCAATAGACTGTCCTTGGGGAAGTTATTACGTTTTCTGTTTGCGAAGGTCACAATGGAGGCTTCAAGGCCACCTGAGGCCATTACTCTTTCCACTGACTCTATTTGGGATTTTATATACTACATAGACTCCTGCTTCTATGATTTTTATTTTTAATGTGTACCCATGTGCAACATGTGTGTACAGGTGCCCACAGAAGCCAGAAGGAGGTGCCAGATCTCCCACAACTGGAGTTACAGGCAATGTGAGTCACAGGATGTGGGCGCTGTAGTAGAACCCAGGTCCTCCTTAAGTGCAACGAGTGAGCTTAAACACTGAGCCAGCTTTCTCGCTTCCCCTCCCCTCCCTTAAGCTCCTTGCTGTAGTCCAAGCCACCCTTGACATTCTTCTGCTTCAGCCTCTGAATGCTGGGATTATGGGCGTGTTCCTCTACCCCTGGCTGGGCTCTATATTTTGTCTGTATTTAGCGTGGAGAGACAGACCACTCTATGGAATTACCCATAATCCAGTGCGATAAAGAGCTCCTCCAGCTTCTCACACTGCAACAAGCTGGGTTCCTCTGTGTGGGCTCTCGAGTTATCTTTCTAAATGGCCTCTAATTGAATCAGCAGCCCCCGGGGAAGAGCCTTCGCTTCCTTCCCATTGTCTGTCAGCCAAGCACACTAAGGATGTTCAATAAGTAATGCTACCGGGGGCACAGGGGCCAAGCAGTGGGAGGAGCAAGCTGGCTTTCGATGATGATGAGATGATGATGATCTCTCCGTGGGGGTGGCTAAGAGAGAGTAGTAATGATAGGGAAGGGGGAACAGCACCTGCCGAGCCTGGCTCCTCTGTCACTCTCTACCTCAAAGCCAACGATGAACTTACATTCAGTTCTGAAATTTATCTGAGGCTCAACCTTAGTTTCCATGCAGCTGATAAATAGAATGCCCAAGAAGATATTAATGCTATTTCCTGTGCCCCTCCTGTTAGGCTCTCCCCCGAGGTGAAACCTCAGCCTTATGGTAGTAGTGATACTGCGGAGACTCTCAGTTAGTGTTGGAAGATACTGATGTTCGTAGCAGACAGTAGGAAGTAGGGTTCTATGAGCAGAATTAAAGACTCAGACAAGCATCTGATGAGGCAGGCTCCTATTTTGTCACTGAAGTTCTGACAACTCAGCCTTCTCTTTGCTGTCCTCTAACGAGGCTGTACTTACAGGCATCACACGGCTCGGCAAACTGTGGACCACCTTAGTCATCATCCACCCGTCTCCTGCTCAGACAGAGCAGGCACTCGGCCTTGCATCCTCTAAGACCTGACACAATCCTCAGCATTCTATCAATTATTGAATATGTCGTTAAGTGCCTACAAACTTCTGGAGACTGGGGTTGGCGGTGGTGGAAGGAAGATTATTCTGGAAGGGATAACGCAATGATTAAAAAGAGCTGAGCCAGGGAAAGTCAGTTGGGGTGGGTCTGTCTTACTGGGCAGTGATGACTGTGGGAAAACCTGACAGGGCTTTCCCTATGTTCTTTTTCTTTTCACATTACTGTAAAAGTGAATGAGGTTTGTGACCAAGAACAGAATGATCAGCATGCCTGCTACATGGCTGAAGTGAAACACGTTTCTGCTTTCATTAACTGGTGCTCAGAGATGGCGCCTTCCATGGTGAGCACACGTCAATTCTGAGCTGGTGAGAACGGCAGCTCAGCTTTGAGACCATGTCTACCTTTAGCATCTGTGTTGGTTCATTTTCCTTGGTGCCAGATGGAAAAAGTTCTATAAGTTATTCCGACTTTATTGCTGGCCTCTGTGATCTCCTGAGTTTTTGAAATGCTTTCTAGGCTGGAGATGAAGTCAGAGCAAAAGACATGGGTGTGAATTCTGTCAACCTCATAAGGCACGAGCAGAGACGCCATCGTCAGAGCCATGGCAGTATCCTTTTTATTTGATTTACTAGTTTCTGAGTTTCTACCTATAAAATTGTACATTGACTCCATATGTGCTCTCTCTCTCTCTCTCTCTCTCTCTCTCTCTCTCTCTCTCTCTCTCACACACACACACACACACACACACACACACACCAGACAGGACCGGGTGCTGAGTCCAGGTCTTGGAGATATCTGCTTAGCTCTCCCAGCCATTTACTCTACTCCCCAAGGGAAACCTCAGAATTTGGCAGGGAGTCCATTCCCATGGAATTTAGGGCTGCCCTCACACCCCACGGAATGGCCTGTCAGGGTTCTCACATAGTCAAAGATGGGCCTTAGAGGGGTATCCGGCCTCTGCAAGTCCGAGGATGAGGGGTGAGGGCCACAGGAACACTCGGCAGCCTCTTCCTCGGCCCTCACAGCTTGGCTGCATGAGTGCCTCTTGGCAGCGCTTACACATAAAACTCCTCCACTGGGGCCTGACCTCTGGACCATGGAATCCATGTTGAGTTCATGTCCATTTAGACGTGGCTCTCTTTCAAGCAATCAGAAAAAATGTGGCGAAATTTAACAAGAACAGAACTAGATCCTTCTATTCTCTTTTGCTCAGAAATATTGAACGTAACAGAAAGAGGAAAGAAATGGAGCCTTTGTGGGGATGACTGACGTCATCTGCATCTGGACACAGAGACGGCAAAGCCATCAGCCCAATTGCCTTATAAAGCATCCGTGAGCAGAAGAGCTGATCAGAAATGCACTTTTTGGCCCGCATTTCCTTTTGTTTCCCCCTTGGGATCTCTCTTTCCTGCTTTTTGTGCTTTCTTTCTGAAGCCCTCCCTCTTCTCTGCCTTTCCATACACAGGGACTCCAGTCCACAGAAACAAATGCCTTCCCTCCAGCACCATCTTGGCCGTGAGACCACTGCTCTCTCAGAAGCAGTCTTCCAGGGTTATGTGGAGCTGAGTACAGTGTGGGGATGCTGCTGGACAAGGTGGCTGGGCAATGCATCTTTACTGACTCTTTTTTATATACTGTGGAAATAGAGAGAAGAGCCCCAAACTCTGCAATCTTGACAAACACAGCAAATAAAGGGAAGTCTCCAACAGTAGGCATGCTCCACTTTCCATAGGAGTGACATGGGTGCCAGGCTGAGGTAGGAGTCCCTACCCTGTGGTTTCTACAACACTCTATGCACATCTGGTGCTCCATTTCTCCCAATTCTAGAAGCCTCTCTTTCATTAAAGAGATCAAGTTCTTGTCATGGTGCTTGGATCAATCAGTGAACACTGAACATTCTAGAAAGCACAGCACTCTGAAAGTGTCATGGTCCTGTAAGTTAGACTTTGTATAGGGCTAGCCTGAGAACTCAATAGACTTCCTTTAAATGGTTCCTATGGCAAAGGACTGCATGAGGTGTGCCAGAGAATCTAATTAAGAACCTTTAGTTAATTAAGATTAATTAAGAGCCTTTAATTCCAGCAGAAGCAGGTGGATCTCCAAATCTGAGGCCAACCTGGTCTACAGAGTGAGTTCCAGAACAGACAGGGCTACACAGAGAAATCCTGTCTCAAAATCCCCCAAACAATAACAACAACAACAACAACAACAACAACAACAACAACAACAACCTTCAAAAGCAAAGGCTGTTGGGAGGACAGGGACCTGTTTGAGTTTCTGTCTCAGCAAGTAATGCTGAGACAGCAGCCAGGAAACCGGCAAGGGACAGTATCTAAGGGCTACGAGTGTGTATAGCAAACTGTCCCCTTGTGGTGCTTCATGAGAAGTGTGATGGAAAGGGGTCAGGTGAGAAAGGGGTCAGATGACTTCAACTGCACACTGCATGCATGAATCCCCTGGGGACTTAGCTTGCTGGCCTGTTAGATCCTCCACTATCGAGGATCCCATCTTCTTTCACCCATTCTTCTTCTCCTGTGTGCTCTTTTCTGTTGTTTCCAAGAAACATATCCGTTCAGACTTCAAGGAGTGGGAGTCTGAGTGACCGGCTGGCTCACTTCATAGCCAGAGTCAGGCACGATTCCTGCTCAGTCCATTCCTCAACAGTAGCCCTGGATGTCTCTTAAGCAAGGCCAGATGTGCCAAATGACATTAAATGAACCAACAGGCATAGAACCCACAGTTCTCCACATGAAGACCACCAACACATTTTCAGTTATAACAAGAGAAGGTTGCAACGGACTAACACCTGAAAACTAAGGGGTTGGGGAACATGAAAACCTAAAATCTCTTTTGGAAGTAATTTGGCTCCATAATTTTATGAAAAAATATAATATAGAAATTTGATGCACATGAAATAGTTATTGCATTAGCCATGTGAAACGCATACATATGAGTACATTCACATATAGACACATATATCTATACATGTATGCACACACATACACATTCACACATATGTGATGTGGGAGTGATTTCTTATTAATAAAGAAACTGCCTAGGCCCCTTGATAGGCCCACCCTTAGGTGGGTGGAGAAAACAGAAGAGAATTCTGGGAAAAAGAAGCTTAGTGGAGGAGTCGCCATGATTCTCCCGCTCCAGACAGACGCAGGTTAAGATCCTCCCTGGTAAGCCAGCTTGTGGGCTACACAGAATATTAGAAATGGGTTAGAACAATATGTAAGAACTAGCCAATAAGAAGCTGGAACTAGCCGGGCCAGGCAGTGTTTGAAAAAATACAGTTTCCGTGTAATT
>NW_026068013.1:5218842-5280368 GCF_014885135.2 Alexandromys fortis | reverse complement strand
CACACACACACACACACAAAGGGATTAAAGGGAACAATAAGGTAGGAACTAGTTGACCCTGTATAGAGATCATGCCTGAGCTAGCTTGAGCGAAGGGATGATGCCTACAGGTATTTTGACTATGAGATACCATGTGTGGAGCATGGTCAAAACCAGACAAACATGTATCCAAATTCCAGTTATGTCATTTGCTTACTGTGTGACCTTAAGTAAATTAGCAGGCTACTCTGCCCTGAAAGTCTTTATCGGTTAGGATAAATAATTGCTCCGGGTTCCTAGGAGCAGGCACTGGATGCACAACAGGGCTCCATGAGCCAGGCTGCTCCTCCTCCACAAATCTGCAGGGTCTGCAGCAGTGAGCACACAGCTATTTCGACATCTATGCTAAGTAGTTTTCTTTTTTTCTCTTCTGCTTCCTCCTCCTCTTCTACTTATCACCTCAAATGGTTTATAACTTCTCTGCAGTTTTTGAAGATCGCTCTCCCCCTGTGTGTGTGTGTGTGTGTGTGTGTGTGTGAGAGAGAGAGAGAGAGAGAGAGAGAGAGAGAGAGAGAGAGAGAGAGAATTCCTGTGTGTGTAGGTACCTGCAGAGAACAGGAAAGGGTGTCAGGTCGTGTAAGCTGGAGTGACAGGAATTTTGAACTGTCTGTCATGATGTGGGTGATGGGAACTTCAGTCTGGTACCCTGCAGGAGTAACAGGCAGGGAGTCTTTAATGGATGAATTATCTCTTTATTCTATTTTTAATTTAAAAATTATCTTTAAGTGCCAAGGCTCAAACCCAGGGTTGTTTACATGCTATGCAAGCTCTCCAGCAGTGGGCAATAGACCCAGCCCTTGGGGTTTTCATGGTTCTCCCTTCCATGTGCCTTTGATCAGTGAGATACCAGCAGGCGCAGTCCACCGAATCAGAGCCTTTTTAAGAGGCAGAAAAATCTAAGCGGTCTAGAACCAGGGTCCCTCATGGAGGAAACACATGTAGGGGTGTGGGCTGTGGCAAGAAGTGTTAATCTAAGCTCTGTCTGTGGGTGTAGGGAGCACTGCCAGGGCACTGCTGGAGACCAAGGGCTGCTGGAGCGATGGATGCAGGGGGAGGAAATGAGCAAACAGATGATGACTTGGTCCAAGATGGAGTCGATTACTACACAGAAAACGTGTAGAGATACTTGAGCCACAGCACGCTGGATAGAAAGACTAGCTAGAGATTCCAGGACACATCACTAATGTGGCATGGCACTCTACTTTTAACCCCTGATAGGAATTATAATTACTATAAGCTGCTTATCTTAATATTCAGAACTTACCTATTTATCAACTGAAAACACTGAGGTAAGAGAATGAAATTTTGATCTACCCATATTGTGGCAACGGGAAAGGGCAAATGTCTCTGACAGATCCGTACCAACTCTTTCTTTCCCTATTGTAATGGGACATTACACACATTTCATAGCATTAATACATCAGGGAGTATCAAGTATGGATATGTTTGAAAATATGATGGTAAGCACCACATGGAGCAACCAGAAATGATGGGAGTGACATCTTTTTCCTCTTTCTCCCCCCATCCATATGTTGACCATTTATTTCAAATATTCTATTAGCTGTTAGAGGCAAACTAAATGAGAAAATATCTAAATTATATGTAGACTCCGGTCTCTAGAATTTTCAAAGTCTTATTGGGGATAATCAATGGACTTAGTCATAATTTAAGGTAGAAGTCAATGAATGTGATAAGAAACATGTCATTTTTGGTTTAGGTGGAGAATAAAACGCCTTAGTCAAAATTTCTAGAAAATTGACAATCCTGTCGACCAGATACCTAACTAAATGATAGTATGGTGTTATAAAACTCACTAAAATGCTTACATACATTGGGCTCTAGTAGAGGAGGGATCTAAGCCATGTTTGTGGGGAGGAGGATCACAGAAACAGAGCATCTCTGGAAAGGCTGAGACCTGCGCAGAACTGACTACGATGAGAGATAGGAGGCCATAATTAGATACCAGGCAGGGAGTGCTTGGGAAAGGGCCCCTAGGGAGGAGAACAGCGAAGCAGAAACCTAGAAGAGACTGCCTCCAGGGTGAGGCTGGATGCCAGCTCACAAGACCTGGCCAAGTTGTAGAAGTAGCAGGAACCCAGCCCCTGGACCCATCCCTGGGGAGTATGGAGCAAGAGAGAATTGCTTACTGTCAGGATGCTGTAGGAGGTATCCAGTAGCCGAATAGAAGGAGGTTGAAGGTGGAAACCATTACAGAAAAACATGACCAATCAAAATGCTGAGAACAAGTGACCAATGTGGTACCCTCCCACAACCGGTACTTCTGTAGTGCGACTCTTGCACCAAGGCTCAGGAAACTTTGTAGAGGAGGCGGAAAGGTTGTAAAAGCCAGGGAGACCTGATGTTTGCTGTGAGATTGTTTCCCAGAAATGTCAGAGAAGCTATAGCCATCAACATGGCTGCCTAAATAAGTCCTGAGCAAGGATGATAGCAACAGAAGATGTGCTAATGTGCAGGGGAAACCCCACAGGGCTCCAGTCTTAGGCAGGGAACTGCAGGAGATTGAGGAATGTTGAGGTTGGGAGGAGGTGTCTTCTCCAGAGAGGGAAGAGCACAGTCATTGCTTATTCCATACCAAGTGGTCCTGAAAACATAGCCAGACAACTAACATTATATGGATGGAAGAAGTTGTATTTATATACTTCAAAGGGCTGTGTGTGTGTGTGTGTGTGTGTGTGTGTGTGTGAGAGAGAGAGAGAGAGAGAGAGAGAGAGAGAGAGGCGATGAATTTGAGGGGTTCATGGAAAGGTTCCATAGAAGGAAAGGCAAGAGGAAAAACAACGCAATTATATAATTAATTTAATTATATCCTAATATAATTTTTAATTATATCTTAATATAAGAAAATAAGAAAAATATTAATAAAGGAGGCTGAGGGAGACTGGAAACAGCATAATAACATGTGGACAGCAGCAGCAGCCAGGTGGGCATGGTGTGCAGTCGTGCAACAAAAACTGACATGCTGACTCAGGAGCACCACAGAGGTTGACCTCTGACCACCGCAAGTGCGCATGCACACACACATGCACACACACAAGCACCATTGTTCTGTTTTTCATCTTTATCTGACATGTAGTACATGAACCTAGCAATCAGAGGTTATGCTGCCTGTAACATGAAGGAAATATTTCATTTGAAAAGTCACCTGCTTATTTAACTTAAGAGAGACAGACAGACATACACACACACAAAGAAAGAGAGAGAGAACTTTACAAGCCCCCATCACTGATTCCAGACTTCACCCTTGCTCTCTGATGTAGCACCCAAATCCAGAACTGTGCCTGGCACACGGTAGGCATTCCGTATTTTTGAATAAATAGACGCATGAATTCAAGATAGTGCCAGTGTTAAGAATGAAGCAGATCTGAGTTTAGCCTGGGACCCTTGACTGTAGACCTTTGGTGGAACAGACCAGGAGACTGAAGAGCTCCATGGATTTGGAAAAGGCAAGTCAGCAAATTCCCCGGAAGCTCTGAAAAATCAAAGCACTTGCTCACAATTACAGCTAGAAACTCATTTTGTGTCTGGGTCTAAGCATTAGTTTCATGGTGAAAAAACAAAATTTTCTCTATAAGCTTCAAAGATAAATGATAAAAGAGCAAAGAAATGCAAATGCAAATGTAATGCTTCTGACCTGAGAGGGACAGCCCATAATTCACCTGTATCAACCTATTTCCTTCTTGACAAGATGTAGCCATGGTTCTTCACAACTGAAGTCTCCAAACAGCCATAGGCCCTCGGCAGCAGTGGCTCAGCTTCTCTCGAGGCTTTCTCCCATCTTCTTTCCAGACCTCATACCCCTTACATCACCTGTAGCCACATGCTTGTCACTTCCTCTGAGCTCTACCGATGGCTTCCTGGAATGTTGGCTCTCTTTTCTTTTTCTAACTTGGGTCTTGTCTCTAAGTCCACTCCTGGCACTGGTCCAGTTTGATGACCTTCAGTTAACCTCTAGCCTTCATCAGAGGCCTGGATATTATATTCTATAAAACTTTGAATTCAAGGTGATTTCCCGTTTAGAAAAGAATTTTGTCTGATGCAAGATTTCTATCTCCTGTCTACATGCTCACAGGCTAACAACACTGAGAAGCATTGTCAGAATATGTCAGCTACACTGGTCCTTCCACCAGCACTTGGTGCATCTTGTTCTGGGTCTTTGTATTTAGGGCATATAAAAATTACTGTAAGAAGGTGTGCAAGGGGGCAGGCTACTGCTTGATCGACATCAGTGGTTGCTAGGAAATGTGGAAGACCCTCTTGACTAGGTAGGGAGAGTGGGATGAGACTCTTAGGATTTGATTGAGGAACTTGGCTTTCTACTAAGAGAGAATGTATAAATTTGTGTTTCAGTCACAACAAACCATCCATTCACTGGCTGAATTCCCTCCTAGGAGTTTTAGATGTAGAGAATTCTAAACCAAATATAGACTCCATTCGAGTTGCATAGATCCAGTGTTAGGACAGAAATATTCACACTTTCAGGCAACTAGCCATATGGCTTTGGAAAAGAATGCATTTTTAGTTCACGAGGGAAGATCTTTGGAAATTAAAAAAACATTTTGAGTCCTGATAAACCAATTAAGTCGAGACGAACCATTCAATGGAAAGCCATTGGCTGCTGTGTAGGAAAGACAGACCTTTAGCCTGAAGTGCTCTCTGCATGTCTGCCACTTCTTAGGGCTGTTTTTACAAGATGAATATATTCTTGGCACACTCATTGAGAAATGTGGCAGTGGTCTTGGCCATTGGGAGATGGTTGCTGATTTGTCTATCAGCGTGCATCTGCCGTCTTGGGCCCTGGATCCTGGGAAGGATGGGAAGCTGTGGGGATAGAGGTGTGCACAGTTGGTAACACCAGCAGTGGGTCTAGGAAGAAGATAGTGGATGCTGCTGGTGGGGACACCTTATATATATCTCCTGCTAGCTGCGCAAGTTTTATCATCAGGAAGCTCAAGGGATGACACAGATTTAAAAAAAAATCCTTTTGTTAATGGCTCTGGAGGAAAGAAGAAGTCAGAAATGTTCTGTCCCCAAAGACTTAATGTTTTTATGTAGATTATTTTACTAATGATTAATATCAGAAAAATAGGTTCTTGGTAGTCCTTATAATGATCTATTATGGCATCCATCCCAGCAAATCCTGCCCATGAGCCATAGTTCCTCGTGACTGGACTCAGTGGCTCTGAAATAGACCATGGGACTTCCAGCTTGCTTTTGATCACCCAAGTTTAGAAAAATGTTGAGCTTGTCTGTGGCTCAGTTCTCTGACTTGTAAGATGAGGGTAACTCCCCTCTATGAGTTAAATGAGGCACTTCAAGCCAGAGGGATGGAAGTCAGCCTCCCTGTAGGCTAAACTATCAATGCAAATATTTAATTACTATCTCCTCATTGGTTATTTCCATGGTTGTACGTCTAGGTCTGACAGATTGCCCTATAAGCACCTGTCACAGTGTGGATAGCTGAAGAGGCAGCAGCAGCTGTCTATTATCTCTGAAGAACTGTTTATATGTTAGAATTCGTGTCCTTAGCATGGCCCGTGCTAATCTGAAGCCTCCTTTGCATGAGTGCTTGCTTCCTTAAAGGAGGTAGTTTGATTATCCGAGGCACTTAACACCAGACTGAGAATAATCCTCACTTATTGTGTGGTTTTGTTTGGGAATCACCTTGTTCCACTGTCCATGCAAGCCCAGCAGATCCTCAGATCCTATTCCAATTCCACCATAGCTTGAGGAGCAGCTGAGAGGGCGTGGCAAGTGACAAGGAGTGTCAAGAGAGGATTTGAACCCACATTTACCAAGGACAAAATGCTTGCATGTGGCATTGGAAGGAAGTTCTCTAATACATTTTAAAATCATCTAAAATTGTTTTATAAAAGGATTATATGGTTATTATGTCATACTAATGTAAAATATTTACAAGTTTACCCAAGACTATTCCACGGCTCATAATTAGAACATGTGCACGTGCGCAAGTGCGCACTCACACACACACACACACACACACACACACACACACACACACACACAGCGGGGGGGGGGCTGAAATCTTTTACTCCTCTAGCTGGCAGTCTGTGGTTTTCCATTTTCTGTCACGCAACTTGCTGCCCTATGGTAACGCACATCTGCCAGCAACATGGACAATGCAATATTCAAACTCTTCCCTCCCTCCCTCCCTCTCTCCTTCCTTCCGTCCCATCCAGGAAGAGATTCCTCTACCATGTTCCCTGGTGGTCAGCAATTATTCACCAGAATGTCTTCTAGAGGAGTGTCCAATTTATTGACACTGTTTATCAGGGTAGAATTAAGCCTTTATTTAATGTAAAACCAAAGGACATAAGACAACTCTGGGGTTATTTCTATTTTTTAGACCCTTATTTTGCTATAGTTATGACTATCGTACCCCTTGTCACTCCACCCAAGCACAGTTCTTTACGGAAGCCATCCCTGCTTTCTGCTCTCTGGGGAAGACCTTAGCGTTCTTATGCTGCTGCTTTTTCTATGCAGCATTAAAGCCGTAGTTTCAGGCGCTTGGCTCTGTCTCGAGATGGTGCCTGAGGTTTCGGGCTGGTGAGCAGATGGGGAGCATTGAGTCCCATGGGATTTGTAGGAGAGGCTGGGATGAATGCAACAGTTGCCCACATCAGTGACCACCCTCGGCATCACCTCTAACCTTATCCCAATGCTCAACCTAACCGCAGTGTCTTCTGTGTAGTAGCGTTCAGTGCATATTAATCTGGTTTTCTGGTTGGATGAATGAACACCAAGCATATCAGGAACCGACTGACAACTGGATATATCACCAAAGCCTTAGTTGTAAGAATTGCTGATTATTACAGAACCCCAAAGCAATGAGATTGTATAAGGAAACTTCAGTGCTTGCTCTAGACATACTGAGAGAACCAAACTCTTGTGAGCCCATGTGGACCACTGGGTTTCTGGTATTAATCGTGTTTCACCATAAGCATAAGAGTATCCTATAATAACCAAATTAATTGTTCGTGAGAGTTCTGGGGTAGAGTACCAGAGCCCTTACCTGTCTGTGCTGTTGAGTGACTTGATATCCCAGGCCTGCGATGGGCTGAGGCTGCATTTTCTGAAGCATGATCTTTTGCTGAAGTGGCAGAGGTGACCTTAGCAAAGACTGGCTTGATAAAGGTTGGGTGGGTTGGGATGGTGGCTGCGGTTGCTGCTGCGGCTGCTGCGGCTGCTGAGCTGCCATTGAGCCTTGCTGTTGGTGCTGCTGCTGCTGCTGCTGCTGCTGTTGCTGCTGCTGCTGCTGAGTTACCAATGAACTCTGTGGTGGTTGCTGCTGTTGTTGAGCTGCCAGCGAGCCTTGCTGTTGCTGTTGTTGTTGCTGCTGCTGTGACTGCTGAGGCTGCTGCTGCGTGTAGTGCAGGAGAGAAGGCTTGCTCTGGGAAGGCAAAAGAGAAGGCATCTGCTGGTTTGCTTGGTCTGAGTTAAAATGGAACAGAGGCTTGGTGTTGCCATGTCGGGACTCCAAGGTTGAGTGCGGGTTGTTAATAAAACTTCGACTGAGATCCTGAGTCTTTTGCTGCAGAAGCACATCCAGGTGTCCAGCCTGGGCTGAGGGGCTAGCCTTGTACGCATAGTTGGTCACTGCTTTGGACTGGTTGCTGCTGCTGGCTACCCCAGGCATAGATGACCCCTGTGGGTTGAATGGCTGTTGGCCAAAGGAAGAACTGGGCATGTTTTCCTGCACAAATGTCCCTGGGGATGGCCCAGCAGAGGAGGGCAGGGCTGGCCAGCTGGGAGGAGTCTGCTGCTGTTGCTGCTGTTGCTGCTGCTGCTGCTGCTGCATCCGTGCATGTTGCTGGCGATTTGCAGCTATCTGCTTGAGCTGCTGGGCATGGGACACTTCTTGCCAGCTCGGCAGGGCCCTATTTGTTCCTGCTGCTGTCTGAGGCTGAGGCTGACTCTGGGGGATTGTGGGGATTGGGGATGAAGTAGAGAGAGCAGAGTTGGCCAAGGAGAATGCAGGGCCAGCTGATGGGGGCCTTAGCTGGGGAGAGCCTGAGGTGCCCTGGGTCAAACCAGGTGAATATTCGCTTTTGATAATCATCTTCTCCATGGGCAGGGAAGGTCTG
This sequence comes from Alexandromys fortis, assembly GCF_014885135.2. Classification (NCBI taxonomy): domain Eukaryota; kingdom Metazoa; phylum Chordata; class Mammalia; order Rodentia; family Cricetidae; genus Alexandromys; species Alexandromys fortis. Next base: position 5,272,206 of record NW_026068013.1, on the reverse strand, counting down.
GGTGTGCTCCTCTGGCTCTGCTGACCCAAGTCAATGCTGAATGGGTCGTCCTGCTTAATAGTGGCATTGATCATGTTCTCTAGTTCCAGGTCACTCATGGGAGGCACTGATATGTTGGTCAGCTCATTGAACAGTTCCTGTAGTTCAGGGTCCATCAGTTGCTCTCCAGGGTCATCTCCAAACTGACTTTCCTGTGTCATTTGGTCGTTCGCATGTTTACTGCAAGACACGGTCTCCCCAGGCTCTTTCTTCACCTCCTTTAAGCCCATGTTAAACATGGCGTTGCTAGGAGAGTGCCCAGGAGGGGGCGCAGCGTTAGTCTTTCTCAGGGGTGCTTGGCTCATGGTCAAGGGTCCTGGCATCATATGACTTTGTCCATTATTTACCGGGAGGGTCCCCTGACCTGTGGAAAGGTTCTCCCCTACCCTGATCCTTTTGATATCGAGGAACGAGTTGTTGACAAAGCCATTGGGCCTCTTGCTGTTGGCAGGAGACAGGTTGATTATTTGTTTTCTTTTCAAGGAGCCCTGGAGCTGAAAGACAGAAAGGACATAAAATAGACATGTTTAAGATTTCGATTCAATTTTACCAAGTGCAATGCTATACTTTATTTTAAAAAACATTACTTTCTAGCTTCTATGCTCAATATTTAAACTTTTAACTAAAAAAAAAAACCCTTTATTTTGGTTTTTAGAAGCAGGATCTCATTTATTCCAGGTTGGCCTCAAACCTGCTATTGTAGCTGAGGATACCCTTGAACTTTTGATCTTCCTACTTTTTCCTTCCAAATGGCTGGGATTACAGGTGTGTACCGCCATACCCAGCTTTTGTGGTGCTGGGTATGAAACCTGTGGTTTTATGAATACTAGGCAAACACTCTACTGCCTGAGTTGTAGTTCCTGCCTACATAAATTCAAATATTTGTTCCCCAAGGAGACTTGGTCTGAAACACAATGGGATACACAGAAGAAAATGAAAGTAGTTTAGAGGTCCCCAAAATCCCCATGATTGACACACAGGTTAATAGGAGAAAGGATTCTTCTGTCACATGAGGACTTATTCCCAGTACCTAAGCATGCTTTCTTCTTTTACTGGAATCAAGAGAAATATCTCTCCCACATGCACAACTACCCTAGGCAGCTATATACTCTAAGTACTCACACTTTGACCAACTTGGGAAATACCAACCAGTTTAAGGAAGTACAACATTTCTAGCTTTGTTTTATATTCCCCCCAAGTTCAACCTTACCCTATTTGCTATCTTCTAAATAAGTTAGAATATTCCTCAGGTCCAAGGAGACTTCCTGAAAAGCATTCATTGTTTTTCTTTCTCTAATCCCATGACTTTGCATTTGGGGCTGTGTTGGGCTACTTGACAAGAAGAGTTATCGTCTGGACTCAGCCTGTTGCCGCACCCATGCTGTTCCCAGATCCTCCTTCCTCACTGTGACCTAGGATGTCTGGGTGCTCACACCCTGGGCCCCTTCATGCTGGAAGGGGTAATGCCCCCATGGCGATGCATTTATTAAATGAGACTTTTTTTTTTCTGCTGCTGCTGTGTTAGTTAGTGTTCTTCAGCCGTGAAGAGACACCACAGCAACTACAGCTCCTATAAAAGAAAGCATTTATTTGGGGCTTGCTGACACTTTCAGAGGGGTTAGTATATTATCATCATGGTGGGGAGCCAGCAGGCATGGTACTGGAGCAGTAGCTGAGAGCTTGGCATCCTTCTCTGTAGGCAGTGGGAAGAGAGCGAATGACACTGGACCTCTCATGGACTTTAGAAACCTCAAAGACCACTCCTAGTGACACACCTCCTCCAACAAGGCCACATCTCCCAATTCTCCCGGAACAGCTCCACTAGCTGGGGACCAAGCATTCAAGCATGTAAGTCTATGTGGAGCAACCTCATTCAGACACCACAGCCACTAAATTTGCAGCAGAACAAGGTATTGAGAAGCAATATTGCAAATGGCGTTATAAGAAAAGGTGCTGGGGGCAGACCGAATCACGCTTACTTCCAATGTTGTCACCATGCAACTCGCTTGTCTGAGTCTCAGTTTTCCATGCCTAAAAACATTTTCATAGGAAGGATCTAGATAACATGTAAAAATTGGCACAGTGCTCACTGTAGTAATTTCATAAACTATAGCTTATAGGAAAAGGCAACTGCTCACTGTGTTGTGCGTGTCTCCAACAGTAACATGTCTGTGCAGTCCTAATGCCAAATCACTTCATTCCCTTACCCGGTGAACAGACTGAAGGCTGGGACCCTCACATCCGTGGAACAAGGTTGGAGGACCATGGAGCCATAGCAATAAATGTTTTATACCAATAAAGCATTGTCATTGGTTTCCTGAACAAACAACTGGTTTGTCTCTAAAACAAGAGCTGTACCCACCACAGTGTGGCTCCCATGACTCTGCTCACAGACCTAAATTATTTAATGTGTGCTCAGGATAACTGCAGAGAAGCCAAAGTTAAAATGTTTTTCAGAAAGTTATACCACTTTTCTCCCTTCCCTTCTTGTTTATAGACACCCCCTTGCCCTCTTGAAGACTTTGGAATTAAGCCAAGGAAATTCATAGAACTATATACACCTTATGTGCCAGGGTTTTAAACATGATGGCTTTATTCTGGGCATCTGCCTGACTGCACATTAGATATACATCAGGTGTGCATTATAGATCAAAAAACGAAGGCTCACTGGGATAAATTCACTCTTCCAGGTCACAGAACTAGTAAGTGGTAGGTCTGCTTGGGTCTAAAGCCCACCATTTCCATCCTGTTATATTTCAGAAAGCTGGTCTAGGCTCAAGGCTCACTTGGCAGGAAGAAAGCCAGAGGCAACGAGTACAGAGCCACCTTAGAATGTAGTTAAAATGGGGCCGAATTGGGGATGGGCGGGATGCAGAACACGACTGATCAGTCCCATGAACTGTGAACTGTGTCCCTTGCACCGGGCTCATCAAGGCCTGCTCCAGGTGATCCTGTGCACTGCCTGGCTTGTCGCTGATTGCTAACAGGAAAGCAACTTGACCCATGCTGGGCTAACCTGATTGTCCATTAAGACTGTAGACTTGGGGGCGGTGAGACCAGATCCACTAGTCGGGCTGGGAGCTGTTGCAGAGGCACGGCTGAAGTCTGCTCTAGAGCATGGAAGCAGAGTGGAGAGGGTCTCTTCATCTTTGAGACACTGTGGCATCTTTAGAGGGTCTTCTTGTCTGCTCAAGTTAGTATGAGTGAGGCTACTGCTACTAGCCAAGTGCTCTAACCCTGTCCCTCCAGAGTCCTGATGTCCTATCAGGGATGAGCAAATTGAAGCCAAGGGCAGGGCTTCCCCAGCCTTTTCTGCTGCCTGTCTTCTTTTCTCACACAACAATGGGAGCCAGCCCCAAGTTAAGCAGAAGCCCAAGGCAGCCAGCATCTAGGGTTGAGAAGTGGCCAGCCGGCAGAGAGAGTCAGCCATGTTGCTCGTGTTTCATATCAGAATGAACAGCATTTGAAGAGTCTTTTATCCAGTAAGGAACAATGGAATCCATTCTTTTTCCAGGTTTGCATTTTCACCTTTGATTTATTTTCTATTACTTTGAAAAAACAAAAACCACTGAAAACTTGTTCTGCCAGATTCCTCTCTTGCTCCATGCACTCCCTGCCCCCAGCTGCGCACACTGCAGGATGTGGCCTGCCCTCTCTCTGTGGGCTACCAGGAGCACAGAAGCAAGAGCAGGAGGAACTATCTGGTTCTTTCTGGAAGTGGCTGCAGCAACGGTCATTTATTCAGGCTGCCTGCACCAGACATTGAGCTAAGCAAGCTCTTCACCCGGGTAAATGGTCCTTACAGCTTTCAGATTCTTCAAAGTAACTCTTTGAAGTGTTCTTTCGGTACTTTACCCTTCCCCTGCGTTTTCTAGATAAGAAAGGTAAGAATAAGAACTGAGTACCAATTCTAGATGGCACACGGCCTAGTCAGCAATGAAAGTAGGAAGCCAATCAAGTGCTTCCAGGGCAGACCTGGCTCTCAGATGTAAATGTCACCCACATCCACTGAAGGGCCAGGCACCGACAGCTGGTTCTGAAATGGAGTCACTGTTCTACGGAAGACTCCCTTTGCAAACAGAATACACCAATGCTGCAAAGCAGCGCGCCAGCATAGGCCAACCTGGCCCCAGCACTCTGCCTCTGGATCGTTGACATACACCCAGTTCTCTTTCAGCTTTTACAGCATCTCATCTAAATTGTTCTGGACGCAGCGGTGAGGCAGTCAAGAAGAAAGAGCATTAGGAAGATGGACAGCATGGCCAGGGCATGGGTAAGGACACCCAGGACCCCGAGGATGGATGTCAGGGAGAGAATGGTGACATTGGTTTGAGGTTGATAGAGAAATCTCTTTATGTCGGCCTGAATCTCCAGGGTAAGGGAGAAGTGAGACAAGAGGTCACTCCATCAGTAAAGAAGATGTGTTAAGTACACACAGAGAGCTCCGAGCCCCCTCTTAAAATATTGCTCTGGGTTTCCAGGAGATGCTGCAGCTGACCAGGCTAGAGACAGAAGACACCATCCTCCAACCCTTGAAGCACCTGCTCCTTTACTCTTCCTTACTATGTAAGGACCAACGAGCGTCTTGAATTTTTCACGAGAAACCCAAATTGCTGTGCTGATTTGTGAGGTTCTGTACTGAAGGCACACCCTGGCTGGTCAACCGGAGGGCTTCCCTGGGGTGCAGCCTTCTGCAGTAAGTCTGGTTTACATTCCTCAGGGAATCCCAACTTCCGCTGAGATTCAGCATCCCGCTGCTCTTCACCCCAGCCTTTGCTCAGTCTTCCCTCTGAACACCCCTTGTCTTTTGAGACAGCCGATCTCTTCTGGGGTGGGCACAAGCGTGCTTAGGCCCGGCAGAGTCTACCGAAAGTGACCTGTCTTCCGGGGCTGGGGTGGAAGCGCAGAGGGCACGGGCACGTGTGTAAGACTGTGACCCATCCGTAAACAGCGCTGTTGGAAACAGCTGTGCTTCTCGTCTCATGCATAAACTTCCTGGAGGGCTTTGAAAGCACCATGGTTGCCCAATCCTCTGGTTTCTGTTTCTTCCCCTGCCCCCATCCTGTCCCACAAACTAAATGCACCCTTTGTCTCCATTGCTGCCCTAGAAATAAGGAATATACCTCACAAAGGTAACAATTCAGCCCATAGGCCACAGTCTCCCCCCTGCGTCCCCCCAAGTAGATTCCTGTCCCTCTCAATCAGGCAAACATGCAGGAACCAAATCTGTAGCTGCCTGGAGATGTGTGTGTGTGTGTGTGTGTGTGTGTGTGTGTGTGCGCGCGCGCTTGCCTGGATCCCACCATATGTGAATTTTCCTCACAGTCCATTAGAGACGGGATTGATGCTAGAAATTAGAGATGATCCAGACAGAGGTCAACCCAAAAGGTCACATGTGACTTCTCACTGGTCCTTATAGGTATGTTTGGGGTCTTGGAATAAATTCTTTGAGCTCATTACAACTCTAGAAAGTGAGAGTAATTCCTCCCTGGTTCTCACTTCTCCTTAGAAGGATTACTTCCAAGTCTATCATCAACCATCAAAATCATTGAAAGAGTGAAGAAACTGGAGACTTGAGACCTTTTCCAAAGACATTAAAAAGCTTCCTTTTAGCTGGGGGGTGGTGGACACACCTCTAATCTCAGTACTCTGGGCGCAGAGGTAGGCGGAGCTCTGTGAGGTCAAGGCCAGCCTGGTCAACAGAGTGAGCTCCAGGGTAGCCAGAGGTATTATACAGAGAAACCCTGTCTCAAAAACAACCAAACAAAACAACTCCCTCTCTGTTTTGGCACTGTAGAAATCTGGACTTCTCTGTGGCTAAGTGTTGCTGGATCTAATATGTCTGACCTGATTGTACGCTCTCTAAGTATGGGCCTTGGCTCCTCTTTCCTGAGCATGGAGCTGCCATGATGCTTGCTGTGCCTGAACTACTTCCTGAAATAGTTGAAGTGTTTGTCTCAGTCCCCAGGACACAGGATCCTTTTAGGCACTCAGCAGCCGAACAAGAGCAAAAGGTCTGTAGCTTGTGGGGTGCTCTGCCATGCTGACGCTCAGCCCACTGGTGTTGGTGTGATCATGTCTTCATATGAATGTAAAGCCATGAAGCCATGAAGAAGCCAAACAGCAGCAACGTGAAGCAAAACTGCAGGAGGCAGGAACACGGTGATGGACTCAGGGTGGATGTGCCCCATGAGACAGTCCCAGACTGGTGTGCAAGGCTCATCCTGACTGATTCCATGCTGGGTGGAAACGCTGGAGCTGCAGAGCAACAGGGCACACTTCTGGGGTGAATTTTAGGCAGACGTGCACTCCTTTAAGAAAAATTATGGGGCCTTTCTTGGTTGGGGCCTCTGCCGTTGGTAGACCGGGTGAGGACGTAATACTAGATGTGTCTGAAAATTCTGTCCATAACTTTGCTCCACATGACTCAGACTCTGACAGACTTCATCACTTCAACACAATAGCCATTCTTTATAAAATCCAAGATAAAGTTGAAAATTCTTTGTTTATTCTTAAGATATGATTTCAGTATATATATATACATGTATACATATTTATGCATGTATGCATATATATGTAGAAATATCATAACGAAACTATTTTGTATCCTAAGTTTAAGATTAATTTTAAGAAATTCAAAGTAGGTATCTTTCCTATGTAGACAACTACACTAAATAATGTTATTCCCAATTCATTCCATGATAATGATGTCCTTAATCATCCCCAATTGTCCCTATAATCATCACAAGGACCTACAGGAGCCTTTCAGAGATGGGCCTGCAGTGTCAAACACAGAAAAGAACATAATATTCTATAAAATCCTGAAGAAAAAAAGAATAACTACTTTGTGCATGAAATACTTTATCCATGACTCATTTTTTTGCCCAAAATATATCGAAGTGGATCCAAAGTAAATGCTATGTCTGAAATGCTGGCTCTGCTCCTACTGCTCGAAATGTCCCTCTCAGCAGAATGCGCAGCGCATTGAACATCATCAATCAAGAGGCTTCTCTCTCCCACTTCACTTGGAGGGTCCAGCTCCAGAGCTCTCTGGAAGCCTAGCTCACAGTTTCCTGCTTTCCCCGTATTCTTTGGCTCTGCTTTGATGATTTTAGCACTTTCTGTCTTGTATTGTTCTTGGCAACTGGTTCGGGTATGTGAGTTTTTCACTTAACTCTGATTTCAAAAGTCAACAGAAGAGCAGCTTCTCATGGCCTCAAAGCCCATCCCATCTGTAGCCCAGGGAAATGCTCACGGACTGCCTGGTGATTTGTCTGATTAGGCAGCCAATGGTCTGGGCATTTGAGTAGTCAGTGTGGGCCACCTATGTCTCTGGTCTCTGCCTGTACTCACCAAGGAAACCTGCTTCTGTAAGCCTCGCTGACTGATACCATTGCTTGTCCAGGTGGAGAGCTGTTGTCTGCTGGGTCAGAGAGCATCCGCATTGTCTGTTCATCGTTTGGGGCTGTAGTACGGCTACTGATATGCTCCATCTGCTCACAAAGCAAAGTCAAATCCTCCTGCAGCTTCATGCCAGCCTTCATTACCTTTAGAGGCTCAGGGGACCTTCCCTTCCCAGCCTCTGGTTCTAAGCCACTCTTCTCTGTTTTCAGATGCTCTTTGCTTTCAGTGCATTCTGAACTCTGACCTTCTGGCTCACCTCTTCTGGACCTGTCTTGTCCACGCAGCAACAAAAAGTGTGTCCTATTCAGACCCAACATACCCAACCACAACCATATTGTTTTTCTCCTTTCCCACCTTGTTCTTCTCCCCTCTCCTTTTCCTCTCCTGTTGTCTCTCCCTTCTCCTTCTCTTTCTTCTCTCTATCTCTCTCTAATTCTGAAACAATTATTGCATTGCAGGAATCTTGCATATAGCTCTTTCCCTCTGGTGTGCACCTCCTTCCAGGGCTCTGTGCTCTTGCCATGGCCCGCTCTAGCTCTCTCTTTCCTTTCCTCTCCTCCAAGGGTGGATCCAGTGGAGGTCTTTTTCATGATCTCCCCATCTGAAGATTGTTACTCCTGCCTGTCTGCAATTACTTGGCTATTTCCTTGACAATACTTACAATTTTAAATAACTTTATTAATTAGCTTCCATTTTTAAAGTTGGTTCCCACGTTATAAAATAACTTGTAGGGAAAGACTTAAAGGCCATGTTGTCTTTTTTAAACCACTGCATATTATCTTTAACGTGACTCAAATAAATCTGAGAATGAGAAGAGTGTTTCAAGCAAACAAAGATGTTTCTAAGAGGCTTTGAGATGCTGATGGATGTTCTGGTGGTAGAAGGCATTTTCTTCTCTTTTTTGTATCTTCTAATTGTCAAGATTTTCTATTTTTCTGCATTGACACATATTACCTATAAAACAGATTGGCATGGGCTGCCCCTAATTATCTCTGCCCTTGCTAACCACATCCCCACATTCCTGAGGAAAAGGTGCTAATCTAGACCATTTCATTGAAGCAGCCCCAGTAGACAGTGCCAAGGTATACTGTGGGCTCAGATCGAATGTTTTAACTACTCCTCTAGCAATGGATGATGGAAACAAGGTTCCCCCTGCCCTAGAGCTGTGAATATTTGAAATGAGAGCCTTGGCTGCTCTGGTGGTTTTGAAGAATGGCCCCCAAAGGCTCATATATTTGAATACTTAGTCACAAGGGGGTAGATTAGGAGGTGTGACCTTGTTGGAGGAAGTGTTCACTTCTTTGAGATTTCAAAAGCCTGTGCCTACAGATCAGGACGTAGCTGTTAGCAGCTTTTCCAGCACCGCAGCTAACTGCTACCATACTCCCTGCCATGATGATAATGGACTAAGCCCCTGAAACTGTGAGAAAGGCCCAATTAAATGCTTTCCTTTCTAAGAGTTGCCATGGCCGGGTGTCTCTTCAGAGCACTGAAATGGTGACTAAGACAGCTGGTCTCCTGACTGGGGCCATCTTTAGGGACACACAGGAAGCATGCCTCATCTGCAGGATGTAGGAGAATGCAACTGGCCCAGCAGGAGAGGCAGGAGGAGAGAGGGACTGAGGCCTGGAGAGTTTTATGGCTTCCGATGTTTAGGGGGTTCACTGCCATCCCCTACTATTTACCCTTTAGTCCTTGTCACATGCACACCTTTACCTTTCATCCCCAGAGCCACGCTAAGAAGGGCTCCTGCTCTTTGCAACACATTATTCCTAACTCCAACAGGGATTCAAACAAGCCAACAAGTACTTTCAAATTAAAATTTTTATAGTATAAACAAAAACTAAAAAGCTAAACACACTCATTTATTTTGGTTTCTTTTTTTATCTTTTCAATTTATCCCCACTCTTCCACAGCTTTTATGAAGGAAGGACCTTCTTAATCAAGAATGAGATCAGTTCAGCACAATAGAGATTGAACAGGGCCCTATGCTGTCTCTACATCCCTACATGGTATTCATGGGAGGTCCTGAGGTAATTCTCCACCCATTCTCCCCTCAGATCAGCAGAACAATCTGGAAATGAAACTTCTGTGGGAATCATGTTTGGACAACTAAGGACTGCCACGGGCGAGCTGGTTTGTGTGCAATCACCTGGATACAGAGGCAGGATGAGACCTTTTAAGACATCCCTGCCGGGTCAGGCTCATCTTTACCTCAATCTCATAGGAAAACTAAGACGTGCTTAGAAGGTAGGTTGGCAAAGTCCCTGAAAGCACCAAACACTGCCCTTGATGTCCTTGGCATTGATGTCGTTGAAAGTTTGGAAGAAATACTTTTTTTCTAGCAACCGTCTCCAGGTTCAGTGTAGAGTTTTGATGTGTTTCCTCTTTTCTGAATGCCAGTGTAACTGTGGCATCCACACAGACAGAAGCTCTGCAGAGAACCGCAGCTCTCTTTCACACCAAAGGCACACCAGAGTGGAGGCAGGCTAATTGGCTCTATGAAACATGAAGAGGTTTGCAAAGGTATTTTGTTATATTTGAAACAAACAAACAAAGATCCCAAATCTGTACTTCAGACAATTAAGACCTTCTACACCAGAAAATGAGACCTATGAGCAGATAGAAAATTCCCCCTTGTTTTCTGAGAAATGAAGTTTTTCTACTTAAACTCTATGATTGCCATGCACTTATGGGAAGTGTTTCTTGATTATTTAAATGACAATCAGTGAGAGACGGTGAAGCCCCAACATTGCTTGCATTAGAAGTATTCTTTGGAGCACTGTCTTATGGCAACATGCTAACCTGCTCAGTCTGGTGATTACAGGGTGGAGGTGATTGCTCTAGCTGACAGATTCTTCTTCTTCACATGTGGCCAGCTTCTTTGAAGAGGAAAGAAAATTTAAAAACCACCTATGTTGGAAAATAAATCTTTTTAAGAAGCAAAAATGAAACCAATTCTCTGTGAAAGCAGAGACCTGGAACTGTGAGGATGAGCGAAGTTCACCGGAAGCCGCTGAGCTCACAAACGCTGTCTCTACACAAGAGTGTCGTCATCCAGTCCTTCCCCACCACGGTTCTGAGGAGGAATATGCACTATCTCCTCGGCCTTCATTCCTTAAAGTAAAACTCATCCCAGTGTGTAGCTCTGTCTGCCTAACATATCTGAAGATATAGCTTCAACTCAGGAATCTTATGACTCTCAGAAGTCCCCTAGCTGCTTACTGTATTTGACTTTTAAACATGACGCAGGACTGAGATAAACTGAGACAACTCCCAACACACAAGCACGCACAGCTGTCACCTTGGGAACTGGGGACTGAGGCCACTGGGACACGGACTCACATCCCACACACATTTCTCCATTGGACCTAGTTTGCAATTAGCATCACAGCCACCGGCTGCATTTCTGGAGGATAAAATGCCTCATCGCCCCCAGCCCTGCCGAGATCTCTGCACTGCTGTCTGTTTCCGTCATCAGCTGAGTCCTCTGATTGGTGTGTTTGGTTCGCTAGCATCCAACCCCAGCTCCAGACTCTCTCCTGGGCTGAGGAGATGCCTGTGGGAAGGAGCTTGCACAAGCCTGAAGACCCGAGTTTCAATCCCCAGCACGTGTTTAAAAGGCAGGTGTGTCTGAGCACATCTGTGATCAAGGTGTTGTAAGGGGCGGAGACAGGACAAGGGTTGGGGTTTGCTGGCTGCCAGATGAGCTAAAGAAAATCCACCAACTCCAGATTCAGAGAGAGATCCTGTCAAGGGACTATGGTAGAGAGTGGCAGAGCAGGGCACCCGGACATGCACAGGTGACACATGACAAGGCCCACCACAAGAGTGCCGAAGACATGCGCTCTCCCGGAGCATACATGATCAGTCACCGTAACATTTGGCTTCCCTTGTGCGCTTACTGACCTTGAAGTTGTACTTCGTGTTATTATGTCTTTTTAAGTATCTCAGTAAATAGTGAAAGCATCATTTTGTGCCCTCTAATGCCTCTGGAGGCAATTTGTTGTAGTGAGGTACCAGGGACTGGATTCAAGTCTTTATTCTACTTCCTACAAGACAGGTGACAGATACGAAGCACAGTGTAACCACTCTCTGCCTCAGTTTCCCCTCTTTATAATGAGGATAAAAATTTCAACCCAGTAGATGTCAATTTGACAATGTCTATAAAAGTTAGAATTCAAATTGGGGCAAATAACCAAATATTAGTCGATGTAGGTCTGATGCTGGGATTTGATAAGATACAGCTGATCCCCTACAGACCTCCAGGAAGAGGGGAGGGGCCGCAGGCTTGATGGGCACACATGGCTAGTTATTTAATAAATTCCATATTTAAAATGAAGGGTTCGTAAAACCCAGACAGCCAGGTTTTGGAGAGCATTCAGGCTGCAGACACTGTGGGGATTCCTAGAGGTTGGCATGCCCAGAGAAGGTCAGGGCCTTTCCCCTCCCCCTCTTCCTGAGAACCCCCCTCCAGCTTGTGCATCCACACCCTTGGTAACTGCCTCTATAATGTGTTGGTAAATATGTTCTAAAGAGCTGTGCTAGCCAACTCTCCAACCCTAGCTCAGAGTCAGATCACCTCAAACCTAGGACATGGCCTCAGGCTTGTGATTGTCATCTGGGGTTGGAAGAAGACTGTGGGTTCAAAGTCCTTACCTTGTGGTGTCTGATGCTGTCTCTGAGTCGAGATTTAGTTGGTACCATGGTTATGCCCTATAGAATCATGGGTTGGAAGCTTGGTATCTGATGCTGCAATGTGGAGAGGTGATGGAACATTTAACACTTGACTGGTGGGGTTTGGGCTATAATAATTAGGTCAGTGGGGCTTCTGCCTCGAGAAGACAGGAAGGTAGTTCTCCTGAGTGATGGGGGCGGGGCAAGCAGGTTGTGATAGAGAAAGCCTGGCCTCTCCAGCTTGCTAAGGTCTCTGTGATCAGCTCTGGACACACTCTCATGTGGGGCCCTGCGCGTGAGTCCCTCTCCAGAAGCCAAAGGATGGGGCCACTTGACCTTGGACTTTCAGCCTCCAAAGGTGAGTGGAATGAGCTTCTTTTCTTTCTGCACCACCCAGCCTTGAGGGCTTTATTGCTGCGATGGAAATTAGAGGAACACGGAAACCTGTGAGCAGACTGGGGAAAACGCTTTGTCTCCTCATACTGTGCCATTCAGCTAGTACCCGTGTTTAGCCTGTTGGGCGGCTCTCAGGATTTTGATGAGCGAGAGTTCAGTGTACAGAAGAGGAAATAACAGCATTTTTAGAACGGCCGTCCATGGAAGGCACTTTCTAGGTGTCGCACAGAACCATGGCTGCCTCATCAATAACCCAAGGCAGGTTCGCACATCTTTGTACCTCGGTCATTCTCATCTTTAAATGCACAAAGGCTGGTAGAGGCAGCTCAGGGAGAGAGAGTTTGACTAGTATGCCTAGCTTCCTGGCTAAATGCCTGATATCTCTGAAAGGGACAAAAATAACAGTTATCATAAAATCAATGCAAAATCCAATGAATATACACACACAAAGTCCTGGGGGGGGGGGAGATTCTGATCTGAATTCTTTGAAAACCTGTGCTCTTTATCAAATTACACACTGGGGGGGGGGACACTTCTGTTTTAGGAAAGGGAATTATTTCCCAGGAAACACTGCATGGACAACGAGGCCTTCAGGGACTGTAAACACCGGCAAAGCCAGTAAGACAGTGTGAGGAAGCTCGGGAAGGGGCAGGAGCAGCCTTCCTGGCTTGGGGACCATGTGGGAAAGCATGGCCAGAGCGCTTCCAGTGGGGCAGTGACATGAGCTGGGGAGTATTTCAGACAGCAACTCAAATGGACGCTATTTCTGTGTGTGCCAGAGATGGCACCGCTTAAGCCCAAAGACAAGGGAAGTCTCAGGGCTCAGTATGACAATAAGAACGAGTCTTGAACTAAATTGCTGTGAGTGGACATGCCGCCACCCATGGGGACATAGCAATCAGGAACCTAATGAAGTGGATGGTTAATTACATGTCGTGTGTGTGTGTGTGTGTGTGTGTGTGTGAGAGAGAGAGAGAGAGAGAGAGAGAGAGAGAGAGAGGGGGGGGGGGGGGGGGGAGAGAGGGAGGGAGAAGGAGGGGAGGAGTGAGAGAGTTAAATCCAAATCCAGAGTCTGGATTAGTGCCCAGATAGAAGTTGGACTCATTCACTGAGAAGAGGAATGTAGGGAGAAGATTGTGTTTCATGGCTACGGTGGGTGGCAACCAGGCAAATGATGGGTTCAAGTTTGGGCACGTTGAATATGAGCTGTTTGTGGGGTGTGGAAGTGGCTATATCCTTTCGCTAGTTAGATATTCAGGATGGCCGGGCAGGAGAGAGCCTTGGGCCCTTGACTAGAGTGGAAAGAACCGTAAGTGGTCAGCGAAGGTTTGACTGCTCCTGAGAAGGCAGACAGGAGAAGGGAAAGGGAGGGAGCCAAACTCCAGAAACATCAAGACTTAAGGAGTGAGGAGGGCAGGGGCAGGTGGAGGTGAGCAATGGGAAATGTCAAGGAGGAGGTGAGCTCTCCTCAGATAGAGCAGGGTCACCTGTGGCAAGGCTGACTCCCATGGAATGTGTGTGCATTTGACAGCAGCTGGGGCTTAAGATAACAGGTTCCCTTGTTAAAGAGAGAATGGGAGGCCACGGGAGGCCATTTCAGGGAGGATGCTGCCTGGCCATTTCTTTTTAAAGCAAATGTTTGAATTGGTGTTTCCGTTATCCTCCCAACCCTCGCTCTTGATCTTACTCTTTCTCCACTGCTCCAGGCTGACTTTCCCCCCACCCTTCCCTAGCACTCTGATAAGGAGTGTGCAAGGCTGTAAGCCCTCCCTCAGATTCTAAGTGGAAGGCAAGGAGCTTGCCTGGCTCTGGGGAAGGAAAAAGGGATGCCAGCATTAACACCAGGGATATGAACATCCATTCCAAGCAGAAGAGACATGTAAGAAGCCAAACTGTGAGACGCAGACACCAAAGAGATGGATCTTCAACTTAGGCATTGTTTTTGGTCAAGCCTTATTCCTAAATGAGTAAGGGTATACAGGAAAACACTGTCTAGTGAACAAAAGTCCACCACAGGGGAGCATTAAAAAGAAATGGATATCATGGGAGGCTTCAGTGAAAATTCCTGCAGCATACACCTTTTCAGAAACACAGGGATGAGAAAAACCTGCTTAAAATAATACCGTGCTTGATCACGACAACCAAAGATATTTCAAAGCACCGGGATCGGGTCTAATCATTTGTTAGATTAAGGTCGCATACGGGAATTGCTTTTGACCTGACAGTTTTATGCTCCTGAATCAGAAAGCCTAGTGGGGCTTGATCTGTGGATGCCTTTCACAGTGTATTTTCAAACCTATCATTTTCTCCATCAAAGAAAACATAGTCAGAACTCAAAAAGATATACAGCCAGAGGGAGGGAACAATTTGACAACCCTTGATCCATCTCTGCATCAATTCAGATCAATCCCCATTATCTGAGCTCACTTAGATATTACATATCATTTCATTCTTGCTTTTCATATTTTTAAATTTTCAATATCATTTAGTAACATTATTTCCCCCACGGGAACGAGTGCTACAGGTGCCTTTTTCTTCACCGCCTTTGGCAATAGAAAGAGAAGGTTTTTTTTTTCTCCAAATGACCTTTACCCATTCTTAGCAAATTCATAGCTTTATGACAGGTGCCAATACGGTCACAGGCAGATGCAATTTATCTTTGCATGCTGCTTCTCTGTGTGCGCACGGAGCGTTCTTCCCTCCCGTTGTTTGACTTCTTTTAACTCAGCTCTGATCTCTCTAGTCACAGTTTGGAATCCACCTGAATTTTCCAGCTGCGGCAGCTGAAAAAGCTGACATCGAGTCACTGAGACCCAAGGCTGAAAAGGAAACTGCCCCTCTTTATTGGCAGGCACATGAAAAGACGTTGAATGGGAGGATTTTTTAAGCAAGATGCTGCATGCATGTAACCTCTGCGTACTTGAGGGTGACACTGCCTCATCTGCCGGCCATCTCCTCTGTAATTAAAGGCACGGCTTTGAAAGGGAATAGACGCGCTTGGTTTTCACAGGAGAGCGTCATTATTCCCGCACTCCAGAGCCCACAGTTCTCTATGCCCACTAGCAGAGCATGGGGCCTGCTCATGCAAATCTTTCAGTAGGCTGAGGGGAGTTCTTGGCTTTCTAGCCACATTCTTGCATGAGGGAGAAAAATCTAATTTCATATGATTTGTTTCTTACAGTTCCTATAGCAATAATTGCCTACCTCAGGGTTCTTATAAATGCTGCTTATGAGACAAAGACCCCCGTGTGGAAGATGAGAGGAGCACCAGCTGTCTGTTGGAGAGGGCTAACACAATGGTCAGTAAGTGGTCTTCCTGTGTACCATGAAGCTGTCCTGCTTACATTTTTCTGTTGCTGAGATCCCCCAAACAACTTAGGGCAGGTAAGGACTCACTCAACTCCTAATTCCATGCAGCAGTTCACCCCCAAGGAAAGTCAGAGCAGGGATTTGAAGACAAGGCTGCTTGCTATTCCACACAGCATCCCCTCCAGCGAAGGAATTAAATTCACAGAGTGGACAAGAACTACGAAGAATGCTGCTTGCTAACTAGCTTACCGACTGACTGCTTTCTCATAGTCCAGGACCATCGCCAGCCATTGGTCAAGATAGTCCCCCACAGACATGCCCACGGCAATCTGATCTAGCCCACCAACTCCTTAATCGAGGTTTTTCTCTCAAATGATTCTAGGATATGGCAAGTTGACATTTAAAGCTAACTGCACAGAAATCGTGTAGGTATACAGCACTTGGGCTTAACCTTGAACGATAAAGGCAAACAGAGCTCAGGCATTTCCAGAGGTGGGTCTTAAGATCTGGTTTCTGCTTAGAACTTAGAGCACGCGGCACCACGGGACCGACCGGAATCTGCCGTCCTCAGGTCTTCAGGAAGTGTCCTTGAAGCCTCCAGTCTTTGGCACTGGAGTCTGTGCACCCACACCTCTCTGCTTTTCTGGAAGCAGCTGTAGCGAAGAGCTGAGTTTGTCAAGTGCGCTCTTATTTTCCCTCAAATGTCAATAGGAGTGCTGAGACCATCACAGCCTGCGGGATACAGATAGTGTCTTAGCCTTTTCCCTCCTTCTGCTGTGTGGCAAAACACCTTTAAAAAGCAGTGAGAAGGTATCCGAGGTCATGGGGGAGCAGTGGTGGGCAGAGTAGAGGCAGCAGGACGTTAAGCTTCTCTTACATTGCATTTGCAATCAGGAAGCAGAGGGAGAGAGAAATACATACATGTTTACTTCTGCTTTATTCAGCCCAGGATTCCCTGCCTGGGAAATGTTCCTACCCATAGTTAAGGTGGGTCTTCCCTCAGCAATTGATGTGGTAAAAGAAAATCCCGCACAGGCTTGCTCAGGGGTGAATGGAGAGCCTGTGAAATTGTCAGTTAACACTCTCACGGGTAGTGAACATGATACAGGGGCCTCCAGAACCTGAAGGAGCAAAGATTCTTCCCACTCTCACCTGACCATACTTCCTAGGCATCAGGGAGCTCTGACCTTCACTTTGCCGCCCCTCCCCCTCCATCTCGTGTGAGAGTGTGAGACGTGCGTGTACTCGCCAGCCCTTCCTCCTGTAATCTTAGCAGACTGAGAGAATAGCCAGCTATGGATTCCCAAAGCTGGTCTGACTCACCGTTTTTGGTAACGTTAAGGCGCATCCTTGGCCTAATGGAAAAGTAAGTGTTCTTTGAACGAAAAGAGAGCCAAGAGCAAAAGTGTCAGAGCCAGTGGGTCAGCTGCCGAGGAAAACGCTGTCACGTTCCTCTGTGGGTTTGTCAGCAGGGAAAGCAAGCTTTGTGTTCTGCACGGTGGGCCCACTCTGTGTTTGAATCATGGAAAATGAGACAGTAACACACAAACACGCAGAAATAGGTCTGTGCTCTTCTTTTTATGAACAATCTGAGTCTTGATTGCCCTTTTGCAGCGCAAAATGAAGTATGGGGTTTCTGGGAGGTGGGGGGGGGGAAGTACTGGGGCACAGTGGAAAGTTCCTTAAAAGAAGAAGAAAAAAATGCGCTTCCTCATCTCTTTCTTCATGACAAGCAAGAGGCGCTCATGTCTAAGCACGCTGTTCAAAGCCGAACCTTCCGTGACAAGACTTCTACCACCCGCGTTGTTATTGTAGACCCCTAGTTACTCTGAGTCTGTATTTTAACGTTATTTCCTTGAATCCCTAAACCCATAAGAAGACATATCAGCTTATTTGCTATGACGATCTCATTATATCATGCAAAAGCCCCAATTCTGATGAAATTATTTCCTCTTCAACTTAACTTTTATTTTAATCTCCTGCCAGCTGCCTTGAAGCATGTTTGCTGCGAAGTTATAACATAATTTTAGACTGAGTCACTCAGGTACACCGGACAACCCGAACTAATGCTATTCCTAATGTGTCCCACCGCACCCCATCCCATCCCTGTTGCCTGAGTTAAAGGAATGTGTTTGTGTTTGAAATAGGCACAAGAAGATGAAAGCCGGTGGGATTAATCTCAGTGTCTGCTTTCTAGGGGTGGCAAGGTCCTCTGCATCGAGATGGCTCTCCAATGGCCCCACAGTACTGAACTTTAGAAGCTGTAGGAGGCTTTCAGAACCACTGAAAGCCAATGAAGGCGTCTGGGCAAGTAAGCACTGTTCCATGGTGTGGTTGGAAACACTCCTGGAAAATTAAAAAGAAAAGAGAATCGACTGGGGCCTGAAGAGTTGGTTCCGTGGCAAAGGGTTCTGGCTGCTTTTGCCGAGGACCTGGGTTTGGTTCCCAGCACTCACATGGTGGCTCACAAATGCCTGTAACTCCAGTTTCAGGGGATCTGACACACTTTTCTTGCCTCCATGGTGCATATAGGTACACATAGGCAAACAATCTCACATAAAATATAAACAAGGTTTTTTTTCTTTGTTTTTCTTCTTTGGATTGATTTTTTTTTTTTTTTTTTTTGAAACAAGGTCTCTCTATGCAGTCCTGGCTATTCTGGAACTCCCTGTGTAGACGAGTCTGGCTTTGAGCTACATCGACAAATCTTAAAAACTATAATGAAATCCTGATCTAGGAAATTCCTGAACATCCCTCGAACTGCACTGTTTGAGAGAATGAAGAGAATGTACTCATAGCAGATCATTCTTGCACTGTTCAGAATTAACCATGGGGCAAATGGTTGCCCAGACCGAGTCCTCTGCACTCCTGGTGAGGACTCCAGACTTCTGCCATCTGGAGCTGTCTCTCATGCTCACCTTTTCCTCACACCGATTCTCCCTCCACCCAGAACCTGTTTCAGATGGGTCCGCTCACATCCACTGGGCACTTCTGTGCTTGTGAGTCCAGCTCTCGCCTTTCTCACCCCGCACCACACAGCGCTCTATACTCTGGCTGATTTCTCTCGCTGCCTGCATTGATGGGAAAGCCCTATTTATCCGCACACATACACTGTACTTGGATGATATTCTCATATCCTCTCTCCCCTCCCATGGGGCCCTCTTCTCTTCCCTCCTGTGTCCGTGCCTTTTCCATTTTTTTGCATGGCTCACCGTATTTAATCAGGGTTGCTCACGTGAGCATGGACGGAGGGCGTATTAACTGGAGCATGGACACCTCGCCAGAGGCTATGCCACTAAGGGTCATGATCCCTGCCCCTGCAGCCATCATTCACTTCCTCTGTCTCCTCAGGGAGGAGTGGGGTCTTATGAGGAAAGCCCCCCAATATTCCTAGAGATAAAGAAGTTACACCTTGAGTTTCACTAACAGAAAGGCTCCGGCAGTGAAAGCAGACTGATTATACTGGAGTTTTGACTGCGTTTGTTCTTGTCTTTTCAGACTCTCCTGGCAGCCAGCTAAACGGCAGGTATGAGGGTCCCATTCACTACAAGGCTTAAGTACACCAGGACAATACAGAGCCAAGGACTCTGACCTTGAATGAAAGAGAAGTAAACGGGAGTAAAGGAGGGGCAGGCATGTGAGGTGAGGTACCACAGCTATTGGGATTCAAGTGTAAGAGAGAAGTACACAGCATTGCATCGTGGGAAACTCAAGCCCTCCTATGAAGTTCTGACTGGGGATCCAGAGGCAGGAGGGGGCACCTGGGATCACAGGTCGCTGTAGGCCGGAGCTGAGTGTTTTATTGAAAAGAGGCAATGAGGTAGAAGTAAGGACATTTACTTAACTACATACATCCTTCACACATGCTATCCAGATGGGCAACTTTACCTCAGTGAATCTGGCCAGCGCAAGCCTCCTACAGACACTGAGTATCTACGTGTTAGGCTCTACCGTATACAGAAGAGATTTTGTTCTCATCAACAAGACATGGTTGTGGCATATGAGGGGTCATTGGCCTCTAGTGGGACAGGATAATCATGGATGGATACAAAATTGCCTAGAAGTGGTTAGTTCTTGGGAGACAAACAGGTAAGGGGAGAGGTTGCTGAGTTCAATGGGGTGGTCGGTCAGGAAAGCCTTCTCACAGTCTGGGATCTGGAAGCAGATGTCGCCTGAGAAGAGAGTGGCTACAAGCCTTTCAGGGTGCAGGAGCTGGGGCCTGGAGTGATGGAGTGGATCCAGGTTTCTGACCCTGGGTTCTACATGCTTGGTTTCTACTGGCATGGCATTTATACAGGACTCTGTAGACACTGACTTTGATGCACCCTAATGCTTAAACTTGGCAGGGAAGGTCTCCAAAGCTTGGCTGTCCATTCTTTACCTCCCCAAATCTGAATTTAGGAAATCAGGTACTCCATGGGGTTCCAGTGCTGTGATCCAGACGGCCGAGTGGCACCAGTGTCTGGAAACAGCATCTGCTTTCCTCTCTGGAGGCCGACAGTGCTTTGACTCTCTTTGTGCTGCTGTAAGAGTGAGCAAGGACATCTGTCTGTATACACACTGTCTGTATCCACTTGCTTTCTAGTCCTGGTCAGACTCTCACTATACGAGCATACCTCTTCTGACTGGGTGGGTTCCTGAGAGCCACTCGAGATACCACATACGCCACCCTCTGGGGACGAAAAGCCAGGGATGGCAGGCACTCCTGCCGAAGAACCATATTGTAAAAACATGATACTGATTGACTTTGCCTCCCCTGAACTGGAGCGGGACTCTGCCAGCCATAGCACAGTGTACCTTTTCTGTCTTCCACGCTACCCTAACAACATTGCAAGTAGGA
This sequence comes from Alexandromys fortis, assembly GCF_014885135.2. NCBI lineage: Eukaryota > Metazoa > Chordata > Mammalia > Rodentia > Cricetidae > Alexandromys > Alexandromys fortis. The sequence goes on along the minus strand of NW_026068013.1, from coordinate 5,251,541 downwards.
GGACCTGGCTGGTGTGTAATTTGGAGACAGGTTTTGTGCTCAACTGCTAAGCTTTCTGGTATTCAGCCATGGGGACATATGGCACCGAACCCTCAGAAGCTGTAGGAAGAATCTGGAAAAATAAAGCAGGTTTCCAAAGTGCTTCACCAAACAACTGGCTCCTCCAATTTGAATGCATTCTCCTCAGTGGGGTGTGGAACTCATCCTTAGGGATGGCAAAGAGAAAGACGGTTTCAATGTTTAGGTAATCATCAGCCGCGCTGTCCAACAATGGCTATTTCGAGTGCCTACTAAGTACAAAGTCCTGTGGTATCCAATAAAAGGAACACAGAGAAATAACACATTAAAACAACAATCAAGCAAGAGCTAACATTACTTTTAGAGAACAAAGACAAAGGTGTCAGCAAGCAGTTAATAAGCAATAATAACTAGAGATGGATTGACCTGATGGCCATTCATTGAGGTATCTGTGTGAACTGGATTGGACCCAAAGGGTGAGGTCTAACCTTTATGGATGGATCACACATAAACAATTTAGGGTAAGCTTTAAGTAAGACAAGATGTGAGAGTTTAACATTCCTAAGGGAAAAAAGCTCAGAGTGAATGAGGGAAAAGGGAAAAAGAGCAACCGTGAGGAGATTCCAGGCTAGCTTTGCAAGTTCCCTGATTGGGCAGGTTTTCACGGCCTGGCCATGGCTTAGTGAGGCCCCCAGAGAGTGTTGTACTACTGAAGCATCTTCAGTAAGTGCCCGAGCTGAGGGAGGAGAGTGGAGGCGTGCACCCAAACTAAAGCATTAAAGAAGCAATGGTATTGTCTGTGTCATCATTGCCTTGGCATTATGTCACCCTTCATATGCAGGAGTTTTAGGATGAAAATTGTCTGAAATCTCCCAGAATCCCACCACACCCTGCTGCCCAGAGTTATCTTTAATCCAAAATGGATAGTTTCTGTGATCAATGAGCAACAGTAGTTATAATAAGGAGTCTGGTTAAGACCTAAGTAGTTTAGCCTAGGATGTCTGTCACCCTTTGCCAGGTAAATCTATCCATCCCAGAGAGGCTTCCATTGTCTTCTGGAATTCCTGTGGTTCAAAGGCTTCTATACTACCCTCATTATGCCAAGACATAACTGTGATGGCTAAGAGCTGCTTAATTCAAAACCTGGAACTGTGAGGCTCTGTCTCTGTAATAACAATGTACAGCCGAGTTATGCAGGATCCTCAAATTCAGGAGAATGTTAACAATCACCCCATGTAAGGCTGTGAACAAGGGGTTTAGGAGAGTACACTACACCAGATATTTCAGGAAGGGAGAGGCTGACTTTGACAGCTCTAAGCTCTGAACTTAGCACACTGCCTAGAATATGAAATAATTCCTTAAGAGTGGCCTGTGAGACAGCCTATGCCTTTAATCACAGCACTTGGTAGCCGACACAGGTGGATTTCTAGGTTTAAGATCCTGTTCTACAGAGAGAGTTCAAGGACAGTCCCCGACTACACAGAGAAACTCTCTCTAGAAAAACAACAAACAAAAACCAAACAACAACAAAACAAAACAAAAAAAAGAGAAAGAAAGGTTGTTATACCAAGAAAGACATTGAAAGCCTGAAAAGAATAAGGTGCAGGGGTGTGCTCACAAGGAGCCTGGCATGACGGTGTTTGAGGTTTGCCATGGGTCTGAAATGAAGATGTCGAGGGTGGTGCAGTCAAACGTCCTTCTTTCCCCGTGGGTCTGGCTGGAGGTGAGTATGTCTGATGCATTTCTGTCATATTTCTGTGTGATCAAGCTGAGCAGAAGAGTTGAGGTTCTTCTGACTTGCCTCCTTCAAGGGGCTAATTTGCCTTTCTTCTCTAATACTTTCTCAAGATTATAGAACTTTTTATCACTCTAGTAACTTAAAGAAAGATTAATTTTGTAGTTTGCATGCTTGTGTTTGTCTCTGTGCAGTATGTGGACATGAATGCAGGTGCTGGAGGAGACCAGAAGAGGACACCAGATCCCCTGGAGGTGGGGTTACAGGAGGTCCAAGCTGCCGTGCAGGCTTCTGGGGATGGAACTTGGGTCTTCTGCAGGAGCTTTAAGTGCTGAGTCATCCCTCCAGCCCTTCTCTTGGCCCTTGGACCATAAGAAACCATTCTCATGCCCTTTGCCGTACTGACTCCCACACTGTTCTGGGGTGTGAGTATTTCCTAGGCTGGGTGTGGTGAGCACTTGAGGGTTGAAGCATGGAGATCTCAAACCCTGGGACATAGGAACCCAGTCTTAAAATGAAAAAGTAAGAAATAAAAGGAAAAGACAGAAATGCTCCAATCTTAAAGGGAAGAAGAGCCAGGTCCAGGTCATGTTGGCAGAATGTGAATCCTTGACTCTGGGAAGATGATGCTTTCTCCAGCCGAGGAGACTGCAGGTGTGGCTTGGGTAGGCTGTGGAAAGGCAGGGGTTGTTTCAGTTTTCCTGGGTGGAATTGGTATAATCGCAAAGTCCTTAGATGTGGAAGCGGGATGCAAGAGAGGCACAGTGAGGTGTGCTGATTCTGAAGATGGCATGGACGGACACCAAGAAGGGCAGGCAGCCTGTGAGAGCAGAAAAAAACCCGGGGACAGATGCCCTCCTAAATGAACCTGAAAGAAAGCAGCCTGCCGACATACTACTGGTAGCTCAGTTACACAGCTATAAGTCAACCACTTGCTAAAAGCCTCACATCAACCAGGTCTGTAAGCTGGACTCAGAGTCCAGGAAAGTCAGGTACTGGTGGGCAGTGAGCTTTTTCTTGTTTTCACCATTTACTTGGCTTCTTTTGATAGAGTTCCTCTGTGCAGCTTGGTTTGGCTTGAACTCAGAACCACCTGCCTCAAGATTCCCCCGGTGCTGGGACCACAGGCAACTGCCAGCACGCCTAGCCCAGTTGGGTCTTTCTCACGATGGACCCCTTTTGCTGAAACTGACTCGTGTCCTAAATACAATCCTGTCTCTTTTACAGGACCCTGTGCGCTTCCTTCAAGTCCACTACAGTCTGTAGAGCTGTCATTTGTCTATCGGTTACATTGGTCCTCACCAGAATGCAAGTTCTCTGAGAAGACACAGGTCCTGAATGTGATCGCCATGCAGTCCCTACTGCTTATAACACCGTCTGGCTAACAGAAAGTGTCCCCATTTTCCAAAAGACTCCCACCTTTTGAGGATACTGCAGCTGAGTGAAACCAGAGATGCTGGCCGAGTGTCTGTGCAGACCTTAAAGACTGGATGCAAGATGGAAGAGAAAAGGGCTGCACCAGTCCCCAACACAGTTTCTTCTCCCCAGCTTCCATGTGAAGCAGAAGCCCAGGTCCCTGCGGAGTCCATCATCTAGATATCCGACTCCTCCCGTCTCCGTTTCAACAAGCCTGCCTCCCGGCCCCTTAAGCACTTTGTTTCCATTCTGCATCTAATTGCTTTTGGATAATTATATCATTAACTCTTTGTAATGAATAATAAAAAATAAATCACATTTGCGGGAAGCTGTGAAGCGAGATGCCCGAGCGAGCAATTTTCAGCTCCTTTCCTTCCTCTTTGTCCTCACTTCTGCTTTCCTGCAGCCCTCAGAGTTGGAATGCCCTCCAAGTGGGGACACAGAACACGGATATTTAATGTGTCCCTGGGTGACAATGATGAGTGAGGTTTGGAAATCACTGACCTAGAGGATTGGATCCGCAGAGACTGACAGAGAAGTTGGAGGGTGAGTGTAACAAACTACAAAGCACTCATGCTGACTTAGCGCCTGCCTCTGAACTGCACAAAGGAGAGAGCGTCCTCCCTCCAGTAACTCTAGCACTGATGCTGTGATTCAGAATCCATGAGATGGGAAGAGACACCCAGGAGGTGGCTGCCGGAGTCAGGAGAGAGGGAAGGAGCACGTGGATGCCAATCTAGATCTCAGGCCAATTTCTAGAAGGAACAAGTAAAAGAAAGGTTCCCACAGCTCTGTGTCACCCTGGACCCAAATCACAGGTCCCTCTACACTAGCTCTGTAGAGACCCCAAATCCTCTTTAGGGTCCTGGGACAGGCTGCCTTCCCAAATTGCCCCCAGATCATGAGAGGATCATATCCCTGAGCATGGAAGGGAGCCTCAGGGGTCGCAGGGTTTGACCAGGAATAAGCAGACTTCAGGAGCATCAGCATGCTTGCAGTGTGTTTCTGATGATGCATGGAGAATGCTCAGTACTCTATCAATTATGAATTGAACTCCCTGCCACAAGGCAAGCCATTAACAGTTTTCCTTTATGAATGGGAGAGAAGACCTCGGGTTAGAGCGGGGCGTAATGCTAGCTGAGGGTAAAAGCACTTGGCAGGCACATACGCAGGTGTGTTGTATGAAATTTCCTGTAAAAATGTTTCAAAGAAGCATTGCCTTATCTTTTCATCTTATTTCAAGTCCAAATTTCAGCCTCTCAGATAGTGTCTTGTCATTCATAATGTGCTCGTCCAGTTTAATTATGACGGCGGCCTTCACTTTACACACTGAGGATTCTTCAGAAAAGACACAGAGGAAAGAAGGGAAACAGAGGCACCCTTGTGCTCATTTCATATTTACATCTGTAAAGCATTTGACTGACTCGAAAGTGATCCATCCATCTGCAGAAACTACTGCCCTGGGGCCCATCTGGACAAGCATGGCATTTCCACAGACAGGGGCACAGCCTTGCTTTGACCTCCGACTTACCCATCTTTCTGCATTCTAAGATGCAATTCTCTATCAAAGAGGAAGAAAACCTATGGGGCTTCTTCTCTTCCTCTTTCGTTCTCTTTGCTCTGTAGTCAATGCTTAACTCTACCTGAGTGTCCTCAGCTTCTAGAAGCAGCTTGAAAAGGAAGAGAAGCCAACGAGACCAAGAAGACGGCCACACGAGAAAGGATGTAGGTCAAACTCAGACCCTTGTGTGTGAGTTTTTTTTTTTTTTTTACAAAGAAAACATAAGCATTCAGTCCTAAGAACCCTATCTCCCAGGCTTCAGTAAACCATCACATCTGTAGGCTTGATTTCTCACAAAAGATCCTGTGAAATCCAAGACAGCAAATTGGAATTCTCGCAGCACCAAGGGAAAGGATGCCCAGGTTCCAGCTAGAAGGAAAGAGGCCAGTTACTCTGTTCTGTGCACCCTCACACTCAGAAAGCCCCGAGTCAGTGAAACGTGGGCTTCCTCAGCCAGGACAGGGGGAACCAGAGCTTCAGACTTAAATTGTGCATAGTGGGACCCACCATGGCACCTCAGCAGCCTCAGCAGGGCCTACGGCCACTCACTGGCCTGCCGGGCGTGATGAGCGAGAACTTCTGAACCAGGTCACTCAGAGACCTGAGCTGACCCACAGACTAGCTGAATTCATCCTTTCAAAATCACTCAACTGCTAAGGAGCTTGCCGTCTATTCTTGGACACATGTGTGCACAAGGACAATCAAGAAAGATTTTGATGTCCAAGATGGTGAGATGCCTATTTCTGACTTTCACGCTCTCTTACTGACCTCAAGGCTGGAAGTAAACCCGCTCTGGGTTCACTTCCTCCATGCCAGCAGCAGTAGTTGTCCTCAGCTTCCGAGCCTCCCCATGAGTCAGGCACAGCTGCATTGCCCAAAGGCACTAAGAGAGTTTGCCTGAGTGCTATACATGTTCAGGGGACACGGAAAGTCTTCTCCTGGTGACCATGTGTCTGCTGGCCTCTGCACTTGGCTGAGCTCCTCTGGGGTTGGGTGTTTCCCCTGCCCTCAGAACCTCACACAATTTCCTGGTAAAAGTAAGAGTTCAGCAATGTTCTGCAGACAAGGAGCAGAACTTACCACTTGGCCGGGACATTTTAAATATCCCACATCTGCCTAGTTTTGTGACCCTGGTGGTACCTCCTTATGTGTTTATGACTGCCATTCTGTAGAGGGGAAACTGGATTTTGATATCATATCATTGATATCAGAATTGGGCCATAGTAAGGCTTGTAAGGGCGACTCGGGATTCTCTCTGGAACCACTAGGTTTACAGGGAAGGTAAGGAAGAGTCACTGTGACCTTTATGAACAAGAAACTTATCTGTGCTGAGGAACAGTGTGTAAACTTGGGGGAGGGATGAAGGATACCCCAGGCTTCACAGGCAGACACGGATTAGGAGTAATCTCACCAAGTGTCACAATTCAGATGTGACAGGTGTAATTCTGTAGGTCACTAATTTCTTTCCCATCCAAGGCCAAGTACCCACCTTCCTGTCCCCCAGCCCCTGTATTCCTGTGTTGACCCTGAGCTAGGATGGGAGACAGGCCTGTCTCTGTCTTTGGGTGAAGGAGGAGTGTATAAACCAGTAATCACGCTGTAGGGGACTCCACACAGGATCACCTTAGAAGACTGGAAAGAAAGCCCAACATTGGCTTTGTCCTCATCTCCTAGGGAATGAATCCTAGGTTCTTCATCCGGAAAACGTTCATCATAATACCTGCTTTACTCGGCACATACAGTTAGGCTGTTTTACATGTTTACTGAGATACATTTTGGGGCAAAACTCTTAAGAGATGGAAATCTGCCACCCACTAGAGTCCATTTCCCTTCTCCTTATCACCATCATTCTTGTCCAGACTCCGAAAGCAGGGAGGGAAGAGGGAGAAGGAGATGGAAAGAGAGAGTGTGAGCACACACATGTGTGCGCACACACTGGTAGGACATGATACAAAGGGAGGTGAAAGGTCACAGGCCACAGGGGGTTATGAAGCACCAGAAACTCCATGCAGGACTCCTGAAGTGTCAAGTTTTCTCAGAAACTCTTGCTGTTGGGCTTCTTTCCTGTCTCTATTTCCTGGAAGAACAGGGGACAGGGCACTAACCAGCACCTTCAGCCACCTTTATGGGAGTCCCAGCTCCTGAGTTTATTAATGCCTCTTAAGAAAGCATTTCGCTTGAGGCCATTAAGCTACCACTTAGGAATGATGGTCTCCAGCTCTGCTGGAGGGGGATAATGAGTTGCTCTTACATGACCCTGAAAGTTAACTCTTCACACAGATTCCTAGACACAGAGTCAGGGATGCAACTAAGCAGAGAGGATCAGGGATGAACCCAGACAGACTTCATGGCTGTTTAAGAGAACGTCCCTCACTTGTGTATGGCGACCAGCAGGCGCTGAAGTCTCGGCCTCACTACGGAGAGCATGTGTGTCTCAGGTCATCTTGCCATCTCCAGACCTGCCTCTTGGGCATCGTTAAGGGAAGGGGCAGGACAAGAGATGACAACCCTGACATGACGGGTGGCTGTGACCAGGGAACGCTCTGACCCTAACTCGACCAATGTATCCACTTTCCAGGCCATGTCTGCAGGTGGGGAGATGAGATCTATAAGATCTACGCTGGGCTGTCACTCACATGGAAAAGAATCTTTAGCGCATGGATGTGCTTTGGCTGCTCTGCGCTACAGGAGCCGTCTGTGTTAGTTATGCCCCCAGCAGTTCTCAGCTCGTCACTAGAGGTGAAACTTGAGGCAGTGGATGAAGGTTCTCCAGAGAAGTCCTTGCCTATACATAGCCCAGAATGGCTTTTTGTACCGCAATAGACCCACTAATAATATGAGTCCCTGGAGCTGGAGTCACTGGTGGGTATAAGCCCCCAGTGTGGGTGCTGAGTGTGGAATTTGGATTCTAGGCAAGAGCAACATGCACTTCTAAGCACCAAGCCATGGGCCTAGGCATGAGATTTTGTTTTAGAACAAAAATTAAAGATGGCTTCAGGCAGAATATTGTGTTTCACCAGAGATGAGAAGGACAAGCATTTCAAATGGGCTAGAATATAATCAATCTAAATAGATATTAACTCACTAATCATCATGGAGAATGTCTCGTGGGCAGGGTGCCCTGGATGCAGTGGGAAGGGCACAGACCAGACATGGTTCCTCCACTAAGATCTAAAGGTCTCACTATGGTACATTTGGTGTGGAATCAGCATTGCCGCAAAGTCATAGCTGCCAGTGTTTGAGGAAGAAATCTAGTCTGTGTTTTTGGAAGAACCTCCCTGGAAAGATGCCATTCCAATGGAGCCTGAAGGATTCCAACACAAGAGTTGGATGAAGAGTAGATCGGGGTAAAGGATGGACACCAGCGGACTCATGAAGGAGCACAGGCCTGGTCTTCTGTGAGGATCAGCGAGATGGGATTACAGGTGTATGGCTTTTACACCGTAGGACGAGATCGCCAGAAAGATGACCACACTAAACACCAGTGGACATTCTGTGGAGGCCGAGGAGCAGCTGAGAAGCGACTGAGCTTGGCAAGGGTACATGAAGGCACGGACTCCCGCTCTAGCAGAAGGTGGATCAAGGCAAAGTCTGGGGCAGCTGGTCACAGCAGGCTTGGTGGCTGTGGCTACTCACAGCGCATGTCCTAGCCTTACTCAGTGTTCCCATCTGCCAAGGAGGGGATTGTAACCACCATTTACTTACACTTTTACGAAGTTAGCCCTAACAGGTACCACGTGCTGCTGGGCAAAAGTGTCTAAATGGTGGTACTTGGTTTCTCTTTTTCTGTTTAAAGTGTAAAAAGGTGAGGGGTTTTGAACAGTACACAGAAATTCATGCTAACGGGTCAAACAGCCTGCATGTTAAGGCCGCAGGTCTCCCTGTGAGGTGCCATTTCGGTGACTGCCCTGTGAACAGAAAGTCTCCTCTGTAGAACCTGGTGGGCTGGCGTTGTTTTCACGTGATCTTTGTTTGCATGGCGTGTTCATAGCTGAGATAGAAAGTTGCCATAGTTACCTGGGCAATCACGGCTCTACCAAGGTCAACTAGACATTTCCAATCACTGCCAAACTATTTGCTGCCCCCAATGCAAGTTAATGAAATTACTAAAAGAAGTTGAAAATCAGGTTAATGTGGACACACGTGGAGTATGTTTATATAATCTGCCTTTCGCGAGTGGATGCTCCCCGCAGAAAACTCGGCGATAAGAGAAGCATCTGGAGGAAAGGTTTGGAGTAGCAGCCCGTTTGGGGCTTGGCGCTGCCCGCCGCCTTCCAATCCAGCCCATCATTAACAGCTTCTGTAGAGCTGTTCCTCCTGCAGGGGCTGTAAAAGCCGACCAGGCCTCCCTCAATATAAACTTCCTTTTTCGGTCGACTGTTCTTGCTGACTTCCCAGATTAGGGGCCCCGTGTTTCCACCGGAAGCGTTTATCCTGAGAGCAGTGCAGGCCGCTTGCATTAGAGTAGTTCAGGAATAGGGAGAAGGCAGACACTATCACATGACGTCAGCCTTAGCTCAGAGTGTATGGAGTCTATGCAGGTCAAGGAGTGCTGCTTGACCAGACTTTGATCCAGCAGGTGTATGCTGAGGCAGCTAGGCTGATTCTAAAGCTTCCAAGGGCTTTCCCAACTGCTGGCCCACAGAGTGTGCCCTGAACAGCCAAGTCCCAGTTGATCTCATCTGTCTGCTGGAGTCCCCTTTCACACCACTCTGGCCTGTGCTTGAGCACATTTGGCCTTTCTTGTTAACATGTTAAGAGTTTGGAAAGCCAGTCTTCCCCCGCTCAGGCCCACCAGCATGTAACATCAGGGTCAGGTTAGGCTTCAAACCCTGGAGAAATGACAAGTCGCCTATTTAACATATCGAAGCAGACCTGGCTGCCATATTCTCCCAGCATCCCTTAGTCCCTCCCTGCTACAGGGTAGAGATTGCAGCACACCCTGCCCACTACATACCCTAAATTTCTCCAGCCCAGGGGCTGGGTTGCTCTTCCCCCAGCTGCCATTCCTTATATAATCCAGCCATTTTGGTTACTTGCTCTTTTGGCCTCTTGGCTGCTGCTCCTGGTTCCCTCGCTCCCCTCTCCTCTCCCCTCCCGCCTCTCTCACATGGCCTCATGTCCATTCTGGACTCTCTCCGACATGTCTACAGTAAGCTTCCTCCTCCTCCATACCTAGGAGCAGCCGCATCCTTTCCTTTCTGGTTTCTGTTTTTCATTCTCTCAGCGTCTTTCGAAGAACCACACTTTCACTTTGCAATGATGGCAGACTGAGCAGACAATAGATTAGCCAACAGTGCACAGGGGACGTTTGGAGAGAGGTAAGTGTTTCATCCCACAACTAGACAGCCTTGATCTTTGGCCCGGAAAAACTGTTGGACACAACTTTGTTGAATGAATTGATTTAAAGCAACATGGTAGATGTCTTGATTCTAAAGTTCTCCTGACAAAATATCAATGGATAGTTTAAGATTCTAGAAATATTTAATTGCTTTGAAAATCATACTTATTATATATTGAAATCAGCCAAACTCTTGTCCAAATATTATGACCTCCCAATTTCACTGTGTGTAAATTAATCTCAACTTAGTCCCCTCAAATTGCACTTGGCGTGTCATTACTCGAGAGCATAAACATTTTACTACTATGTTCCTGCGAACGGCGGCTGCCTGCTACCAAACCAGTCAGGAGTGTCTTTATTTCTCTCGGGAGGAGGAGTACATAGATATGGCACTATGGAAGTCATGAATTCCACTGACTACTAACTATTTCCTCCTTTGCCACTCAGGACCTAGGAGAATCAACAGCAAGCATTTTTTCCAGTTGAATTTTAGACCTCTGCAGCCCCGGGGGTTACTAGGCTTTCTGGTTAAATAACTGTGGGCACTTATACAACAGCAAATATACACTGAAACTATGAGTGTATTGTATCTCCTCTTCATGTCTGTGCATAGTAGTTATCACCGGGCTTTAAAGAGGAGGCCATGGAGGCTTAGTGATGCTTGTTTTCTTCGCTACTGTGTGGCAAAGGTGAGTTTTTTTCCTATTTATTTTATTTTTAACTTTTCGGAATTGTCATCAAGACCTGATGATATTTTCATATTAAGAAGAGAAATATAGCTGAAAATCAGGAGATAACAAAATGAGCGTAAGTAAAGGGCCGCGCCTTTCATGATTCCTGTAACGTTTTCTCCCTTAGAAATGGCCTTGCTTTTTTCCTAACTGTGGAGGAGGACCCTTTGGGCTCTCTGCTGAGCTCTTCTTCCTGATGTCAAACACCCCCAAATAGGGCAGTCTGCTCTCAGTAACGCTGCTTTCTTTCTTTGGTACCCGGGGCTGAGGTTGGGTGATGGTCTATGACTGTAACTCAGGGCTTTCTGACCCCAGTGAGTGGAAATGGCATTTTCCTGGCTCGTCTGCCACAGTGCCCTAGAGAACCACGTGCCTGGGATCTGGGGCTGCATATGATGTAGCAGAGGACAACCTTGATCTTCTTATCCTCTTGCTTCTACCTCCCAGTAAAGAATTACAGGTGTGTGTTACCATGCCCAGGTTATAAAGTGCTGGATATCAAATTCAGGGCTTCATGCACACAAGGCCTGGCCACAAACATAGCTATCCTGTTGGATCCACCTGGAAGCAAGTAGCCCCCGTAAGGTTAGGCAATGCAGCACTGAAGAGTTGTTGTTGTTGCTGTTGGTTTTTTTTTTTTTCAAGACGGGGTCTCACTAAATTGCTTGAGCTGAACTCACTCTGTAGATCAGGCTGGCCTCAAACTTGCAGATATCAGCCTCCTCTTGCCTCCTCCGTGCTGGGAGTAGAGGTGTGATGGAGAGGTTCTGTGTCGCAGGCTACCTATCTGCTCCCTCTCTGACTTAGAACAGGGAGCTTTGTTAACTGCAGCACAGCAACCACGCACTGTTTGACGCCCACTGAAGAGAAGCGCAGACCCTGAGTCCGACCATGTAGCTGTCACAGATGTGAGAACTACAGCTGCACTAAATTTTGGTAGCTAATCTTATAAAATGAGAACCGATGGCGTCACTGAACTCACTCATCCGTGGCATCTAATCACACCTCGGAGTCAATTTTCTGACCTAGCGTAGGAAGAAGTGAGGGACTTACAGACAAATCTTTTAAAGAACCCAATCCTAGCGTGAATCTGTAAAGTCAGTCGTGCTTTTCCTCACCTCCAGATCCCTCCTCCTTTCTCCTTGCAGAATGAGCCCTACAATTGCTCTAATTCACCACTTCCCTTTGATGGATATAGTTTCATGTGTATGTGCGAGTCACACACGCTTACATAAACATGAGTCAGCTAACAACGGACAAGAAATTAAATACCTAAACATGTCTCTGGTCCTGCAGTTATCACAAACGTCTGGTTGGCATTTCATCCTAGAAGGAATCCCCTCTCCTTCAGCTCATTCTGGTGGTGCTCCTCCAACCTGCACTGTCCTCCCCCTTTAGCTCCTCCTGGTGGTGCTCCTCCCACTCGCACTGTGCTCCCCCTTCAGCTCCTCCTGGTGGTGCTCCTCCCACTCTCACTGTTCTCTCCTTTCAGCTCCTCCTGGTGGTGCTCCTCCCACTCTCACTGTGCTCTCCCTTCAGCTCCTCCTGGTGGTGCTCCTCCCACTCGCACTGTGCTCCCCCTTCAGCTCCTCCTGGTGGTGCTCCTCCCACCCGCACTGTGCTTCTGCGCATTTACTTAAGAGCTTTTAGCTCACTCTCTTATTTCCAGCTTTTACATCGAAAGTTGGCAATTTTTAAAGTATCAGAGTAGATGGGCTACTTCAGGAATGGTAAGTATTTATTTAGCTTTCAAACAGGAAAACGTAGGATTTGATTTTCCTCTGACAGATGACACAGTTCATTTTCTCCTGATAACGGGACATTTAAGAATGCATGAGAGCGCACCTTCTACTCCGTTTCCTGTGAACGACTTTACACTTACTTCAGAGCTGACCTTTCACTGAGATCAGAATCCGTGTTGCTAAGAACTTGCTGAGGGGAGGAGCCACTCGGTGGGGTGGTATAAAATAGCCATGCATGCTTCATTCACTGGGCCCTGAGCACCTTTGAGGGTTGCTAATTTCTGGGGATGCCCTGGCAGGCCTAGTGAAGTGTCTGCCAAGCGTCACATGTGACGAACGCCACCCTGTTATTTTTTCCACTGCTGTTTTTAAAAGTGCCACTGGGGAGGCTTAGCTACAACAATTTCCTTCCAGGACGGTCAGTTTTCCATGAGTTCGGGCAGGCTGCAACATAGATCTCGAATACACAGAAACTTCTATGTGGAAACTGACTTCAAAGGGGAGGAAGTTCATCTGCTTAATATCAGAGGAAATCATACAAATTAAGAATAAAACGCAAACCAGTGAGATGTGAAATGATTAAGCTATTCCTCTTCACCAGAAGCAGAATTAAGGTTACCTTGCATTTGCTTGGTTAAGGAGGGAGCTAGACGCCTTTATCATACACGCTATTCTTTCTGGCCTTTGTTTAAAGTTCTGATTCTCAAGACTGAAATTTCCCACTCTCTCTAACATCCCTGGACCCAAAAAAGCACATTCAAATGTTTTAGGAAATGCTTTAGTGAACATCTAATTCTCTTCTCTACTCAGCCAAGCCCCTGAATAGAGGCCCAAGTTTGCTTCAGTCTGTGAAGTTTGAGAACTGTAAGGCACATTTTCTGGGAGCCAGAAAGAGTTCCCTCACATGGCCTAGGCTTTGGAATTCCTTTGTTTCCTGCTTCTTAGATGAAAGAAGATTAACAAGTGTTGTGTTGTTAGCAGACTCATTGGCCATTCAGGCACCATTTTAATGTACCATGAATGAATGGAGAGAGAGAGAGAGAGAGAGAGAGAGAGAGAGAGAGAGAGAGAGAGNACATCTGGAACCTACGCAGGAGGCATTGTGGAAGGGTACTGAGAGGGAGGGGGAGAGGGAGAGGGAGAGGGAGAGGGAGAGGGAGAGGGAGAGGGAGAGGGAGAGGGAGGGAGAGGAGACAGAAGAAAGGCAGTGGGGGAATGGGCAAAGTGTACACTTATGGTCAATATTAATCACCTGAATGGGGAATAGTATTAAGAACAAACTATAAAATTTCAAGGTTGGCAAAATGACTCATCATTTAAGAACACATGCTCTTGTAGAGGACCTGAGTCCCATTGCCAGCACCCACAGGACTGCTTACAATAGCCTGTAACACCACCCAGAAGATCCAATGCTTTTTTCCGGCCTCTGAGTATGCCAGGCGTGCAGGCGGTGCACAAACCTATATGTAGGCATTCACATGCATCCATAAAACAATAGATCTCTAATACAAGAATTGCATTGAACCTGAAAATGCTGAGTACATTGGTCCTAAAGCTCAGCAGACATCTTTCTCTTTAATACTAAAATCAAAAGTCAGCAATCCCTTTCCCCTCAGCCCCCAGCATTCCAGCTCACCAGCAACAGGGTCTTTATGACTGCCAGGCTGTTTGCTTTCTGACATCTTACTTTAAATAGAATAGTTAGAAAATGGCTATGGTAACTGTGGCCAACCTGGAAATACTAAACCCTCCATACATCTCTACTAAGAAAATAAGAGTCTTCTGTTTGTGTGACTTGAGAACACTTTCTCTAACCAAACAGGCACATCCCAAGTGACTAAGTGAAACAAAGGATGAAAAAGCAAACACCAAGCCCCCGAATCTGTATTCCACTGAATACCAGGGACATCTGTGTTCCCAGGTCCCTGGAAACATGTTTCTCTGTCAAACCGTGCAAGCACTGACTTCCACGCAGCCACCTGAGCTCATGTTAGGGTCCCTGCATGGGATCTTGTTGAACGGCTGTGGTCGAGGAAGTTATCTATGGGTCTGTAAAAGAGGGCACACAACGGCTGCCCTTTGTCTTGTGTTCAGCCAGGCTGCTCAGGGAATTTATGGAAAGCCATTGCTGAGTGCTCAGCTTTTAATGGCTGTTAATGGGAGGTGTGGTTGCTCTCTTCTTGATTGCCCTACCCCTAAGTGGGCAGCCAGCATCCAAAAGAAGATGAGGGTGGGGGACTGGTGAACAGTGCTTTCTAGGAGACCTACCGTAACATAGGTTCATAATATACTCTCACAGGAGCCAAAAGAATCTCTGGACCACAGTCCAAGAAGGGCCTCAAGAAGTGTTTCCCTCTAAAGACCAGAAAAGTATGTGAATCATTCAACCATGAATCTATGTAAAATGTCATAAAATTATTTATTTGTTTGTTTAATGTGTATGTGCATGTGTGTGTGTGTGTGAGTGTGTGTGCATGTATGTGTGTGCGCGTGTGCACACGCCTGAGTGTCTATGCATATGCACTACTTGCATTCAGGTGTCCACAGAGGCCAGAAGAAGGCGCAGACTTCCCTGGATCTGGAACTCTAGGTGGTTGTTAGCCAGATGTAGGTGCTGGGAACCAACCCTGGATCTTCTGCAAGCACAGCAAGCACGCTCAACTGCTGAGCTCCCTTTTCCGCCCCCCCCCCCCCGGAATCTTCACGCTATCTCAGCACTCTGTTTGTCTGACGTGTCCCTTACCTGTTCTCAAAAACATGAAGTAAGAAGACTATCCTCTGCAATAAATGCTGCAAGCAAAAAAAGGTCACAGCCCATTCTTAAATGCAAATTAAACTTTCTTCAGCCTTTTAAAAATGTGACACTTATACCTTTTCACGTGGTGAATTCCAATTCTTGAAAATCGTTCTTTAAAAGTTTTGCAACTTTCAGAATCTAGGATGTTACTTGATGCTCATTCTCTTACAAGGAATATATATATGTCCAACCCTTGTGCTAATAACACTATTCTCCATGTATGATCTAGCTTCGGTTCTGTTGCTTTAATAAAACCCTGACTCAGAGCAACCTAGGGGAAGACAGGATCACTTAATTTTACACGTTAGAGTTCAGCTGTAAGGAAGTTGAAGGAACTCAAGGCAGAAGCTTGAAGGCAGGCCTGCTTGCTATTCCCTACATAGTACCACCTCTGAACAAGGAACTTATTCGTAGCTAAAGAAATATGGCAGGGACCATAAAGGATGTTTGCTAGATCAGTTGCTGGAAGACCAGTTTATACTCGGGTATCTTTCTTATACAGCTCAGAACAACCTGTCTAGTTATGTCATTGCCCACAGTGGGCCAGGCCCTCTTACATTAGTTGAGAAGCAAGACAACATCCACACAGACATGGCCATAGTCTACACAGTTCCTCTCAGGTTGCTTGAGGCCAATGGTTCTCAACCTGTGTGTCTTAACCCCTTTGGGGGTCAAATGAACCATTCACAGGGGTCTAATATCAGATATCCTGCATATCAGATATTCACGTTATGATTCATAACAGTAGCAAAATTACGGTTATGAAGTAGCAATGAAATAATTTAGTGGTTGGGGGTCGCCACAACATGAGGAACTGTATCAAAGGGTCACAGCATTAGGAAGGTTAAGAAGCACTACTCTGGGTGGTGACAATTAAAACTAACCAAGACAGCACCCGCATTTGCTGTCAACAACAGAACTCCATACAGATATCATATTTATTAGACCACTTAGGGTCACATAACTCATCTAACAACTAGTACTTCTGTAAATATTGGACTCCAAAAGTGTTTCCTTTCTCTTGGGTGTCTGAGGAAGATTTAAAAAAGTTCTCCAACCACATGATACTCTTTGTCAAGAACCAGAAGACTTTTGATCCATGAAAAAGGTGACTTGACATCTGGGAATGCAATTTCTCTTGATACTTTTTCTTATCACTACATAATTATTTATCATTTTCTTTATTTTAGGGGAGAGCCCAGAGAGTGATTTCTCAGAATCACACCGGATGACGGCAGCGACTAAAATAATGCCAACTACGTAAGCAGAAGCAGACACAGAGAAGGCCTTGAATCCTCTTCCCTGTCGCCTGTTCTCACTCTTCCCACCCACATCGACTCTACAATGCAATAGAGACCTGGGAATGTGGGCAGGTAATGACTGCATAATTCTATAATTTGAAAATGAAAACCCATTGAATTAGGGGAGCTGTAGAAAGCTTGAAAAACCTTGAGAACAGCACGTCCCTGGACCTCAGTCAGGGGCTCTGAAGCCTATCATGGCTGATGCTTCATCTTCCTTATGTGCCTAATTGCTTCCTGATTCCACAGATGACTTCATCGCCCTTTATTTTCTTTGGTTTTGTTACAAGGGCCTGGGCATTGGCATGGTTTATCCGGGCCTCCATCAGACTGCTGGTACACTAAAAAGCCAGGGTGGAGGGAAAAAGTTAGCGTCTATTCCGTTCGTGACAATTGTTGGGCTGATTTTACCACTGTTGAGAAATTTGTGTTTTCTTCTTAGTTATTCAGTCCTTGGAAAGTTTAAAACCAGCCCAGGTAAGGGGCAAACACGACGCTGGGAAGTCACGATCACCACTTCTGATGAGGAGCAGGCTGAGATGAGTCTAGGCCATTAGTTACGAGAAAAAACTGCAGAAAACAAGAGTTTGGGTTTTCCTGGAATTTTTTTGACTTTTTGTAGTTTGAGTTTTTGAGACAGAGTCTCATTTACTCTGTCACTATGTAGGCCGTCTGGCCTGAACCTAACTCCGCCATAAGGCCGCTGGTGCCGAGAACTACCACAGAAACGCTGAGAGAGCCGCATTTCCGCTCTGGTGGCTGGCCACTTTCACTACTCAAGATCCACATATGTTCATACGCAGAGTCCAGAGCCTGCCTAGACAGTGACAGCCAAAACTGGTCAAACCTAAGGTCAAATGAACTTGACTACTCCATGAAAGGCCACCCTAGGGATATTCGCTGTGGGACACACTGTTCAGTATGTCTGACTCAGAACTAGTGCTTACAGATGCAACAGATGAAAATACAGAGTGCCCAGCAAAATTCGAATTCCAGAGAAAGGAATCATGCAAAATTTAACCCAATTTTACCATGCTATTGATGATTTGTATGTTTATGGTCAGTTACTGAAGAGTTGGAACTAATGCTAATATTTGGAAATACGGGGTAATAGCAACAACACTATCACCTGGTGGGTACTTAGTTTTGTGTTAATATGTGATGTTTTTTTTAAAATACAAGTATGTACCATAAAGTATTTGTGACATTTACACATGAACAACAACAAATCTTTGTTGTCTGTAAGGTGTTCAAGTTTAATGGCATGCCCTGCTTTTATTTGATGGTCATGCCAGGAGAATAAGCATCTCTCTGAAAGCACAAGGGGATAAATTTGTCTATGAGCGGACAGGCTCCCCCCACATCCTTCATTCTATAGAAGATGCTCTTGGTGGAATTCTGATTGTGCTTATCCTTGGAATGGGGCTGACTTAAGAAAACCAGATAGGCCAGAGGAACCCCATGACAATCCATTTAAAGGGGAGGGGCAAACAACACTCCCAGAAGAATCTTACTCCTTGAGAAGAGGATCAGGGTACAGTCTGAGACACTATGGTAGAGAAAGGAAAACACAGCGACCTTAGCCTTCATTCTGTCCTCTTTCCCACTGTCTAAGGGCCATGTCTGATTCTTGAATTAGGAGTGATTGTCCAAGGTCACTAAGGATAAAATAAGCAAATAAACACAATCAGGAGGGATTGGAACTTGGGGCTTCAGCAGGGGGACTGGAGAGTCTCTTGAAATTAGTGGGCACAAAAGCATCACCAACAGGGGTGCCTCTGTAGGTGCAGGCTGGGGCTACCATTGCATCAACTTCCAGCAGGGTATAAGGAAGCTGGGCAGTGTGATGGAAAATTGAGACAGCTAGCCTGAAGAGATATTCACTTAATAAACATTACTCAAGACCTACCACATTGGAATGTATGTGGGCCTGGCAAATGCTACAGTGAAAAGATGCCATTGACAACCTGACATTAGGTATCTCATGGTCTACATGGAAAACTAACAAACATGTAACCGGTGAGACAGGATTGGGGTGTCCAGCACACAGGACAGTTACCTGCCTCCTCATTGGCATGCTGGGTAGGTTTCTTGGAGTGATGCCTTCTAAGCTGCAGAGGACACATACGATAATTCAGAGGTAATGTTTTTCCCTACTTTCATGTCTCTTGCTGTTATAAAGTGCTCTGGCAACAAGCAGGTCATCATTTCTGAGCAGTCATAGCATCCGGGGCTTAAGGTCGCTGGTCATACCACATCCACAGTCAAGGAGAGGAGAGATGAAAGCACGCATGCTCACTCTCTCCCTCCCTTCTCTCCACTCTTACAGAGTTTAAGGCCCTCTGCCCACACACATGCCCACAACCAAGTTGATGTAGATAGTCTCTCACTGGGACTCCTCCCGAGAGATTCTATGCTGTGTCGAGTTTAAAGTGCTAGCTGTCACATATGAAATTCCCTACATATTTTCTTTTTTAATTAGTAAGTTAGTTCATTTTGTATTTATGTTGTTTTGTCTGTGTTATGAGATATGTTCCTGCTGCCTGCAGAGGCCAGAAGAAGCACGGGATTCCTCGGGACTGGAGTTACAGAGGACTGTGAGCTGCCATGTGGGAGCTGGTAATCAAAGTCAGGTCTTCTGCAAGAGCAACAAGTGCTCTTAGCTGCTGAGCCATCTCTCCAGTCCCATCCCCTGGAGAATTTCTAGTACCCTTGGGAGAAATCTGAGGAGGCTGGAGTGGCCACAAGCATGGTGAGACCGTTAGGGAACCCTGATCTATGAAAGTCATCCCTATGCCCTGTTGTTCATTTGCCTGTGTGACTGGAGCAGTGTCTGCCGCTTGCTTTGGTTTGAAACTACACTGAGAAGACACCAGGTCAAGCCTAGTGGACAAGGAGTTGTCAGACCCTAAAACTTTCAGGTCCAAGTGCTGTTCTATTCCAGCTTTGGGCTGCCTCACCATGCTGTTTCGGGGTGCCTCACCATGCTTCTGGCATTGCAGAGCAGAGGATACTTTCCCTTGTCAGAACAAAGCAAAAACTGCAAATGTCAAAGACGTGAAGCACTACCTCTTCTTCACAGTCCTGGCAGTGCAGAGGCGGTTGAGCTGATCCTCTGGGAGCATCTTCAGGTCAGGTTTTGTACAAACTTCTCTTCCTCTGGTCAGAGTAGCCTCAAATAATAGGTTTCAAATAAGAAAGCAACTATTTTTTTTGTTTAATCTTAATAATAGGGTATTTCAGGTTTGTCTAATGAAAGCCAGATTCTGATGATCTAATGTAATCAAACACTAGTTTTTGTGCAGAAAGAAATAGTAAAATAATGTAGGGCCTTGTCTAAATACAACTCATAAATAATGGCAGCTAAATGGGAAAAAATAGCAATAACCTTTTAAAACATTAATTTAAACTTTTATTGGAGTGCAAAGGGTTTCTAGTGTTTGAAAGGGGGCATTGTCATTCCCTTTTATTTCAGTAGAACCGTGGCTTGAATACAACTCAGCAGGGTGTGTGTTTTCTGAAGCTGGGCCATTAGCAGAGTGTTCACCGCCATTTGCCAATAAGCCTTTATTTGGCAAAGTTTAAAACTGCTGACAAATGGGATTCTTCCTGTAGCCGGATAATATGGTTCAGCTAAACATGACTAATTGCAAAACCTTCCTGGGCAATCAAGAAATCCACGATTCAGAGAAGACTCAAATGGTCAGTCCTCAAACAAGAAACAGAAAAACATGGTCATCTCACTCTCATCGAACACCACTATGTTTGTAGAGACTGTGAGAATGTTCGTAGTGATGTACGGTCTCCAAAACTGCAGGATTTCCCACTCTTATCTGGAAACGTGGAGTCAGTAATTGCTTCTACACTTGGTTTGCAGGTTTCTGTGGGGCCAGTAACTTGCCTTCACTGTTCTAATTTGATCCTGTTCAAAGATAAAGAAGCCGGGAAGTTGCTACTCCAAATTCTAATATTTGGGGGCTGAGGGGGTGGCTCAGTTGGTGCAAGTGTAAAAATCTGAGTTCAGATCCCAAGTGCCCAGGTGAAAAGCCTGCTGTGGCACTGTTTACCTGTAATCCCAGAGCTGGGATCGAGCACAGGAGGATCACTAGGGCTCATTGACCAGTCCTAGGTTCAGGGAGAGAGCCTGCTCAAAAAGTAAGAGGAAGAAGTGATTGTGAAGACACGTGATGCCAATCTCAGGCACCTCCAATTGTTACTTCCTCCTATAGATCTTGTGCTCTTTAGACTCAAAGAATGAGCATAGGAATTCCCCCGGTCAGCATTCAGAGCAAGGCATTCCTTCAATTCCATCATTTCTCGGTGTTCTACTAATCATATTAAAAACAGTCCTTGACATTCTTGTGGCTTTTGATACAAATGATTTCAGGAAATTGGTACATATATTCCCTCACCGGCTTCTGAAGCAGGTCTGAGAAGCGGTGCAGACGGTGACTATTACCCTTATTTCCCGCATGCTGCAGTGAACATGTCCACCCAGGGCCAGGACAGAAACCCAGCTTTGGCCAAAACAAGGCCTTGCTTCCTGTTTTGTCCCTGGAGACCTTGCACAGGACCAGGAGCGGTCAAATAGCTACCATCTCCTTGTTAAACCCTGCACCAGCTTGGGGACAATAGTCTCATTAATTGCTCAAGATCTTAGGATGGGAACCAAGTACTGTCGTATCTCTGGAAAAATCTCTCCAGGAGCTTGGCGCTCCCACTCCTCCTCACTCACACACGGAGATGCTGACAGTGACAGGCCAGATAGAATCATGCTGTCCTGTGATTTTCTTTTTCCTTTTTTTTCTTTTCTTAAGGGAAAAGCTGAGAAGCCTATGACAAGGCTGGGATTTTCAAGCGCCTGGCATGGTGGAAGGGGCTCTTATCTGGGAGTCAGGACGTGTGGACTCTGGTTGCGTCTTTTCCATTTGTCACCTGCACGACCTGTCTCTTGTTGCTCTCAACCCTGAAACACCGAGTCTTACCAGTAAATGGCGCTGGCACGATTAATCCTGCTGTAAAGGGTCTTTAAAGCAGTTCACTCTCGTGGCAATGGGAAAGACTGTCGTTGGAATGGGCAGTTTGTCATGTACAGACATGTGGTGTATTGTTTAATCACATAAAATACAGTTTTCAGGCCATTCTTTTAACCTCTCAGTGGGGAAATGGTTTGCATATATTAAAGTCTGCCTTATATAAGACTAGGCATGATTGGGTTTCTTCCATAGTGACGTCTGAGGCAGGGGATTGGCCCAAGTCTGGGACTATATGTTCTATGTCAGCTTGAGCTGCAGAGTGAGACCCTGCCTCAAACAACACATTTATAGAATAGTCACTTAAGATTCAGTATCAAATTCACTGTAATGTCATATGATTTAAACTCACAGTGTATGGCTCATTATAAGCACAAAACTTAAAACCAATTGCAATAACTAAGTATTTATAATAACAACCAAAGAAACGACAGAATCCATGCTACACGCTAAACTATCTTTTCAGTGTTCTATGTCCTGTAAAATGATCGTCTCTAGCTCTCAGACCTCAGAATGCCCCTTATGTAGTTATCTAACATGGCAGAGATATGAGCAAGCGCATCCTAGGACTGTGGAGGAATAAAAGTGGAGACATGACCTTGTTCATATATTTTATAATCCTCACATTTACTGGTTACTCCATTCTCTATCTCCAGATTCACAACGGCCTTAGGAAATGATTTGTGAAACACACTGGCTCCTTCTTCAGTCAGGTTTGTATAAACAATTTTGCTAGTTTCTTTAAAACAAGGATTTATTTTTTAAGTATGTGTATACATGTGTGTGTGTGTGTGTATGGGTATGTTTGAGTGCAGTGACCTTGAAAGCTGAAGGAGGGCATTAGTTCCCCGGAGCTGGAGCTACAGAAGGTAGCGAGGCACCCGACAGCGTGCTGGGAACCTACCTCAGGGCCTGTGCGAGAGCAGCGGATGCTCTTTGCCACTGAGCCAACAGCTTCATTTGAAAAGGAAAACCATGGATATGATTTATGCCTTCTATAGTTCAAGTAAGAAATTTTTGGATTCAACTTCTCCATTAGCAAAGAATGTTTTAGGTAAAAAAAAAAATGTTTATCTTTTCCACATCAGAGAAGAAAAAAGCAAGTTGAGCTTTGCTCTCTTGCTCCTTGGTTTTGCTTAAACTATTCTCGAGTAAATACTGCACTTAAGTAAACTGGTTACAAAGAGGAGAGCATGAGCTTACAGATGTGGAAGAGTTTTGAACTCTAGTCTCCTGGTCATGCACATATTCTGGGGTGTTGTTGACTATGAGCAAAATGGGTCTGGGGGTGCTCATACCTTCCGTCTGGAAGAAAGGATTGCTTTTGTGCAGGATCCAGAAAAGAAGGGCCCGGCGCACTCTCCTCCTCACCTGCCACTCACAGAAAGCGGAAGGAGTGAAAAGCTGGCTGCTTCTCCAGCAATCCAGAGAGCAGCATCTCCCCTCGCAGGGCTGCGGCAATGCACCCCTCCGGCACAACTGTGGTGGGCACACCGCATCTGTCAGGCCCAGGCACGTTAAAAGGAACTTTTTCTTCTGCTCCTTTCTCCTCTGAATGTGTAATTATGAAGAACAAATCATGTCCCTGTTACTTCTTCCCCTCAGTCTTGCTTGGCTTGTCTGTCTCCTGTGGACATAAGTCACTGATATCAATGATTTTCTTTGAGGGACTGTTACAGATGAAACAGGGGGCTTGGTTTTGTTGGGAATGCAGCTCTGAAATTGTCTAACAGTAGTTGGGGACAAAACATTATCCTCTAAATGAAGCAAGCACAGAAAACTCAATAGGAGCCAATTAAGAGGATTCACGGGGCAGGAGGCATGAATGTCTAATGTGATCCTTCAATTCGAAGGTCTTTCAGGTACCAACTCCTACTACGAATTGAGGGTGTGTACAAGACGAAACTTGAATACTTCTTTCTGTTTAACATTCTGTTCTCAATGATACAGAAGTCAAATTTGAAGTATGAAAATGTCCCTGTCTGTGAAGGCTTACAATTCATAAAACATACACAGGCTACCAGGTAGAAAAAGGAAGGAAACTGGTGTGTGTGTTTCTGTCTGTCTGCCTATGTATATGTGATACGAGACTAGGAGACATGACAGATTATTTTATGAAGTGGGTTGGAAAACAAAGGCTGAAAGAGTTGGACGCAACCTTTAGGCCAACCTGTATTTTCATGAATGGAATTCTCTTCCCAGCCTAGAAGAGTAGAACCAAAGTCTGTGGAACATGGTTATCAAGTTGAGTTCTGAATTCAGATCTTACACTGAGACCTAATTCTTAGAGCAGAGCGTCTCAAATGTCTTTGTTTTAGGGACTTCCTCTGGAACACTCGTATGGCTACCCATGAGTAAGATCACCTTGATGCTTTGGCATGGTCTTGACAATGATATCACAGGAGATCTTCAAAACTGAAGGACAGTTTGCTCCCCCTGGTTTTCGTGTGTGTGAGTTCTTGGTCCTTTTGTGCTTCTGCGTCCTGCTGCCCCTTAGTGTCACCTCTCATTGCTTAGCTCTCTGTTTTTACCTGTTCTTCTGCATGGTTGTAACTGGTACCTTACACAAGGAATTCTGGAGGCATTACTGTCTTCTCAGCTGTCTAACATCTAACTTCTTCATATGGACCCTTTCTTCCTTCACATAGCCACACACTAAATGCAATTAATCCCTTGAACGAAAAACATTGCTTTGCTCTATCTTCAGCAATGAGGAAATCAAAGTCACCAATGCTTTGGCAGATAGTACTCTCTTTTTCCAACCATGTATCCATCCACTTAGTAGATTATTGTTGAGTCTCTTCTATGTGGTGACAGTAAAGTCCAGAAAGTAAAGACAAAGTCCTTTCAGGAAGCTCTGAGACACTTACAGATACTAGGTGATTGGACCATACCATACTCAAATAGGAGACCTTACAAGATGCCGTGGGAACGTATGGATGCTAAACCAGTGTCAGGGAAGATTTCAGGTAAGAAACAGCACTCAACTTGATTTATAAGAGTTGTGTGGATGCTGTTTGGTCAGGGGATGACAATGGCATTACTATTTCATGCAGAATTAAAGGAAAATACAAGCCAGGAAAGACACCTTGGAAACTGAGGACTGCTTAGGATGGTTACACAACAGGGAGTTAGGTGTGTACAAACTCCCCACAACCACACTCAGAGCCTAAGGTCTCCAAATTATTTACAAGGGATCAGATCATACCTCTCACCCTCCATAAACCATATCAAACCAGAAAGCCTAACTGCTAAACCTCCCTCAGCCCTCCTCACAGCCGATAAGTTCAGTCCTGTTATGTACTTGTCAGGCCATAAGGTAGCCCCCACCTCACAGTGCCCAGGCGCCCCTACCTCCGCCCCACACTACTTAATTCTGTCTCTGCCTCCACCGGCATCATCCACGTGCAGCTGAGAAAGGGGGTGGTCCTTAGGCCCCTTCCTAGGCTGACTGCGATGGTTCTTAGGCATCCCCCCCCAAGCACCTGGTGTTACCAGCTTGATCCCCAGCATGTGGAGCTTTGAGAGGGAGTTGGAACTTTTAGGAGGTTTTCAAGTCACTGGTGGGCACCTCTGAAATGGGATAGTAGGCCCCCTACTCCACCTACCCCAAACCTGACATGTCACCAAATGTCCAAAGCAGCAGAGCCAACTGGTCATGGGCTAAACTTCCCAACTGTAATAGAATCGAATCTCTTCTGCTCCTAAACGGGTCACCCCAGGCATTTGCAGCAGCCGGAAGCAGACTAACACACTCCTGGTGTCTGAGAAACAGGTATCGGCTGTTGCTAGTCACCTAACAAGGTGGGAAAAGCCTTTGGGATTGGTTTAAAAGAAGAATTTGGGGAAAGTGTGGAGAAACTGATTAGAAAACTCCTAGAATGTTGTCTCTAGTACTTAAGTGGTGATTCTGGGGAGGACTCACAGGACCAGGATGCTGATAGGAATGGAAACACTTGAAGAGCTCTGGGAGCTGCTGCAGATGAAAATGAAAACTCTGTCGGATTCTCACTAGAACCTATGCTTGTTACACCACAGCGGAGTGAATGGATTTTTGTCCTCACCCTGAGACTTTGCAAGAGGCTGAGCTTAAGAGAGAGAGGTGAGTTTATCAGATGAAGGGCATTTCGAGACAGGGAAGCACTTGGATGTGGCACGGCCATCACTGGCTGCTTTAA
The DNA here is from genome assembly GCF_014885135.2 of Alexandromys fortis. Taxonomy (NCBI): domain Eukaryota; kingdom Metazoa; phylum Chordata; class Mammalia; order Rodentia; family Cricetidae; genus Alexandromys; species Alexandromys fortis. Next base: position 5,225,688 of record NW_026068013.1, on the reverse strand, counting down.
GCCATGTTTATAGTGAGAGTTGGGAACTGAGAGAACTAACTCAGGAAAATCTGAAAAACCCTGTGCTTTTGCTAGAAAAGGAGCTTGCATGGAGTTTCAGCAAAGGATCAGGGAGGCAGAGGCAGGTGGGTCTCTGTGGTCTATGTAGCTAGCGCCAGGACCACTGGGACTCCATAGTAAGACCCTGCTTCACAAGAGAAAACAAAAATCAAGAGAAAAGAGTTCTTGGATGTCCTGACCACCCGTGCAGGGGAGAAGGCAGGCAGAGAGGTCAGTGACTCACGTGTGCTCCAGCTACTGCTAAGGCTGGTGGCAGACCTCGCCATCATACACACTATGCTGGTGTTTACAGTCATGCAGAGTGCAAGAGTTCTGGGGTTAGCGAAGTTTTTACCAAGATTTCAAACCAGGGTCTACAAGACCAGATAGTGTGTTCTGGGATCCAGGTCCCAATAAGCCACTCATGACAGGGTAACTTGTGGATCTGTGAGAGTGAAGTCAAAGCTAGAGTGAGGACGTCGAAAAGTTACTAATGTCAACAAGGAAGAGAATCTTCCAGGGAGAGCTGCGTGTGGAGCCCACCACAAACAGCCGGTGTGGGTGGCCACTAGCAAAGGCAAGAGCAGGCCTGACCCTAGAGTTCACGTTCTGTCTCAGTGGGACCCAGGTGTAGGAATGGCACATTAGGAGGTGCTATCTGCCCTGCATCCTCATCGTTTCGTGATGCCTGTATTTTGGATACCCTGTGCATGTCCACCAGTACCGTGCTGTGGTTTGGAGCAGTGTTAGCACAGTTAAGACTCTGCACATGGTTTATATGGTGAGACAGACATGAAACCTTTGAGGGCCTTTGATTAGAATCAGTGTCCCCAAAGGTCCTGTGTCAAAGGCCTAATTGCAGCCCTCAGCACTATTAGAAGGTGGTAAAAGGTATACCTAGCAGAAAAGTCTTTAGGTCACTGGGGACATGGCCTTGAAGGACATCATGAGACCCCCATCTCTACTCTTTATTTCATTCCCTCTTACTTCCTGGTCGTCTTTCTGTCCCTTACCAGCCACTGTAATGGTGTTCTGACACTAGCCCAAAGTAGCCGGAAGCAAACTTTGAGTCCGAGCCGAAACCCTGCTTGCTCTGTATTAGGTGAGCACAAGCATTTGTTACAGTAATGGAAAGCTGGCTAACAATCACTGAATCTCGGCCCAGACTTTACAAACCTTTGCTGATTTCAGTTCAGATGAAAGTCTGAAAACCACGGTTTTAAAGCTGAGTTCCACTTTTGCCCCATCTGTGCAAAACACAAAGCTGCCACTGGTTCTTTGATGCCCACTGAATAGACGCCGAAATCCCCTTATAAATTGCCGTCCAGTCTAATAGAGCATTTTCTTTTTCACAGTGCGCTTGGCTCCCTGGCTTTGCCCTGCCTGGGGCACTTGTTCTGTTTGCCTTTATCTTAGCGATCTGCTAGGCTGGGCTGAAATTCTGAAATGTATCTATCCTCTCTTGGAGACTCTTAACTATTCCTGCAGCTTCATCTTACTCCATCATATGGTCAGCACGGGTATCAGCTGCCTTTCCAGAAGAAACCCATAGAATTATCCTGCATCCTTTTAGCCAGTAGCTGCTCCATCTACATCTTATGATCAATTATTGAAAAGAAGACCCTTATAGCTAAGAGGTAGAGGGGAAAAGCTGTGTGTGGTTATCGGTAGTGGAAGATGCTGGGTATAGTGACACACCTCTTATCCCAGCACTCAGATACAGATGGGTCTCTGAACTCGAGGCCAACAGGCTCTACATAGCAAGTGTCAGGCCAGAGCTACATAGAAAGACTCTGTCTATCGGCAGGTGTGTAAGTCAGGGCATGCCCCTCCAAGGTATTGTTGAAAGGAGGCCTTTACTGTAGACGTGAGGGAGAGTCCAGCCAGAGGCATGTGGAAGAGTTCAAGCATGGAGAGGAAGTGGTAGACTGAACATGGCCAGTAGAATGGACAGGACCATGAGGGGCCTGGGTGAAGAGCAAGAGAGGGCTAGAGAAGAGGGAGACAAGAGAGAGAGAGAGCAAAGAGAAGCACGTGGACTGGAGGGCAGGTTCTATGGAATGTGGAGGTGGCGAAGGGAAGCCCATTAGATGGAGACATTAGAGTAAGGATGGGGTTAGAAGAGCCAGGGTGCCGGCATGTGCTTTGATATGCTAATAGTCACCACAGATAGCCCTTGTCTTTTAGATCTGATATACACGTGTCATACACACACACACACACACACACACACACACACACACGTAGACTCAATCTACATTTCCTTGGTAGTAGCTAACAAATTACTCTTGTTGGCTTTATATAATGAATCTAAGAAACAATTGCAGCAAAAATCTTTCAGCTTCCTAAACATATACAACAGGAAAGCAACTTACCAACTTAACTTCTGCCCAAATGTCTACGGCTTAAGCTTTGCAGTTCCCACTGTAAACAGTTCATAGCACATTGCCTGCAAACACTCCAGGTAAACAAACACATTCTCTCCCCTCTTCCTGCTAAACAGAGGGACTGTGAGGTTAGCCATAAACCTGTCCATCTCCTCTGCCTTGTATCATATAAACGTGCTTCCATTTCCTGACCATGAGCATGCTTTCCAGAAATATCGTTTAAAGTCACGTCATGTAAAGCAAGGCAGCATCCTGACGGGTGCAGCAGGCACATGCAGTGTTCCCAGGCAGCATGCTGACCGGGTCTAGGGAGGAAAGCAGCTTTGCTGGGGAATACCAAAGCAGCTTAGCAATGCAGTCTCAACATGTCAGGGCATTCTAGGTGACCAACCCTTTTAACGACAGGCCTGCCTACCTCTCTCTCTCTCTGCCTGCCCCCACCACAACCTCTGTGCCTGCCTGACAGAATCTCAGGTTGGATGGACTCACATTCTCTCCAAAGTTGTAGAAACTATGGAGTACTGAAGTCTTCCCTACAGCCAGATAGCAGGGGAGTTTCAGGCCCTGATTCTCCCAGCAGAAGACGGACAAACTGGAGGCAACATTGGAAAGCTTCCCCTGAAGTTTAGGCTCTTTCTGGATTCTCTGCTTCTGTTTTCAGACTTTTTTCATGAGTTCACAATGAGTTTAGAACAACAAGTCATCTCTGGCCTCAAGTGGTGCTTCATTCAGGCCTATGCACCCTGTTCCTGTCAGCACTGGCTGCGGTGTTAGCTGCTAATGGTTTAGAGTGCGCGCGGTAGCATGAGGTCATGGGTTCAACCTGCCTGCATCTGAGTCTTCATCTCTGTCTCTTGCTAACTGCATGAGCAGCACCCTGTTATGACCAAAATACCTGTGTGGCGTCATCTCTCTCTCACACACACATTCAAGGTTTGGGACACCCTTGTTTGCATTACTTTTAATTCAGAAGTGTTACATTGAATATTAATAAACTTTTTGGAACACTCTATAATTTCTCACCAGAGGCAAGTGAGATGCTAGCTTTAGTATATAGTTTCTTCATCTATAAAAGGAAGCTAGAAATAGTAACCATGTTGCTGATTCGCCTCAAGGAATCGGGGACAACTCACTCACAGCGGTTAGAACAGTGCCTTGCGACAGACTCGAGCTCAGACCGTCACTCCCTTGACTCTGCACATCTGGTCTTCCCACACTAGCAAAGGCAAAACGTAGCACAGTGAACCTAACCCACTTTAATGACTTCAATGCAGCAATGCCTGGGGTGAACAAAGAGTCTAGACCTGTGCCCGGAAGTTGCAGTTCAGTGGGGCTGGGGGGAGGCCTGAAACTCTGCATTTCTCACGGGCTTTCACGTGCCCCACAGAGAACATAACTGGGGGACTCCTGATCAGCCACTGGAGCTACAATCACGAACACACACGTGTTACTCCTCAGCACGCAGACTTGCTGCCAACTTCGCGAGCTGTTCATAGAAACCTCCGCAGACTCCAGTGCAAGGTTCCCTGTAAGACACAGTCGGCTACCAGCTCCTCTGCTGCTCTTCAGCCACACAGCCACACATCCGGTTGTTGTCCAGGCCTTGTCTTATTGCCGTTGCTGAGTCAGCAAATGAAGGCATAGGCTACCAGGGCAGAAGTCTCGGAGAAACCTGACAGCAGTCATTCTCCAGTACTGTTCGGTGAGGAAGTAGGGTATCTCAGCCTAGCTCAGTCCGAGGAGCTCTGGCAAGGTCTGCCTGACCCTGGGCATGTGGACAGAGTACTCCAGGACACTCACAGTGCGGTGCTTCGGTGAAGAACGGGAGGTTCAACATTCCACATGACAACGTGAGAACAAGGGGGGAATGTTGAGTCGCACGGAGAACACCGTAATCTATTTGGCAGACTCCAAGCTTCCTTGGAAGAAAAAAATGCTTTTTCACAAACAGGAGGTGACCCTTTTTCACTATGAGGCTCACTGCTAGTCTCCATGAAGCCCTAGCAGAGTGACCCCGTGACCCTTTTTAGGCTCCTAGATTCCCCCTGGGGATTCTCTACCTTAATGCTTAGGAGAAGGGGCCCTGCCTACCTTAGGTAAGACTCCCATTTCCAGGATATATCAGCCATCTTAGGTTTTTATTTTATGAATGACATGATTGGAGAGGTGATCTTTACCCTTACAAGCTGTGACATAGAGTAGTCCTCCTGGTGAGGCAGAGAGGGTGGACACGCAGACAGATGGAGGCTGGGAGGGCAGTCAGATGGTGCTGCCTTCTAGTTGCTCCCTCAAAGCATGACCTCATGCATTTCTCCGGGGCCCATTTCTGTTTTCTCGTGTGTGCTGTTCTCTGCATGTGGCAGGGAGGCTGGAGGTTGACATCAGGCATCTTCCTCACTTTCTCTCCCCTTCATTTCTTTTCAGCTAGGGTCTCTCGCCAAACACAGAACTCTGATTATACTAGGCTGGCTGTCAGCAAACCTCACGAATCCTCCGTGTTGGGACTACAGGTACACACTAATGCTAGCACGGCTTTTCACGCCGTGTGACAAGGACTTTGCGACCCTCCCAGCACTTCCCCTTCCATTTTCCTCTAAACGGTACCACCCGAGCCACAGTTTCACAGTCTCGTAAGATAACGAGGAACTCTGGCTCGCTAGAGCATCCTGGTCCAGTAAGTGTTTGTCCCTCCCCCCCCCCCACACACGCTGCCCAGCACGCTCTGTGTGGATTCAGCTGCTCAGTGACAAATGCTTCCTGGCAGGTAAGGGCTTCTACGAGCCAGGAGGTGAAAGAATCACGCGACCTCCTCCTCATCCTGCTCTCTCTGCATCTCTCTTGAAGTACATCGAGAGGCAAAGGCCTGGCAAATTAAGTCTGTGTCAACATTCCTAGCCACACTGCTAGGCGGCAGGATGGCCAGGGTAGGGATGGATGGCAGTGGGGATGTCTCTCAGGGCCATCGAGGCAGGAGTGGCCCCTGTGCATTGAGGACAATGAGCGCCTTCGCTGCTCTGTGAAACCTGCAGAGACTAGGGCTGTGCTGGCCGCCTCCCCCCCCCCCCCCCCCCCCCCCCCCCCCCCCCCCCCCCCCCCCCCCCCCCCCCCCCCCCCCCCCCCCCGCTCCTATTTCCAGCTCCTTGAGGAACTGGCACCATGCCTGCCTACGACAGGAAATGCTCCTCCTTGGCTGACAAGCTTGGCTTCTGTCACACAGGGCTTCCATATGCCCGCGAGCGCAGGCTCTGCTCTGACCACACAGAGGCGCCCTCTTTCCTCTGACCACTCGGGTGCCCTTCTCACCCTCAACACCCCTGCGGGGATCAGGCATGGCTTGCCCTGCTCTCGTGGCCAGGCTTCCTCCTCCCGTCACACACAAGGGTTCACTAAATTAGTCACTTGGACTTTCCACAGCTTAGTTGAAGGTCACTCGCTATAACTGTCATCTGGGGGAAAGGTCTCTCTGAGGACACCCCCCAAGTGACTGCATGTCACTGCCTCAAAGTAGCAGGAGACAAGAATGCTCTCCGAGCCATCACTGAGGAGCTGAGCTCCCCGTGACGAGTCATGCTTCCACCCCAGCAGAGCCGGCAGTTGCCTAAGCTTTCTGGGTTTCACTTTTTCCAGCTTGAAAAACAAAGATACTCAGTTCCTCACAGGGGTGATCTGAGGTCGTATTAGCCACTTGGAGAAAACCACCTTAAGAGTTTAACCAGTGAGGAGAAGGGTGGATACTGCTTACCCAGAGAGACCAAGGTCAAATCACAACAGCTGCCCTACCTGTTTTGTTGGAAGAAAAACAAAACACATTATCAGTGGACTCAAGCCCCCTCTCTCTATATCAGGCTTCATCTCTGGGCAGGAGGCTCAGTATTGTGAGGCAATACAAACAAAACACAACAGACTCCTAATTTTGCTGTTCTGTTGGCCCCGTGTGTCTGGCTTAGAGTGGTGGGGTGGATTCTGTAATTACAGGGGCTGGTTGTAAAAGTCCTCAGCCACGTCTCAGTCGGGAGTCAGGGCACACAAGATAAGAGCAAGCAGCTGGGGAAGAGAATTTAGTGTTTCCCAACAGTGCTTCCTGCTTCAGCTGAGGAAACCAGCACTCCAAGGGCAAACCCTATGAGATGAGACTGATAAAGCACTGTCTTGTGGATCTTTAGAAGCTGGTGTTTGGAGAATCCTATGAAGTCTCAAAACTCTAGGCGTGAATGATTCAGAGTCACAGATACACGGAGTACCCCTGGAGAGCAGGGAGGGGCTGTCTTACCACATGTTGGTATCCAAAGCAAGAATTTTCTTAGCATAACCTACGCAGCTCTTCTCTCTCTCTCTCTCTCTCTCTCTCTCTCTCTCTCTCTCTCTCTCTCTCTCCCCCCCCCCCCCCCCCCCCCCCCCCCCCCCCCCCCCCCCCCCCCCC
>NW_026068013.1:5096487-5218486 GCF_014885135.2 Alexandromys fortis | reverse complement strand
CCCCACACACCACACACACCACACACACCACACACACACACCACACACACACACACCACACACACACACCACACATACACACACCACCCCCCCCACACCACACACACACCCACACACCACACACACACACACACACAGTTTGTTTGTCACCCCATGGCCACCACTAGTGGGGTGGAGGTCCAGGAAGTGATGTGAACTTTCGTGACAAACCTTCTAGCTTTTCTAAAAGATGCTCAGTTGTCTCTTCTCATCGCCTCCCTTGTCAGCTGCAAAGAGCAACATATGTATCCAGAATGTTCCCAAATCACTAGAAATGGCTACTTTAAAAGATCTGATAATACAAAATTTGATTTTTGGAAGCAATGGTGTTTCTTTTTAAAAATTCTTTGATTTTTCTATATATTTTAAATAATTTATTTAACTTCGTTTTATGTTCATTGTGTGAAGGTATCAGATCTCCATCTCCCAGAACTGGAGTTGCTGTGAATTGAACCGGGGTCAAAACGCCAGTGCTCCTAACCGCTGAGCCATCACTCCAGCCCCCACAGTGGTATTTCCTTATCTATTTCTTCCTCCTGCCATCTCTACATCAACGTCAGGTGCATTGATTTTCTGCATAGATTAGGTATAGGCAGACATGACGCAGCACAGACTGCAGTGACAGACAGAGTCCAGGTGAGGAGAAGCCCCTAGAAGCTGCACAGCTGCGGTTTGCTGAACAGTTTCCTGTTCAGTGACTGCTAAGCTGAGGTCACCTCTCCCTCCTCCTCCTCTCCCCACTTCCTTTTGCTCTAAACTTCCCTGTTTTGAGCTTCATGGAGGGTGATTCCCTAATTCTGTGTGTCCCATCCCTCTTTAATTCAGTTCAAGGAGGATTATCTATTGAGCTCCCAAGGCTGTGGTTTGCGTTTCCAACAGAAGTATAAATTGCATTTCCTGTTTTCAGGGTATCCAAGGCCTGTGGGGGATACGAGCCTAAACAGAAAGTGTTTGCCTGAGAGAATATGACAATCGCTATCCGCGGATTGCAGACAAATAGGGGATGCGGAGAGACATGCTCTGGGGTGGTGCGAAACAGCAGTCCCGATTCTTACAGTCTCCTCGGCATGTTTTGGTTTCCCTAGCACGATGCGTGGTTCAGCTGTCTTTCTCCAGATTGGTTTTGTTCATTCTTGGGCAACAGGACCAGCGTACAGAGATAAACTGCCAGCATGAGGCTACCCCAGGTTGGGTCATTTGTCTGTTTCCCAGTGTGACACTGAGGAGGTCCAGATGCTCTAAAAGTTGAGCTTGTGGAGAAGCTGCTAGGGAGAACCAGAGCCTCCTGAATCTGGATCTCTACTCCCGAGGCCTCTGGAAGCTGGGTATAGGTAGGAGAGACTGTCCCCAACACCATAGAAAATGTCCTTTGGCATCTGGAGGAGAGTCCTAAGTATGAAGTTTATTTTATCTACTTATTTATCATTCATGCTGTGTGAGTGTGTGTGTGTCCGTCCGAACATTGCATGTGTGTGCTTGTGTTTCTGTGTGGAGGCTAGAAAACAGCCCTTAGCTGTTATTCCTTAGTGGCCTGGAACTTGCCAGCAAGTCTCAAGTACCCCCCTGCCTCCGCCTTCCCAGTGCTGGGATTACAAGCACATGCCCCGACGTGGCACTTTGTTCTTACATGGGTTCTGGTACCTTTGACTACTCTTGCAAGCATGTTTCTTTCTGAGCTATCATTTCTCCTGCCCCAGAAAATATTTTTTTCATTTTCACCGTAGAGCTGTCACCAGACTCCAGACACCACCCCCCTCTGCCGGCGTGAGGACGGAGACAGAGGTATTCTGCCTGCAGCTCCCCACTCCCTGTCTGCTCCAGCTCACTTACAAGAGGTATCCAAAGCACCTAGTACAAAAAGCATGGCGGAGTGAAGCGAGTGAGGCTTTGCTCTCCCAGGTTTCCCTTTCAGGAATGGAAACAAGATTTGGCTTGTTAGGAGAACAGAGCCTGTTTTACGAGAACTGGTAAGCAGTAGTGGAAGAAAGTGTGAGCTCCGGAGGGTGTGCCTCTGACTCTTTCCAGCTACCTCGGGAGCAAAGTGCGCCTTTCTGTTCCTGTTCGTAAGAGATTGAAGGTCTGCTCCTTGCGTCTTATGATCCACAGATTTGGAAAATATTGATTTACATGGAATCCCTGAGGTTCTGGTGAAATTAATGTGATTTTCATAAATACAAGTTGTATCAGACCTGTTGTCATAGAAACCAGAATGGAAAGAACAGCAGAAGCGTGAGCAGGAGAAGAAACCTGCAGCCAGAGTTTGTGTTTGTTTTGCATTGCTTTGAAGTCCTACAACTACTGCCAAGCGGGTTCTTCTTAGCTGTGAACCCTGCCGTCACTGTTGGTCGGGGCCTCCACAGCAAGAGGCCATTGTTAAATTGTCAGCTCCAAATGACCTTCCCAGGCTAATTTACTGCAAGTCCCTTCTAGCCATCATGAAGACATGCTCAGTTCCTAGCTGCACCTTCATCTGTGCATTTAGAACTGCAAGGAACATCTTACCTACAGGAAGGGCTGGCAAAGGTCTGGGCCAGCTGCGTCTCTGCAGTGAACCTCAAAACCTGAATTGCTTCTAAGTTCTCAGAAGTGGTGGTACGAGACTGAGCCTGGAGCTCACTTCCTCCAGTCTCTGCTTTCCACCAGATCCTCTCTGTTTGAAATCATATCACATTCTGGGTGCATTATAATGAGTTGCGTGGCATGTAGTATTTGTTGCCTTGAATTCGATAAAGATGTATGCTTTAATAAGTTCGTATCGCTCTCGCCTGCCACAGCGCTTTTTCCCTACTGGAAGCAATCGGTAAGTGCTGCATGTCCAGGCAGCAGGAACCAGACAGAAGCAACAGGATCTTCAGAGACTCCAGAGTCCCTCGGATGCTTATGTTGTAGGACCGCACAGTCATTTACATGAAGCAGGGGGTCTTCCCTTGATTTATTCCTCTTCTACCCCCTTCCTCCTCCCCAGTCCCACACCTATACACATACATTTGAAGACAGAGTCTCATGTATCTCAGGTAGGCCTTGGACTCACTATGTACACAAAGATGGCCTAGCATTTCTGATCCCCCTGCCTCCAGCTCCCAAGTTCTGGGATGGGACTGCCAGTGTGCAGCACCTTGCTTGGTTTATGAAATTCTGGGAATAAAATTCAGGCCTTTATGCATGTTAGGCAAACACTCTGTCAACTTAACTACATCCCCAGCTCTAAAGACATTATTTTGACTTGTTTGTCAACAAGACTTCATGTCTGATTTCTGTCTTCAACCCCAACTGTGATTGGGAGCATCCCGTGATTGACCTGTGCCTCTCTATTCCTCACTTCTAAGGCAGGAACTAACATTTTCTGTATTAGAAAACTCAGAAAAGCAATGACTAGCCGTGTAGCTCTATAGTAGCTCTATACTTTCTACACAGTAGGTCCACACACAAAGCCAGAAATGCGTAACAGCACACAGTGTGTCTTGATTCAGGGTGCACAGCGCCTAGTAGTGACCAGAATGTGAACGTTCATCCGTTCATCACTTTCGAGTTCTGACAAATAGCTGTGGGCAACATGAGAATCACAGTCCCATTTCCTTAACACCAGTGACCCCACTTTCTGCTGGGGGGCGATCAATCTTCCTTAATATAGTAAGTGTCCACGGAAAGTAAGACCAGCACTGAGAGAAGTCTTGGGAAACGCGTCGCTAACAGAGTGAACAGCTTCCCTGGGGACGAGTCTCAGAGAAGATGCCTGGCCTGTGTGCCGCAAACTGGAACATTCAGACCTGGAAATGGTCGGGATGTGTGGCGAAGGCAAGGGAGCTGAGCTTCATCAGCCTCCCCCACACAAATCAATCATAGAGGGAATAGGCATCCGAGGGAAGGGTTCCCTAGAGGGTTTTCTATTTGTACTCTATTACCTCATCTCAGAAATCCCACTCCCTCCTGCAGTGGCTCCTTGAACAGAACCTTGGAGATATTTTTCAGTCTCCTAATGGGCTCATTTTTGCGTCTTTGAGACGGACAATGGAGTCTCGGCATCTGGGAAGGCAGTGTGTGAGGGGGCGGACTTTGGAATTGCTTTGGGGGTGGGAAACTGAGACTTTCTAAATAACACGGAATTGCGGCAATTATTTCATTTCTTGTTGAAAGAAGAATTTGAGACAATAAAAACATGATTACAGAGTTGATGCTATATGCTGTTTAAGATCATGCCGTTCCTCGTTCAGCTGTCCTGTGTCCTGAGCTGCATTCAGCAGGCAGGGTGTTCGTGTTTGTTTCACGCTTCGTGCAGCATGCCCGAGGATGTCTCACGTGTTAGCCTCCCAGTTGTGTCTCCCGCTTTTCTCGCCTCCTGAATCACTGTCACTACAACGTTTGCCTTTCATTTGTAAATCAAGGGAGGTTGGTCTTTTAACAGGTGTATGCCAAAATCAGCAGCCTGAAATAATCCTTAGGACCTGAAAACAACACTCCCCATTCTATTACACCACGTTTTGTTTTGTAAGCATTTTAGCACCCGTTCATTTAGTAAGAGAAAAATAAATAAATTTGAAAAGTGTCTCCATGACTGTATGGTAGAGTACTGTGACCTTGACCATGCAGTAGAAATCTTGGTTATCAATCTCATTTTTCTTGTTTTGCGACCAACATATCCAATTCATGAAGAATCAGTTTGACTCTTTTTTTTTATGATTTTTTTTTGCTTTCATAAGAGGTTCATAAAAGCAAGTCTTGGCAAATCTACTTGGTGCAAGCTAGCATTTTATAGGGCTAATAAAACACCCAGCAATGTTTAGAGACTGGCGTTGGCACTCTCCAAGCTCCAGTAACTGTTCTGGGTACTGGGTTTTGAAAGATCAAGATCCTGTCTTGAGGGATCTTCTAGTTGAACCCAGGCGCCTGGAGCCCGAGAATCTGGAAAGGTTGTCTTCCAGGCTGCAAAGATGCAAAACAGCTCCAGGTCTGGCACTGTCTAATAGCACGGTCACTCTTCCCAACCAGCCATGAGAAGCTCTTCATGTACAGTTACACCACTGCCCTGTCCTGCCCGGGTTCACGGAATCCACAGCTTTCAGGCCCCCTGTGCCCTATCATTCCCTCTAGGGACGCACAACGTTTACAGAGCTCCAGCTTTAGAAATGCTGGCTGCAGCCAAGACATCCTCACTCCCTATGCCAAGCAAACCACATGCTTCCCTCGTCATGGAGTGCGCGTGGTGAACTTGCGCAGTTTAAAGGGACACATAGTCATCTCTCCCCGAACCTGAGCCGTCCTAGCAGTTGAAGTATACTCTTCATTCCAAGCAAAAATTGGCAATTGCCAGTCCCAGACGACATATGTGTTCCTTTCCCATTCCCTGTCAAGGGGAAGCTGGAGACAGAGAGCAGATGCAGGCCCACTGTGGGATCAGTGAGCTTCTTTCCCATGCTACAAAGTCATACAACTCTTTGCCTGGAATAGCTGGTATGCCACTTGCCTTTGTCTGTACTGCCCTTTTTTAAATTATAAACTTTATATTTATACGCAAATACAAATAATATATATAATAAAGCTGGGCGGTGCTGGCTCACACCTTTAATCCCAGCACTCGGGAGGCAGAGGCAGGCAGATCTCTGTGAGTTCTAGACCAGCCTGATCTACAAGAGCTAGTTCCAGGACAGGCTCCAAAACCTCAGAGAAACCCTGTCTTGAAAAAACAAAAAAAAAAAAAAAAAGAAAGAAATAATATATATAATATGTATTTTTACATAACCATATTTTTCAGAAACAAAGAAATTGTGAAGGTCAACTAGAAATATTTCCAACGAGAGAAGAAATGTGCTCAGATGGAGGCAGCTGAGGTTCGAGATGAGGTCCTTTAATTAACATGGAAACAGCCATGTTCCCTGGTAAACAGGAACTCCAGTTAAGTGCTCCCATGACGTATGCCCAGAACCCATCATCTACATTTTCATTTAAAATTACACTTATTTATTTCATGTGTGTGCATGCACATACACATACATGTATACCATTGCATTGGTGTTGGCATCAGAGGCAACTTTTTAGAGTCTCTTATTTCCTTCCACTGTGTGGATTCTGGGGATTAAACTTGGGACATCAGTCTTGGCCGCAAGCACCTTTACCTTGTGAGCCATCTTGCTGGCCCATTTCTATATTTTCTAAAGTGAACATTTTTCATTTCTATGGGGTGCTGTTATGGGCAATGCTATGAATGTGACATTTCACTTTGAAATTGTGCTTTGCAAATATCAGTAATGCACCAGGTAGTTGGTTTCTTGTCACAGAATATGACTAGCTGTGGAAGGAGTGCATTCTATTGGTTTAGGCTGCATTTGTTTAGTGGTGAAAGGTGTGCTCTGTTTGTTTAACAAAGTAATGATGTGTTGCCTTTCCTGCCTAAGGAACTTGATTGGTGAAATAAATATTTGAACAGCCAATAGATAGGCAGAGGAGAGACAGACAGGATTGGCCGGCAGAGAGTATAAGTGGGAGGAGGAATCTGGGCTGGGAGAAAAAGAGAAAGAGGCCTGGTGTCAGCCAGTCAGGCAGGTGCCAGACAGACAGGCCTGGAACAGGACATACAGAATGATAAAAATGCAGATGAAGAGAGATAGACTAAATTACATAATGATAGCTAGTGGGACAAGCTTAAGCTGAGGCCGAGCATTCATAACTAACGAGTCTCCATGTGGTTATTTGGGAACTGGTTGATGGTCCAGAAGAAAGCCTTCTACAGTTTCCAGTGTCAGGGCAGCAGAGAGTCTCATTTAAGGATGCTCCGACCTCTGACGAAGCACAAGGAGGAGTTCACAAATCCAAGTTGTACTGAACAGACCAAAGAGTACTACATCATCTTTGGCTGTGCTCACAATCTCCACGAATCCAGTCACAAAAGCGGAATAATATAGAGCTGGAGGGAGCTTCTGACAGCGGTCTCATTAGTTCTTACAGTTTAGGGGTAAAGAAGAAAGACACAGAGATGACAAGAGACTGGTTTGCAGCCACAGAACCTGCTCCAGGTCTCTCCTCTTCTCGTTTATCTTTCCTCTAACAAAGGCCTGGGCTCTTAGAATTCCGGAGTTTTGTTTACACCACTCTTGATACTTAACTCTTCTTATGGAATTATGAGGAAAAAGCAAATGTCCTAAATTATTTCTTCAAATGATAGAGTTTAGGACAGAGTCCTAAGCTGATCCTTCATTTCTTCCTCCCTCCCTCCTTTTTTTATGTGGCAGTAGGCAAAGCCATATCTTTGTACATGGCACAAAGACCATAAAGAAGAGCACCCAGAGATTCTGAGTCTGACTGTGGGTGGCTGGAGTTCACTGTGTGTCTACTCCCATGCACGATACTTAAGATAAACGGTGTGTAAGACTGAGCAAGGCAGTGCATACCTTGCTTTTAATGCAAGCTCTCAGGAGGTAGAGTCAGGTGGATCTTTGAGTTCTAGGTCTACAGAGCAAATTCTAAAAGAGTCGGAGCTGCAGCAAAATACCATCTCGAAAAACAAACAAAAATAAATGGTGTGGCCCTTTGTGAGTAAAGCAAACACAGACTGGGCAAGCCCTCCTTCAGCATAGCAAGCCTCCCTAGAGAAGTGACGGGCACCAGGCATCCCCCTTCCCATCGCTTCCTTGGAACCTGTGCAAGAGCTTCCTCACTTTGAGTCTCCAGGACTTTCAACGGGCAGGAATTACCACAAGCAACTTGTTTTCTTTATCATAGAATAGTTCATAAACGTTGTAGAAAGTTTGGAACGTACAGAAAATGGTCACTGCTGTACATGATCTACCATGCACAAGCCTGGGGATTTGTTCAGGTGTATCCTAGCCATGATTCTTTCAGGCATGTTTACACATAGATACTTTTCAAACACATGGGCCTCAGAACACTTCCTCTGTGGACACGCATTGCAATGTGTCAGTAGCATGTGTTCCCCGAGTGACTTCCACATCCCAGCATCTATCTAAGTCACCTGGAAGGTGGCGAGACTCTCATGTCTCCGGTCAGCCTGGTCTCAGACACAGTAGGGTTGAGAAGGAAATCGCAGAGTTGGCATTGTAGACGAATTTGCGGTCACAACTCTGGGCAGCACATTTGGGGAACAAAGGCTGTTTCCCTTACAACAAGACATGACTGAATTCTCCCAAGTGAGAAGAAGGCTGAACTAGAACTCTTCCAGTTCTGTTGCTATAAATGACTCCGTGAAAAGTAACACCTGAATAACTACTTTCAAAGGTTTGTTAAAATATAACTTGAATACATTCGCTTAAGTATGTAATCCTTTGATTATTTCTTAATGTTACATTTCAGAAAGGACAACTGGGTGAAAGATCACGAACATTTACAGGCGTCTGATACGTATCGACAATGTGTCCTCTTACGTCACATGTATTACTTCCTCACACGGAGCGTGGGAGCCTCACTTCCTGACTTCCTGGGTGACCCAGAGCGGAGTTGAAGAGCAGCATCGCGAACTTGAAAGGAGAAAAATAGTATCTTATGGTTGCTTCTATTTCTCTCACATCAACGGAGGTTGGCACCGGTTTTATGACCTTGTAGACTGTTCTTCTCTACGAAAGTTATCTCTGCGTAGACATCAAGTGTGACACAGACCACATGCTCATGTGAACACAGTAAACCCAGTGACAGATGAAGACACGGGACAGTCAACCTTACATATTTCCTACAACTCTCATTCTGTCTCTCTGTCTTTTGTCCCCCACACTCTCTACCCCCCTTCTGAAGGACTTTCAGGCTGTAGGGAGCCCCATGGAGGCTCCTATTGTTATTGCAAAACCGTTGTCTGGAAACTCCAAAAGGAGCAGGCGAGAGTGTTTTAGAGCAAACAGCTACCGGACTGAAGGACAGACTTGAAGGACAGACTTGATTGTGCTTGCCTAGCAAATTTTCAGAGAATGTGTTTGTTTTACATAAGTGAAAAAGTTTGGGGACTTTTTGTTAGATTCTATTTTATTTTTTTAAATATAGCACTTGTAACTTTCCTTGCAGGCCAGGCTGGACTTGAACTCATGGAAATCCTTTTACATTAGCCTTCTAAAGGACGGGATTCCCACTGTCTGTATCACATCTGGCTAGTGAGTTAGTTGGTACCCTTTTGGGTTGCTAGGTGCCCTCCACACAGAAGAAGCTGGAAGAAAAAAGATGCAGGGATAGCTGTAGCTGCCCCATGATCCTGGCCCCACACAAGACCCAGGGTTGCAACTCAAAAGCTGGAGCTCTGGTGGAGGATTCGATATTTTTGGGCTCTGTGGTATTCAGTTCAGGGTAATGTCACGTGCATTTTCACAGAAAAAGTGAGTTCATATCCTAAGTATCTAACACAGTGACACTGTCGGTTTTAACATCTATCTGTCTATCATCTATCTGTCTATTATCTATCTATCTATCTATCTATCTATCTATCTATCTATCTATCTATGTATCATTTATCTGTCTATCATCTGTCTGTCTGTCTATCATCTATCTATCTATCTATCTATCTATCTATCTATCTATCTATCTATCTGTCATCTATCTATCTGTCATCTATCTATCTATCTATTATCTATCTATTATCTATCTATCTATCTATCTATCTATCTATTATCTATCTATCTGTCTATCTATCTATCTATCTATCTATCATCTATCATTTGTCTGGTTGAAGCTATATGGTAAGAAAGAGGAAACTGTGGCAACACAGGTCAGTGTCTCTTAAGTGTGGTTTCAGATCTGCTAGGAGGCCTAGAACAAATTCATATTCCTGCCTCTTAGTTATAACAATAATTCTAGAATATATCTTAGAACCTGTATTTCTACTATGGTGTTTGTACTTGGAAAGAGAAATTTTAGACCTTGGGGACCTCTCTTTGATGCCTTTCTGCTGAGACCCTATAACTACACTTCTCCAAGCAAGCACTGAAGTGGTTCTTTTAAACAAGGCAGCCCAGCACCTCTGAGACAGGGAGGGGAACGGAGCCCTTCAGACCCATGGCCTGGAGATCAGCTGCAGAAAGCCGTGCTGCTCGGTGAAGGCGCCAGTGAAAGAGTGGGTGAGCAGTTCCCACTTGGGCTTTTTCCCAAGAACATGCAATGCAGACACAGTGCCTGGATCCCTCACTGTTGCCATGCAGGTTTGGGCTGCACCATAAATGTCATGTTGCTCTAATATATTATTATGAATTTGTCATAAATTATATGTGTGACACCTAGAAGGCCACTGCCCTTCCAGGGAACGACACAGCACTCACTGCAGTCCTAAAGGTTTATGCTTTTCTCAAAGGGAAGAGTTTGCTCTGGACTAACTGCAGGATCAGCTTCCAAATGTCAATCAGTAGAAGCACACCTGGAATTCTAAAGGCGTGGAGAGAGTGTCAGCTCTACCTTGCACCCAAGGCAGCACTCCGCTTTCACAGGAGTAAAAGAAGCACACAGGGAACAAAGGGCATTCTCTTCCCTTCTTCTGCTGCCTGCAGCAAACCTGCAGCAGCCAGCACTCCTTTTCAGGCTGCAGTCCCTTTCCCCAGGACAGATGGACAATCCAGGAGGCAGTGCCCCTGCTCAGTCCCCTGAACAGAGAGACCCTGGTCGTGTCCTTGCAGCAACTCTGAAGGTGCCAGCAAAGGTGCTTGCCTCACAAACATAAAGACTGGATGAGATCCCACACAAAACAAAAGCTGGGCCTGTAACCCTAGCACTGGGGAGGCAAAGACAGGCAGGCCCATGGGGGCTTAGCTTATTTGGTGATGGCCTGATGGCTGAGATCAAGGTTGATCATCTGGATAGTACTGAAGGAATGATACCTAGGGTTGTCATGTGACCTCTACACACATACATACATACACAGATACACACACCACATCACGTTTGCTTCTTGCTCTGGGACAAGGTGAATGAACAAGAGATAATGTCAGAGCTTCTTTTAATACTGCTTAGTGGGTAACAGCAGCATCTTTTATTCCCTAGTTATTTTGTTTTCATGATATCAAGAAGGTACCCACAGTGGAAGTCCACTCAGCTTGTGTTCTGACAGCGTGCTTTTCAGAGAATGGACATGAGCTCAGAACCACAGTCAATTTCCTTCCCTTCCTCCTTCTCTCCCTCCCTCCATCTTCCTGGGGTCAGGGTGCACTGTGTGGCTACAGCAGCTGGCTCCTATCCAGTAGTTAGGGCCAGTCGGTCCAGGTCCAGGTACTTGCCACAAGGCTGATGACTTGAGTTCAGTTCCCTGGACTCACATGGTGGAATCGAGAGCTAACTCTTGCAATCATCGTCTGACTTCCACATGTACACTGTGGCATGTATGTATCCCCACGGCACACTAGCTAAATAAAGATAATTTAAAGATTTTTAAAAGATACACCATCTAATTATTGGTTCCTTTTCCTAAAGCCCCCACTCCACTCCACAGTTCATAAGGACACCTCTAGTCCTCATGCCTGCACAAATACCTGCCTAGTATTAAGTGTCTTTCAAAGTAAATTCATGAAAATATTCATAACTGAATGTCATATAAAGGGCAATGGCCTTCTGGTGGTCTATGTAAGAACAGAAGGAACAAGGCAGACAACAGGTGCTCCCTAATTAAAGTAGAGAGTGATTATGCCTTAAATCCTGCAAAGAGAGTGAAATCAGAACTCATGACCCTGGCATGGTAGAAATCCAACAGTCAGTGATAGGGGTCAAGGTACAGGGAGGACAAAGGAAGTTGTGTGTTCTTCAGCATGGGAGAGACTATATCTTTCTGTGATGGCCTTTGACAGCCTCAGCAATGTCCCCAGAAGAAGCATTGCTGGAATGAGAGGTGGAAGCCAACATCTGCCAACTCCAGCTCTACTGGGTTTTTGATAATAGGAACATGCCTTGTGTAAACCATCATTCAGTCATCTTGTACAAAGAGTTAGTTGGGCACTAAGTGCAGATTTGACCAAAACACAAAGCGCAAACAATCTTGAAAATAGGGCTGAAATTTTTATTCTTGTACACCAGTGGTTCTCAACCTTCCTAATGCTGCGTTCCTTTAATACAGTTCCTCATGTTGGGGTGACCCCAACCATAAAATTATTTTTGTTTATTTTTGTTGCTACTTCATAACTGTAATTTTGCTCATGTTGTAAATTATAAGGTAAATATCTGTGTTTTCCAATTCTTAGGTAACCCCTATGAAAAGGTCATTTGATCCCCAAAGGGGTCTTGAGCCACAAGTTTTATACACAGATGTATTCGAGAGGGCAGACCAAACCTGACATTTGTCATGTAATCGATGCCCAATAAATATTTGTGGAATGGTTAAAGGAATGTTAAAAACCTCAAAACAACCTATCTGTCCATGACCAGAGGTAAGTATGTTTTTGAAGAACGGTTTTGATTAGTCCTCTCCAAAGTAGCTTGTGGCTCATCAGCAGAGCTAATGTGAGCTATAAACTTGGTTCTGTTGCGATGGTCACCTGGCAAGGTGGCCTTTAAACACATCTGCTGGGGGGTTTTCTGAAAGCTATCTAGCTGGGAAGTTTTTCTTTGTTCATTTCTGAAACAGAATAAGCGGACTCCTTTTCTACTGTACTTAGGACGTCGGGGTCAGGGGACAGCCTGTCTCTCCAGCTGACCTCTGCTCCTGTCCTCTCGTATGAAGAGGGTCTGTGCGTCTTACCACTTTCCCAAACTAAAGGGACGTTCCCCCAAAGCCACGAGTCTCTGCTCTCAAGTGCTGTCCTTGAGAACAGTGAGAAAAACCCAAGGCTGGTACTGGGATAAAGTTCACATGAAGCAGTCCACGTTAACGGCATTTACGATCCCAGAAAATGTGTGTGCTCTCATTTCCCTGTCTTCTACAGCATGCTATGGGTTAACTCTGCTGGTTTTAATAACAATAATTTTAAAAAAGTGGTGGGAAGATTTTCCTGGGTGTACATGAGGGAATGAGTAACTCTTAGAGGAATTTAACACCAGTGAACAGATGGGAAAACACGACTGAGTTCCTTTCATGTGATTTCCAGTCTCTGTATGTAGAACCCCTCAGGCTGAATGGACCCACAGTGTCTTTCCAATGCACATCCTTTCTGCTTGTTGCCATGGATGGTAAGATTCTGTTTTTTTCCTAACCTCCTCTTCTTTCACCCCAGCACAATAATTTTTGGCATTGACAAGTCATCCCTTGCCAGGTTTTCACCCATGCAAGCATGCCCTCCTCCTTACTTCTAACAGAGGGGCTCTGAGACCCAGGACGCTGATGGAGAAATGGGTCCCCAAAGCATGACGACATACATTGCAACTGCGTCCTCAACATCATGGGAGTACTGTTTCACCACCAGTGGAGAGGCTGGGGCTGAGGATGGTTTTATATTTGTATTGGGATGCCCAGGACACAACAGTGGCGAGAATGGTCCTGTAATAAGAAGGCGGAGAGAGGGCTGGTTTTCTCTGGGATGCAGTCACAGGCAGTGCATTGTTTGAGCAGACTGTGAAAACCTGGAGGACAGGCTCAGAACACAGGTCTGCTTGGAGACAGGAGGCTTGAGAGCCATGTGCACAGGTGATATGTCTGAGGGAGATGTGGGAAATTAAGGACGCAGACTTAAGTTTGTGGGGTATCCACACGTGAGGATAATGGGGAACGAGGCACTGAGAGAGTGAGGGAGAAGGGACTGCGGAAAGAACGGCGGGTCGGGCGAGGCAAAAAGGCTGCCTGCTCCCCTTTCCCTCTCTTCTCCCCCAACTTCGCAGCGCACCCTCCCTCTCGCCTAGCTCCTGTGACATTCTCATTAGGGTCGATTCTCCTGGGAAAGACAGAGGACATCTTCCTTTCAGGGTGTCCCTTCTACCTTTCAGAAGTGTGGCTATTCTGCCTCCTGGGTCTCTTTAGGACAGCAGATAGAAGGACTAATACTGTCTGTGCCCAACACCATGTGCTAAGTGCTCGGTAAAGTACATTATCAGGGCAGAGGTGCCGGCCTTAGGTGGCCTGGCCTCTTACCCCCTGAGTCCACACGTTGCTGTGGACAGATCATACAGGACACAAAAGGCTGACGATTGGAGGGTACCACCCGGGGATGCTTGCCTTCTCTGTCCGGAAAGCTCATCCCAGGTGGCATTCTATATGAGACTTCCCTGGGACACTCCAGGCCAGAGTGATTTCTCTCATCTAGAATCTACAGTCAGCAACTTAGTTTTCACAGTTTTTTGTATTTATTTACTTTTTAAGCATTCTGATCCCCCCCCCCCATGAAATGATTTCTTGAAGAAGAGGGACCTTGTTCCACACTCATGGAATATTCACACAGGTAGGGTCATGCTTGTTTGATATAGACTGAATGCCTCTCCCGGTACCCGTGGCCACTCAGGTCCCCTTGCTACTGCTTCCCTCTGACAGCGGGTTTTAAGAAACACATTGATTAGTCCCTGGTTAGAGTCATATTTACTAGTGGGGTTCCCAAACCCTGTGGTGCTGTTTGATAATTGCTAATCAGCGCTTCCAAGCACTTTGGAAAACACTGGGCAAAGCAGATCTTTTTATAATGTTATACAAGTGAGCCTGAACAGGGAAACAAGGGAAACTGAGAGGGAAAGATGGCCAAGGCTCCCGGGGCTGACAGCTTCTTAATGCAAGCCCTCTAGTAATTACCACAGGGGAATGCTTAGTTTATGAGTATTGTATGCACCTTCATTTCTTTCTCCCCTGCTTGTTTTGTGACCCAGAAAATTTTTTACCATCCTTGCAAGAATAAAGGAGAGCCAGGTTTTCCTACAGTGGGGATGCTCTACCTCATCAGGGGAAATGGAATCCAAATTAAACTTTGTTCTGCAAGTTAAAAACATATCTCAAATGCAAGTCAACAAAAACGTCTCTGGCTCTAGTTGAATTGCTTTTTTATGGTATGCAAAACAAACCACTGCAGCAGTTTTGCCTGCGAAGAGCAGGGTGCAGGGGCTCTGCCCGCGAAGAGCAGGGTGCAGGGGCTCTGCCTGCGCAGAGCAGGGTGCAGACTTTGCCTACAATTTAGAGACTAAGGGGGAAGACCCGTCTTACTCCCTCACCTCCCCACTTCAGCAACAGTTGCCCTCAGTGCACGAGGGAGGTGGAAAGAATATTTCTCAGACTGGAATTTGTGTTCTAGGCTGCGTGAGTCCCATAGCCGGCTGCCCACTGTCAACAAACAAACACAATAATAATAATGCAGGCTGTTCCACTTCTGTTTCTTTCATAGGAAAATGGACATAGGAGAAAAGAGATGACTCACTTTGAAAAATATTTTGTGCACGTGTATGTTTGCATACACGAATGTGGGTCTGCATATGCCAGAACATGTGTGGAAGTCAGCGTTGGTTCATTTTCCACCCTGTTTGAGACATACGCTATTGTCATTGTTCTGTATGCCAGGCTAGCCTGCAGGTTCCCAGAGATTTTCCCGTTTCTCCCTCCTGTCCTGCAGTAGAGTGCTGGGGTTACAGATATGGATTGTTGTTTTCAAAGCAGAACTCAGATCCTCACACCCATGCAGACAGTTCTTTTATACAGACCCAGCCCTAGCAGAGTGTTAGCGTCTAGAGCCACAGTGTCGTCAGCTTCAGTGGGGAAACAGAAATTTCATGGATGGTAAGATGCTAATGAGGTTCTGATAGGCTGAGCCACCGCCACTGGTACACTGATTGATACAGGAATCAATGCCATTGTGTGGCATGTTCCTACGAATCCCAACATTCTCTCCAAATTGAAACATTTGTCTCAGGAAGGAGGAGAATCAAGAGTCTCAGGTGGTAAATGAAAGGTCCTAGAAAAGTCTCTTATCTGCAAAGAAGAAAGCTTGGAAGATTCTTAAGGGCCCCTCCCAACAGTACAGTCGGTGGGGTGGAGCCTCCGAGCACTGAAGTGCAGGAAGAGAGATGTGGGGATTGCGGATCTGTCTGCACATACCTTCAAGACTGCAGTTTTAGGGAATTGTCATCCATGCTGGGAAGGCTTTCTGGTTATACAGCTGTTTTTCAGATATCCCTGATCCTAGTAACTAACCCTTACTCATGTTCCCGTGACTGCAAAAAAGCTAACTGGCTTGCCAATTTGGATATTGGTACAGTCTGTCACAGGCTCCATTTCTGGGGTGAGTAGATCCGTGTGTGTTGCACCTCCCCAAGAAAAGTCTGTCACACGACAAATGTCACAGCCTGGAGTTGAAGCCAGGTTCAACCCCCTGGGGAGCAGACCTGCGTTCGACTTTATGGCGACTCCAGACAGGTGACAGCACAGTGTCTGCTACCACTCATATTTATGCAATGCCACATTTCAAAGTTGAACTCAGAAGAACGAACATACTATTAATTACTGAGTGCTCAATGAAATATACCAGATTGCATGTAGTATATATTATTATATACAATTCTAAAAACACATCAGGGGGCTGGGGTGATGGCTCAGGGGGTAAAATGTTAGCTGGAGTCCCAGACTTACACACGGAGAAATCTGGATGGCGGCAGATGTCTGTGATCCCAGAGCTGGGAAGGGAAGACACAAGGATCTCTGCAGTTTGCAGGCCAACCAGCAGAATTAGTGAGGTTCAGGCTCAGTGAGAAACCTTGCTTAAAAAAAAAAACCCAAAACACTAACTGGAGAGTGATTGAGGAAGACACCTGACATGAATTCCTGGCTTTTTCATGCACTATGTGCGTGTGCACATACAGCCATACAATCCCACAGGAACATGCGTGTATGTGCCTGTGTGACACACACATACACGCTCACACGGTGAGGTATATGGCCCGTCTGGAAGTTGGAAAGGGCTGTAATACCAGGCTGTATTTGCATTCTGAGGTGCTGCTAATGGTGACGAGGAGGGAAGCTCCACAAGGTTGACTACTGAGAGCCTCAGCCCAAGCTGTGGTTCTCGAGGAGCCCATGAGAAACCCAAAGTGTGGCCATTTCTCACTGTATCTGAGCTGCATTTGTGAGAAGGATGGATGTTGGCTTTTGTGGAAATGCCTGCCCCACCAAGTCCTAACTGAAACCAGCATGGAGTAGGAAGAAGTAGCTACAGACATGGAGGCTGCATGAGTGCAGCAGTCATATTAGTCCCCCCAGGGCTCACAGGGGTCTTAGAGAATGTGGTAGTCCTGGTACTGACAGGTGAGGTTCCCGGGAAACATTGGACGAGGCAGAGAAAATGATGAGGGAGCACACTGTATGCCAAGCTTATATCCTACATCCCAGACACTGAAATTACAGAGCTAAAGGAGAAAGCTTCCCTGTCTGTAATGGACTTCACTCACAAACCTGTTCTGGGCCATGCGGACCTGAGAACACCAGAGCTGCATCTGTAAAGCTGATGCGGAAACATATCACGAGGCTGTCACTCTACTGAAAGTCTCTCCAGATATACTGTTGCTTTAACTCTTGATCCAACCATAAAAGTGTAGTCACCGCCAAATTGCATGGTGTTCTCAATTACTTGGGTTCAGCTGTCAGTGGCAGGAGGCCCTTTGAGGATTATGAATCATTACCTAGGCCATGTTATTAAATGGGGAAAATATGTTATAATAGAATGTGACTGTCAATTTTCAGGGGCATTACAGTCCCCTGGGAACGAAACTGCCTCCAAAGAACACAGGGATGACATGGAGAGAGAGACAGAGAGGCTGGTGATATGTGAGTTCATTTCTTCTCCCGGCTTACACGGTAATGAGGCATTTTTTATCCGAAATAGCATTAGGGGTATTTGAAGACAACCACCCAAGTGACAGGTCACTGCCAAAACTACAAGGTGTGTCGATGCTAAATCCCCAAATCCTGACAGTGTGGGGAGATAGGTTTTAGTTTGGGCCCGAGACTTCCTGGGCTTTAGAATGGACCTAGAAATACATCCTCCTTTAGAGAAGAAGTTCCAGGGTGTTGAGCCTTTTTCTTTTACCTTTGAATGTCTTTGTGTTGGATCTAAACATTTATTCTGAAATTATCAGCAACCCGAAGCTCATCTCTTCCAAAGTATGTGCATGGGAGGAAGAAGGAGCGGACAGGGAGACAAGAACATGTAGACAGAAAACACTGCAGGGAAATCATTACTGTCCTTGTATTGACGGATTGCTTGTGAAGTAGTTTTAGAAAACCAGATATCCTGAGACCTTGGCTTCCCATGTATGTGTGTGTGCGCATGTGTTTATGTGTCTATGTTTGTTGTGTGTGGTGTGTCTTTGTGTGTCTATTTCTCTGTGTTAATGTGAGAGCCTCATCTGCTATGAAACTTAAATGCCGATGAGATCCAAGATCATGATTGCTCCAAGTTAAGAAAAATATAAATAAATGCCACTATTAACATTGCCTTCTTTTATAGGATTTTTTCTTTTTCTCCTTTTTTTCACTCATATGGCTAGGCTAAAAGATCAAAGCCTACAGAAATTATTGACAAACATCTAAAATGAGGTGTTGTGCACCTCTCTCCTGGACAGGGTTAGAGAAGGGTCAAAGATACCGGGCTTGAGCTGGTGGTTCGCTGTCGTGATGAGGGCAGTGTTCCCACCAGGGAAGTGTTCTCATGCCTGTGGAGAAGAATCGGGCAAAGGTGACCTGATAAATGGAGAGGGCGCCTCTGTGAAGCCACTCTGATTTTGGTTAGAAGGCAAATGGGATAAATATATTTGATATCACAGTGAGTTTTCAGGGGTGAACTCACTATGCTGACCCCGAGGAACACCAGAATCCCTGGTGAGTGTCAGCAGAGGGCAACAGGACTGACTTCCTGGGGAGGAGAAACAGAGGCCAGCAGCCACAGCTGGAGATGCCTCCACCACCAGGTTTCTGAGACCCCACAATGGCAGCTTTAATCAAGTATTATTGTAGGAACAAAACCACACCCAGATGCAGAATGGCCTCTTATTAATTGCCACCGGGGTCCTGAGAGGTAGCTGTTAATTGTTCCCAAGCTTCTCTGGCTGTGTGTGGTGCCTGGTTTTTCCTTGAGCTCAAACACAGATTAGATTTTAAGAGCAGGAGAGCGGAGGGATTTCTAGGCACCACAATCCCTTACAAAATGAAACCCATAATGTTGCACAGAATTCTAACTTTGACCCTCTTCTGAACAAAGAAGCCACTTTTAACAACTATCATCCAATGCAGTGATCACCTTCGTAGGACTGAGGGCTCCACACATGCCTGCATTTGATTTGACAGCACCCCAAGAAAGGCATTGTCTGCTTTGGTCACGTCAATACCGTTTTGCCTAACATATTATTTCTGCCCAGCAACAGAGCCCTGCATGTCATGAGTGACCTTACCTTTAAAATAATGTCTGGCTCACCAGGACTCATTATAACAGACATACCAACTGTTAGCCTTCCATCTAAAGAGGAAATTGTTTCAAATTTCCAAGGAGAAGAATAGGAACAGATGTTCTGCAATCTAGAGGAAAGAAGAAAGTTGGGACAAGTAAAGGGGAAAAGACTTCCTTAGCCTGCTTGTTTCTGTTTGCTTGCCACCAGCTTTGCCTTCCAGAGTTTTTCCTCATTTCTGTAACTCTTGTCCCCTGTCCCCTTACTAACTCCAGCATTTCTGCCTTTTCTTATACAAGCCTGCTTAGAGGAAAGAATCTGCTACAATGACCAGGACATGAACCCTGGCCCCTTCCTCCGCTGCACTGTCGCTTTGGACAAGTCACATCCCTGCTCCGTGCTGACAGAAGTTAGATCACATTTTAGGCGTTTGAGGGCTTCAAAACAATCATTAAAAAACAAAACTCTAGGGCTATGGAGAGATTTAGGCTTATAAAGTGCTTGTTTCGTAAATGGAAAAACCCTGGCCTGGGCCTCCAGCACTCACAGACAAGCTGAGCATAGCAGCTTGTGTCTCCCATGACGAGGAGTCGGAGGCACTGGGGGATGGAGGCAGTGAGGGACAGAGGCATGGGGAGATGGAGACACTGGGGTACCGAGATACTGGGGAGACAGACAGAGGCACTGGGAGACCAAGGCAGTGGGGGATAGAGGAACAGAGACATGGAGGCATGATGAGATGAAGGCACAGGAAGATGGAGGCACTGGGGTACCAAGGTACTGGGAAATGGATGGAGGCATTGGGGTACGGAGGCAGTGGGAGACAGGCATGGGGAGATGGAGGCACTGGGGTACCGAGTACTGGGAGACAGACAGAGGCACTGGGAGACCTAGGCAGTGGAGAATAGAGGCATGGGGACATGTGGGCGTGGGGACATGGGGGCACTGGAGAGAGAGGCACAGGGAGGCAGAGATGGGACTCCAGATTTAGGAGACACTGGTCTCAGTTATCCAGTATAGTCTCAGTTATCTAGTCTGGTCTCAGTTATCTAGTCTTGTCTCATCCCAGTTATCTAGTCTGGTCCCAGTTATCAAGTCTAGTCCCAGTTATCTAGTCTGGTCCCAGTTATCTACTCTGATCTCAGTTATTAAGTCTCAGTTATCTCATCTAGTTTCAATTATCTAGTCTAGTCTCAGTTATCTAGTCTGGTCTCAGGTGTTATCTAGTCTAGTCTCAGTTGTCTCAGACAATAATCACATTTGGGTCTAAAACTAAGACCTTGTGTCTTTGAGAAGCAAGGGTGTGAGCCTTCCTTTAGAAAAATAGTCAGCAAGAGATGAGATGCCAATGCAGAGAAAGTGCTGGAATATCTTATGTGGGCTGAAAATCTACGGCAGAAGGGAAATTAGAGTTGCTGCAAGTAAGTGACAGAGTGCATTTTTCTACAAGTCCAGGACAGCAGAACCTACTCCACAGTCTCTTCTCAGAGGGTGACTTGGTCGTTTCTCTGTCTAAAGTGTTCAGGATTGCGTTCTCTCTCCTCAGAGCCACAGCCTTTGCTGTCTCTAACAATGGAAGAGAGGGCACAGGATGTGTGTGACACCCAAGACTGCTACAGACAGGATGACAGCTACCGTGAAGGTCCTAGGCAACACCAACAGGTGGAACTGAATGTCTTCAAATGGCTGTAACTCCCAAACTTCCACACTGTGCCGGAAGTCAGGTAGAGCCAGCTCTCATACACAGTCTGCCTAAATTATGGGTTCAAAATAAATAAACAAACAAACAAACAAATAAATGCTGTCATTGTTTTAAGACATGTGTGTTGAAGTAAATAACGTGAGCTTACTACAGCTGTACCCTGGGCCTCTGCCAGAGCAGATCTTCCTTACCGGCTGAGCTGTCTTTCCAGACCTGCAGGAGTGTTCATTACACTCTTTTTCTCAAGATTCTCTTGTTTCTCTATGCACCTTATTTTTTGATTTAGAGAAACAGAATCTGAGATCTGCCTTGGCTACCTGTCTGTTTATTTAATGCCTGTTCAAAAGCTTTGTTAAGTATGATGGTTTATATACAACAGAATAAACCAGCTCTGTGAAATTCTGCAAGTTCCTTGTCCAAGCCTTGTTCACTTAACAGACGCCTGTGGAAGGCCGACTGTGTGTCATGCGTGTGTGTCTCCACTAGGTTTCCTTCCTCATAAACTCATCTCCTTTGGCTGACACACTTTCCACTTTGTAAAATCAAACCCCAAAGCAGAGCATCACCGCTACGAGTTGGTTGCCGTCAGCTAATGTCTCCAAGCACAAACCGTAGCCAGTGTTCTCCCGTACAGCATTTCCTTCCATACTCCTCATAACACCACATTAAGCAAATGCGGTTACTATCCCTTGATAGAAAACGCTCAAGGTCAAGTCACTAAGTAGCCTGTCTAAGGCCAGAGTGAGGGAGGGGCTGGCTCTGATGACAATCAAGTTTGCTATCCAAGCCCCCATCCAGCTTCCCCGGCTAGCTTCTCTTGATGGAGAAGGAATGGGTTTCCAGTCCTTGAACTTGCCGCTAGACAAACATTTTAAAACTTGCCCAGTTATGCTGCAGAAATACAAAGCTGGAGACTTTGGCTGTCATGAGTCTTCTAAAGATGCTTTGTATTAAAACATCTGCTTCCGTTTTCAGGCGCTGACCTATGTACGAATGGGTTTTATGTCTCACAGTTATTTTAGGGCTGGAGAAAAATCAACCAGAAAGAGAATTCAGTTTGTCCTTCTCATGTAAGCTCACATTTTGAAGACTTTTTCTGCTCATGCCATGTCCCTGTCATGTGGCCTGCAACACCAGTACTCATGCTGGACGTCCAGTACGTATCTCAGACATTGGCCTTTTCCTAAATCTGTAGGTCTGCTCTAGAACCAACCAGAGAAAAGCAGCTTCAAATGTCTAAACGGCTTTGGGGGTTTGCATGGGGGCATAGATGAGCAGATGCGGGCCATGTGCTTGGTCATCCAAACAGTGCTACAGCTTGTCACTGGGCCAGGCCTAGCAAGACCTAAGGAGCAGCATTAGGGAGACAGCCACACACAGTGGGAAAGTGTATAAATTCAAGGGGGGCAAGGGGCATTAGAAGGAGCATAGCTCCCATATTTGTCCAATAATAATTCTAGGACTACAAAGCAAACAAACCAAAAAGTCCCAAAAACTTACCCTCCCCCCCAAAAAAAGAAAATTTTCTAGGATTTTCTTTTGGCACCAAATCATTTGAGAAAGGTTGGTGATTACTGCCTTTCCTGACCAAAAATGAACTGTCCTGAGAAAAATTACGAAGAACAGAAATATGCTTCAGTGGGAAGAAGCACTTCTGTGTCAGCCCGATGATCTGAGCTCGATCCTGCAGCTCACAGGGGAGGACACACAGCACAAAGTTGGTCTTCATCCTCTACACACATGACTGGGGATGCATTCCCCCCACCCCAGATCATACACACATAGACAATCCCCTCACCGCACAGACACAGACACACGCACCATACACAGACACACACACATACACACACGCCACACAGACACACAGACACACGCACCATACACAGACACACACACACATACACACACGCCACACAGACACACACACCACACACACCACACACAGACACACACACCACACACAGACATGCACATACACACCACACACACACACACATAGCACACAAACACACATATACACACCACACACAGATACACAAACACAAAATGAAAAATCATTTGAAGTGAAAAAGAAAGGAAATTTAAGACTTAACCTTGATCCCACATCCTTATCTCTATTTTTGGACCACTGGTACCCAGAATTTTACCTTGTGAATATTCTTTGTGTCTGATTTAATGAACACCAGGAGGTGAGGTATGTGAGAGGTGAGAGGTGGGAGGTGGGAGGTGAGAGGTGGTTCACAAATCCAGGCAGCTCTCAGGGAAACGGCCTTTTCTGGTGGGTACAAAGCCCAAGGAAGGGCTGCCTCCCTTCATCTCTTGGGGACTTCTGGTTGCATGCGATTGTCAGAAACAATGGACTTGGAAATAGTGGGACAAGGGGGCAGCGAAGAGGTAAAGCCAGAGTCCTGGCCAGGTGTCCGGCTGCTGGCTTCTCTACAGGCAGCTTGTTTCCAATCTGTTTACGCAGGTGCTTGCAGAGGAGGGCGCTGTTCTGTGTGGAGGCTCCCTACAGACATGCCCAAACTCAAAGTCTTCCCGGGAAAAGCTGCTGCCAAGGAGTTTGCTGCTGGCTGGCAGGCAGCGTGTCCAAGTCAGCCACCCAGGTTTCCCTCCTGTCTCTAGTACTGGCTTGAGGTAAAAATCAACACATGAGCTGCAGGTGCGCAGCTCTGGTGTCACCAGGGACGCAAGTTCCGCCCAAACCTGACCGAGAAGCCAGCTTAAATAGGGCTTCCGGCTGGTTTCCCTGCTTGTACGCCATGGCCCTCCAACTCGAAGGCGCATATGCAGCCTGAACGTGGCCCGTAGATCCTGGAGTTGTTTCCCTGCTTTCTGTGCCCATCGGCCTACTCTTCTTGTCCCTTTGTTGAAGTTTTTCTTGGTATTAATAGCTACCTCGTGTTTGATTGTGCTGTCTCACTAAGGTAGAGTTTAAGCACACTATGTACAATCTCATTGCACTGTACCCAGATACCGCAGCGCTGGCATCCCCTGCAAGAACATTGGAGGTGTGAATCTTGGCCCCTCCCCAGACCTATGTGATCAGAATCTACATTCCAGCAGGCCTACCGGTCATGCGTGCAGCATGGTTTGCTCAGCGCAGATATGCCGGACACACAAACTCCTCCTTTCTGAGAGACCGAGTTTGCTTTTCTTCCTTGAATAAGCGGCGGTAGATATGTGCACCAGAGAAAATGATACAATACAGCATAATTAGGTTTTCTCCTAAATGAATTATGTATTAGCTTTTATAAATTGCCTGTCAAATTGCTGGAGAACCAGGGCCCGTTTTGGGGTCCCTAGAAAGAAGAGATACACAAAACTGGATTAGAAAAGGGGCTGGAAACAGAGAAAGGAGCTGATGGGATGAGGGCTGTTTCACAGATGCTACCTACCATGCTAAGTAGGTCAGATGTGTCTCCTACCAGCCATGAATCCACTGTAAGCATGGCCATTCTCCTCCTCTGACAGTGGAGAAGTGCACGCAGAGAGCTTGGAGTCACTTACTGTTGTTGTGTCACACAGTTGTTGGGTGTCAGAGTGGCAACTGGAAGCCACAGTGCCTGGCTTCAGACTTGGCTACTGCAGGTCTGGGAGTCATAAACATCACAGGCTCGATACCATACGATAAACGCTGCCAGACTCAAACTGGATGCTCTGAATCCAAAACTGTGGCTCAGACAATGGGAAAGAAATAGCCAGAGGCCTTCCTGTGCACAGCTGGAATCTGTGACTTTAGCGGATCTTAGCACCGCCCATGGTCTCGGTGAGCCTGATGCCCTTGCTCACTCACGGCCTGCCTTCTCTCCCCTGCACACTCACGGCCTGCCTTCTCTTCCTTTCTGGGTAAGTGTGACAGCCCGAGAGAACATACCAAATGTGGCATATAGCAGTTGTTTAATAAAAGCCACTGCTGCTTCAGTTATATCAGTCAAATATAGATTCCGGGTTGGTATTTTTTTTTCTGACTCTTGAATGAACCCATTGACTCTACCCATTCAGCATTGACTTGATGTGTCATAGATGTTTCAAAGATATTTGCAAGTGAATGAGGGAATGAACAAAGGGACAGGGAGATATACACACATATCTGTGTTTAAGGAATCACTGAGAAGCCAGTTCCAGGTTGCCTGGAAAGTATGCACTGTAACTCCCCAATTTCCTAAGACTTAATTACGTTACTTGGTCTTCCTGTGTGTGTGTGTGTGTGTGTGTGTGTGTAGTTGCACACGTCATGATGTCCATGGAGGTCAGAGGACAGCTTGAGTGAGGCAGCTCTCTTCTACTATGCGAGTCCCGGATTGAATTCATGTCCTCAGTCTTGGCAGCAAGCTCCTTTCCCCACTAAGCCATCTCCTGGACCTAAGAACTTTCAGAGAGTAGTGTCTTGTACAGGAGCGGCTCTTGCCTTCTTGGTTCTGGTGGTTCCCACAGGCTGTGGAGTGAGGCTTGTCTGGACTGCAGCATGGTTTGTGTGCTGAACTTGACAGGCACTCAGTCTGTCACTCATGTGACAAAGCTTTCCCAGCCTCTGTCTAAGTGGGGTGTTTTCTCTGATGCTTCTGGCTTGGAAATATGATCTTAGCAACTTGAGTTCCCACTGCAATGCCTGCTTTTTAGTCTTGGTGGGAAATGGGGGAAATGGGCCCTCGCTGCTCTGAGAATGCTCAGGTTTAGGAAAAGGTATAAGAGAAGATGTGTAAGTGTGTTCAGAATCAAACACACGCTTCAAACCCTAGTTTCATCTCCTAACACCAATATAAAGTCTGAGTTGAGCAGTTTCTCTAAGCTTTCCCATACATATTTTGATGTCTGATTCTGCCTGAATAACAAATGGGAAGACAAGTCTTGCCCCGCCTCCACCCATCTCCTAGTGGCCTAGATGCTGAGATGGTCTTTCCCTTCCCTCGGGGTGTGACTTTAAAGTGCTGTTTTATTGACTCATAATTAAGAACTTCTGATGGGAAAACCAGTCAGCAGGCACAAATGGCCTGATGGCCTGGGAGCCAGGAGTGTCCCACCAGCAGAGGTTGGGGTGTTATTCTTCTTATGGCAAGCTCAGTGCACAGGGTTGAAGAGCCTTCGCTGAGAAAACATTCTCAGAAATACGAAAGCCTTTACATAACCTTTCTGCTCTTTTTGAGGAAGTCAACTCTTTTTTTTTCCTTATCTCTCTAACTCGCAGTGAAAACGTGAGTGAACGGCTCTATGACTGGTTGTAGGAGCGAGTGAAGTCATGAGTGGGAGGGAGCTGACAATGGAAATTTGGTGGCAAACACCGCGTGGGTAGAAAGGAAAAGCACACGTGAACCATCTTAAGAGGAAGCGTAGCGGGAAGGGTTACGCGGCCGCCCTCTGCAAGGTCTGCCTGTGTTTAACATTAAAACACCCACTAAACCAAGACGAGAGGGTTTCAAACACCCGAAGAGCACTGAAGAGAAACAATTACTACTCTTTTAACTGAGCAAACATTCTTGGAATTCGGTCACATCCTATTAGCGGAGATAGATTCCGGTTCAGTGCTGGGCATGGGATGTTTTCCACATCTGGTTCCACTCATGGAAATGAGCGCCCAGACACTATTATTCTCCTGACATATCTGGTTTAACACGCGAGGTGATGTCCTCTTGCCGCCCTGCGGTATGGTTTGACGAGAGATTGGTAATGCATATAAAGTGGTTTTCCATTATCCGATTAACGTGTTTAATCCAGTCTTCTTGTTGAGTTAGATTTTTTATTTTTAAAGCAGAATGAGTAGCCATTTTACATATCACAAGTTTTAGGGCTTATAATCTGCCACCAGTGTTTTTACTTGCCATGAGTTACTCCTGAGAGAAAACAGACTTTTCAAAGCTCATTGAAAATGGATGTTTCTAATTCTCCATAGAAATCATAACTGAGCTTGGACATTATTGTGAGGTGGATAAGAGAGAGAAGTAGTGCTTTTACCCTGTGACTAATTTAGGATAATTGAACATCCACAGCTTTGAAATTGGGACTCGACTGTGGGCATGTGGCGATATGTCCCCGTCCTCGGACAGATCTACTAATTCCTGTCCTGTCTCACACGGACATCCTACGGACACAGCATGTCAGCTTCGTGACTTGCTGTCCTCTTTGGCTACCCTGCTTCTGCTGTTTAGGGTGCCTCATATCTGTGCAGTGCCCCACATCTGTGGGAATCATATTCTTCATTCAGAAATGAACCCACCACAGGGGAGAGAAATTGAAAAAAACTGGACTCAGGGTCTTTATATTCTTATTCAGCTGGCTCCATTTGTTTTCATTGTTAGTATTTAAAATATGAAAGACGATGGAAATGCCTTTTCTTTTGGAGGTCAGCAAGCTGGGTGATGAATGACAAAGGCTAATGCTACAAGTTATGAGAGGTGTAAGAAATAAAAGCCATTTAACTCTTATTTTTGTCCTCTCTTCTTGCAAAGAAATGACCTCCCGCTGGAAATTTGCTAAAAGGAAATAAGGAAACATGAATGCATTTTTCATGTGCGTATGTGCGTGCGTGCGTGTGTGTGTGTGTGTGTGTGTGTGTGTGCGTGTGTGTGCCCACCAATAGATGAACACACTGGGCAGACCCTGGCGTTGAGTCCTTATCTACCATCCTTCATGTTATTATCATCATTGTTATTTGAGTTAGAGATGCTTTCCTGGGTCTGGATCTTTCATCTTCAGCTAGCTTGGCTGGGCAGCAAGGGATCCCTCTGTCTCAGCCTCACAGGGCCGGGACTGCGGCTTTGTGCCTAGCTTTCACACAGGTGCTGCATCCGAACTCAGGTCCTCGAGCTTTCCTGCAAGCACTTGACTAGATGGCTTATCTCCTCAGTCGTCCATGAAGCTATTTTAGTGGGACACTCGTGTTGAACATCCATTCACTCACTGATGAATCAAAGGCTGAGATATACAAGACTTTGATCTCGTATGTGATGGAGGGAGGGGGATAGGGAGGGAAGAAAGACAAGCTTGTACCAGTCACAAATCTGGCATTACTTCACAAAGCTACTCAACAGCCCCTAAACAGACTCTGCTCCTGAGAAAACTTAATGAACTTGTCTGAGGCTAGACCATGACTATAGAAAACAGTGAACTTTAAAATCCAGATCTGCCTGATCACTGTATCCATGATCTGGACGTTGGCTTAGATGGGTTTTTCGTGAGTTAGACATCTAGAGCCATTAACAGAAACATGGCAGCTCCCTAGGCCTTATGTCAAAGCTGGTCTCTTCCACATCTTACAAAATAATTTATATCGATGACTTTGTTAAAAAATATAAAAGCAAGCTTAATAAATTCATCATTGATATGGAACTAGGATCAGTTTCCTGTTGAGAAACTGAGTCAGAATCCAAATGATCTCATCAAGCTGGAGCCTTGAGCCGGCCATAAAATGATGGCATGCACTTGTTAAGTCCCTGTACCTGGACATCAGATATCAGCTGTGCACACGGTGAGCTGGAGGAGGAAAACAGTCTAGAGGGGCATGAGATGGGAGTTGATTGAAGTGGATTCAACTAATCAATACTGTGGTGAAGGCTTGCTCTGAAAGAGACGATGGTGTATCCCAATGTCAATATCAAGCCCAGGCAGTCGTATGCAGCTGCCAAAACAGCTGGTGTTATCTCATAGTTCATTTACATGCATAACCCATCTACTATGTTCTTGTCAGGCTGTGCAGGCAACTTACTATTTGGATTTATGTGCCCTCTTCCAAGGGCTGTGGAGGGTGTGCCTCCATTCATGGGAGGGGACCAGAGTTGTCCCAGTGTAGGATAAAAAGCCTTAGATCAGGAGTGAGTGTCATGGGGCCACAGATCCCCTAAAAGCACAGAGATCTCTATGGTGCTCCCAATGGTAAGAATGTATGGTGTGAGAGGAGTGGGGGCTGAGGATGGAACAAGCTTTGGTTTAAATCATATCCCTGGCCTTCCACGCAGAGTCTTGCTGGCATCGCTGAGCTGTTCAGAGAACACTGCTTTCAAATGATCAGCAAGGCTTCTCTGTTGGAAGAGCACTCCAACTACACTTAGCCTTCAAGTTACCTGGAAGCAGAGAAAGGCGCTGTATGAAGGGCAGGTGGGTCATCACCCCGGGATGGCCTTTGCTAGGGATGTGAGCCAACACTCATCAACAGCAACTGGACATTGCCTGATTACCATAAGTCATGAAGTCCCAGCTTGCTGGCTTCACACGGGCTACCTGACCCTGACTTTGTGCACATCCAAATCAAGTTATTTTAAAATCGAAATTCCGGTGGAGCGTGTGCCTTAGACTAATTTACAAGGACGCAAACTCCAGGAATCACATTTAATGTGCACCATCAATGCTCAGGTGAGTGTTTCCAGAACTGCTTTATTCATTCTCCATCTCTTCCCATCTCCTGTTGATTAAAACGATCTTGGGAGAATGGAGTTTGTGGGGCATTGTGCTTCCCCAGCTAGAAGACACTGTCAAATCTGGTCATGCCACAGTATTCACTTGGCAGAGAACCATGTTAAAGGCATGCTGAAAGATCGCTTTGTGAGCTATCCTATTTGTATAACACCTTCAGTGACAGAAACAAGAAGAGTGAGCAAGAAAATAGCCAACCCTTTATTTTCAGAGCCATGTGCAAAAATGCAATGTATTCCGCAATCTCAAATTAGACAGCCTCCCTTGTAGCAAAACAGAAATTTCTGTCTGAAGAACAAGATTCCTTTTTTATTCCTGCACTTTTTGTCTTATTGTTTAGGAGATGGAGGACACAGGTTTGGCTTTTACTAGCTGCTCTTCTCATTTTTGATGCCTGTGTGTATGCTTCACCTTAGGAAACAGAAGCAAAGAGCTGACAGACTCCGTGTGTGTGTGTGTGTGTGTGTGTGTGTGTGTGTGTGTGTGTATGTGTGTGCAGGCGTGCGCACATGAGCAAGTGAGCACACATGCACAAGCGTAAGTGCATCTGTGTGTGAATGCCGGTAGAGACCAGAAGAAGACGTCAAGTGTCACCCCCATTTCTTCCTCTCCTTATTTCTTGAGACAGGAGTTCACCAATTCAGCAGGACTGACTGACTGGTCAGTGAGTTCCAGGAATCCTCCTGCCTCCCCTCCCTCCTAAGCATGGTTTTCTCACATGATGTACCCTTTTACAAGGGTACAGGGCTCCGCAGTTAGGATTTCATGCTGGTACTGCAGACACTTTACCAACGGAGACATCCACCTCCTCCCCTCTTTTCGTCTTTCTAACTCTGTCTAGGACACACAGGGGTGAGAAACTCGACAGGGTGTACTCAGGCTTCTTGTATTCTGTACCCTGTTTTGTTTTTAGTTTTTAAATTTTCATTCTTGTTTGTTTGTTTGGAGTGCAGGGACAAATATAGGCTCTTCTAAAAGATGACAAACAATATAGAATTGGCTTCAAAATAATCAACAAATGTAGCAGGAGAAATGACAGACAGGCAGGGAGTCTGCACTAGCTGCCCGGTGCGAGCTGGAGTAGACCCATGTAGATGCTGGACAGGAGGCTGGGGATCAGTGTATGGGCATTTAACTAGGCCAGCTGTGTTGTTTTATCAATGACTTGGTTTAATCCAATCATGAGAATGCGAGTTCTGTACCCAGAACTGTGTTTTTAAAAGGCTGGGCTCACTGACTCCTGCTTGTAATTCTAGAGTTCAGGAGAGGGGAGGACCCCAGGGCTTGGGACCTAGCAGTGTAGTCAAGTAGGCAAGTTCACATTCAAGAGAGACCCTGCTTCAAATCATAAGGCAGAGAGAGGTTGAAGAAGGCGCATTGAATCCATGTGCATGCATATGCAGGTGCACCATCTCGCATGTGCACACACACACACACATCCCACCACCACCACGTCTGTGTCTGCATAGGTCAAAGTGAAGGTGAGTTGTCAGGACTCCACTGGATGACCTGAGAAGGGAATGTAAAGGGCTCGGCCATCATCTGGCTCTCCCCTGCTCCTACCCCAACAGCCGCTTTTACGTGTCACTCTGTGATGGCATCCAGCAAACCATCTTAAGGCACAGTTGTTCACAGCAAGGGGAGGGGAGTTGGCCTGATGAAAGTCTTCTGTGCTCTTTCCTTGACGACCAGAGCTGGGCGGGATAAGAATCTAGAAACAAAACCTTCCCCAATCACGTCAGGCTTTGAAATGTTGCTTTCAGAATGTTGTTCACAGAAATGAAGTGTGCCCTTTCTGTATTAGCCCAAGGCAGAAGCACTAAGTGTGAATAAAATTTCCCCGGGAGCGGTGCTGTGGGGACCAAGTTCCTCGGCTCCTTTCCCACCCTGTTCTTAGGAAGGAAGCACTGACCATCTTCCCAGGTTCAGCTCATCCCTCTGCCATCTGTCTCTCCTTTTTCTGACATTGAGAGCCACAGTGACAAAGGGGCAGGGCGAGTTCAGACTCACTCAGCAAAGGACTAAAATTTTCTAGTCACCACGACTCTGTGGCATATGTACTTGGAAAACATTCCAACACTCAGACCTTGGCGAGTTATTTATTTCTTCCTGCATGCTGCTGCACAGCCAATGAAATTAGGAAAGCTACAGGATTTCAGCAGCGTAGGCATTCAAACCCAGCTGCAGACCCAGCTCTTCAGACACCTTTGCTCTTGATGCCATGGTTCTTCCTACTGACCCGACTTCTGCTAGAACCACACAGCATGTACCCAAACAAGAAAGGAAGGACAGCGCTTCTTGCTGGGGACATGGAGTTCAGGGCCCAGCACTTCACAAGACCCTAGATTGAAGTCCCTTGAACTAAAGAAAATACAAAAGGAGAGTGTCTCTGCAAGGTAGGCCCTAAGTTCGCCTGTGGGTTTCTAACTCTGCTCTGGGATGCAGAAGCATTGTCCAGTTTGGCGCTGCTGGAGTGGGCAATCCCATCAGCAGGAGTGAGTGAGCTGTCAGCACGGTCCTGTGGCCTCGCTGCTTCGGTTCCCAGCCTGAACTTTCTGTGCCTTCCAGGGTCTGCTTCCCCAAGAAAACATTGGCTAGTCATTCCTTCCAGACTCCCAGGGAGAAATCAGAATAAAAAAGCAAGGTGTAGTTTGTTAAGAGACAAATGAAAGTGGGCAGAAGGCACGTTGAATAATCATTCAGGACCTATGCATAGCACAGAGCCGTCTGCCCTGTCCAGTTCCAAGAGACTCAGCAAAAGAAAAGGTCAGACTTGAACTTGCAGAGTTGGTTTCAAAATTATATTTTGATTACTGATCTATAAATGTAACAAAAGCTACATGCTCTACCATCCTTCCTTTCTGCCTGGAATACAATAGGTCACAAAGAGTTAATGTTCTCTCTCTCCCTTAATCTCCAAAGTAAACATGTTAATGATTGATTTCACCAGCGGGTTTGTTCAGAGAGCTGTACTGCTGCTGTTGTATGGGTCAGGAGAACCCAGCCCTTCTGATCATCTAGAACTTTAAAATGTACCGTTCACACTACACTCCTAAAATAGAGAAACAGGCTGAGCACTGAAAAAAAAAAACAAATTAAAAATAAGAGCAATAAATATAAGCAAAGAACCACATAGTTAATACACCGTACATGCAATCACACTGCATGCTTTTTGAGAGGAAAATGGAGGTCAGTGTTGGTGTGTTTTCCCGTGCACTTCAGAAAATAAAGACTTTGTGTTGTTTCCTTGGGTGACTTTCATTTTAGCCAAGTTTCCTCATTTCCAATCAACTGGATAACAAGGCGAGCAAGGGTAGACGAGAGGACTGAATGAGAGAGAGTCTAAGAAGGGCGGATGAGAAGGTTGGATGGGAGCAGAGGCTGAGAGGGGAGGCCAGCCCCCACCATGTACATCCTGGAGGCCAAAGCTGCGCTCAGGCAGATTCTGCTCCCTCTGCCTGAAGTTCGCTTTCAGTTCTCAAGAACAGATACTAAAAACCAAACAGGATTTATGTCTAGGGACACATTAGCAGTAATGTCTATACCAAGAAGCCTCTTGCTTTGACATAACTAATTTTGAATAATACAGAGTAAATCTGGGTCAATTTATGTAGCCATAAATTCAGTCTGAGCAACCCTGGGCTCTGTTAGCATAGCGAGCATTGCAGCTCTACCCATCACCCGCTTTGAGTCTTTGGGGCTCTGGAGCAGTTCCTGTCAGGGAGGGAAGTCCAGACCTCAGTCCTGGCATTGCATAAAGAGCATAGAGTGATGGACAGCGGTTGTTCTCCAGCCTTACACTCTGCCTTCCATGGCTCCCTCTCACCTCTATAGCTGATGTTTGATCATCCTTTAAAATACCAACATATTCCCTCATCATTTAAAAGCCTTGTCTTGGGAGTGTGCCCGCCCCTGTCTGCAGGAGCTTCTTGTCTGGCTGGATGGGAAGATCATTAGGTAAGCAACCAGGCCATTTCTGTGAGGAAGGCCTGTGAGGTGTCACAAGGGTCTGTTTCCTGGAGGTTAGGACCAAACACCTCCGAGAGGACTCAAGGGCAGGTCCTAGTTCATAATGGATAAGGAAGAGAACATTCAGGAAAGCTCCATAAGGAACTTGACACATTTGAGAAATTGGGACTTTTGTCTGGAGCTGGAGGGAGCAGACCCTACATTACAGGAGGCAATGGATGAAAGAAACAGCAAGGCCAGAACCAGGAATGCTTGCTACACAGCTTCCCATTGTGTTGCGGGAGCTCCTTCAGCCAATAGTAAAAATTGAAGCAGTGGCGGAAGGAGCTCCCACAACACCACTGACACCACTGACCCTACACCCCTGTTTCAAGGGCAGCTTCCTCCCCTTAGAGAGGCTCCCTGGAGCTCTCCTGAGGCTGTGGTGGAAGGGGGAACAGTGGAATCCTTTTTCTCCCACTGGGAACCCCTCGTGGAATTCTTCAAACACTTCCCGTGCTCTAGGGCAGGTGGACATTTCCAGCAAGATGTTGCTGATGCTCTTACCTGCTCCTCATGTGACAGGGCCCATTTTAACCAATGCTGGGACACATAGAGACCCACAATCTTCATGACCTCTTGTAATTCCCCTAGATTTTCGGACTCTCACCTATGTTTTTTATAGAGTTCCTGAACAGAAGCCCATGTCCTAAGCATGCTGTGAGGAGCCTGAGGAGATGTGTGTCACTTCCGGCAGCGAGACCAGAAGCTTATCTTGCAAGTGGGAAGGACTGGCACCATTCCTGAAGCCAGAACATTATCCGTGAGTCAGAGCAACTCTGACTTTTGGCTGGTCACAAATTCCCCCCAAATAAAGCTACATTTCCTATCATCTTCTGCAACAAGGGGGACTATGTGGCTAAGATCTATAAGGAAGCGCTCTGTATAACTTCCGGAAAGGTCCTGAAGGAAGAGGGGCATAGCCCTGCTTAGGGTGCTGAGTCCCACATGTGCCTGACTAAGTCTCTAGCTGTATCTTGTACCACATCACAGGAGCCACACGACCACACGGAGGAAAGAACACGGGTCCCTGACAGTGTCATGTCTCTGTCTTCTTGATCTTGGTACTTTCTGTGGAAGGGAAAATCAGCCTTTGTCATTTGACCTACTTCTGCTTCTCAGTTCCTATTGTCAGATACTTTTACACATGCACACATACACACACACACGTGTGTGCACACACACATGCATAACCCCCCAGAGATGCCTTTTAGCCCCTTCCTCCTTCTGGTACTATCAAGCATACCCCTGTGGAATGCTTTGTTTGAAATCTACACAGAAAGACTCAGTTCAAGAAATGAGTGAGTTGGGCCCTGTTCCTCAAGAGCTTGGCCCTGTCTGCAGCCCACACAGCAGATCCTTTGGGCTGTGTACCTATGAACCAGGGTGACAAAGCTGAATACCTCCTGTTCATGGTGTTGCTTTGTTCTGAGGAAATGTGAGGGGAAACCGGACTGTGGTGACTGTCATTCCAGGAACTTGTCAGTCCGTATGTTCGAGATCCCACTGCCTCCTCTTATTCTGATTTCCCCCACAGAAGCCCCGTATCTGGCTTCCCCAATGCACACAATCTTTCTAATCCGCTCTGCGTAGTCCAACAGGTTTCTGGTTGATTCCCATGAATCCACATGGGGGCAAACGGTGGCACATGAACAGGCAGGACGCCAAAACCACACTTTCTATAGAAGATGAATAAGAGAACGAAAACAAAAGTCCCTCTGTGTTTCACCAATTGGGACTAATGCCAAAAGGAAGACCAACCATTTTATTAAGTGGGGCTCACCCAGTTCTGAAGCAAAGGAACTCGCTCACTAAGACGCTAACGTCACTGAAAGTTACCTTTGGAGGATGAAGAGAAAGGGCGGATGGGTAGGAGTGAGTGGGGGGCAGAGGAAAGCAAGGACGCACACTCGAGCTGAGAGTACCAGTTATGATCTCAAGGCAGTGGAACATTAGCGCAGACAGATGAAATGTTAGTTACAATGGAAATGTAAACACGGCTTCTTGGTGACTGTCGGCGGTAAGTCTTTCTCATACTCTCATTAGCACACTCTCTGGTCTAGACAAGGGCAACTTCGCTGTGGCCAAGGCCCAGCTGAGATCTGCATAGCCCTGACGACATGGATAAGCCTCTCCTGAGATTCCAGGCTCATTTCTGGAGTAAGATCTCACTGTGAGCACAACCCCCCCAACTAGTGACTCTCCAAGTTCATTCTTTGTCATCTGCTTCTCCACGAGGAATGGAGGCAATTCCTCTTGGGATTTATCCTGCAGTTAAGTGTAAAACAAGTACAAAAGCTCCCACAGTTGGCAAATGCCAGGTCTGAAATTCTCATCACAGAGAGATGTCCTCAGTTGGTGACCCCTCAGGACAGTCACCCTGAAACTTACTAGTTTTGCTCAGGTATTAGCGGTAATTCCCTCTGCCATCTCCTCCTGTGACATGTGAGGTACTTCTGTACTTTTTTCCTACCACATGTGCAGGGTACATGAAAGGAGGGGGAGGAAGCAGAAATACCAAAAGAGTTCCGTGGATCCAACTGGAAATCAGCATTTCCCAGAAGACAAAACCCCAGTGAACCAAACCATCAGAGGGCAATGGCTCCTTAGTCACACGGCGTGGCCAAAGAAGTGACCATGGGGGTGGAAGTAGGGGTGATTGTCTTAAATTATATATGACAGAAACAGCCAAGATAATTAATTGTACTTCTGAGCTTGTTTGGTTTTATAATTTGAACACAAAATTACATATGGTTACAATAACATTTATTTTTTGTTTTACAGAGAGATTAGGGGCTGGAAAAAATGGTTTAGTCAGTAAAGTCCTTATTGAGCAAGTGGGAGGATCCGAGTTCAGATGGTTCCTAATACGCATGTGGCCCTATATGACTTTAGTCCAGTCCCTGAGAGTCAGGGTCAGGCAGTGTGGACTAACCAGTAAGCTCCAGGTTCAGAGAGAGACTCTGTCTCAGAAAAATAAAACAAAAAGTAGAAAGCAACTGAAGCCACACAATCACAGCCTCCATGTCCAGATACAAACACATGCTTACACTGTCCTCCCAGAGGGCTGATTTTTTTTGTTTTCTCTTCTATTTTTTTTAAACAGGAAAATAAGATGAAAACCTCATTTGTCACATGAATTCTGAGGTACAATGGAATGGATTTTCATGTGCTAATTCTTTAAAGAAATGTTTTGATTTGCTGCATCTAACTTTTTTGTCAGAAACATTTGATGCTATTGGATGGATCTATGAGACATCCCTACCATAGAAACTTGATTCTTGTAATGAGAAATAGATGTGTGTGTGTCAGGAAAGGAGAGAGGGGAGAGGAAGAGAAGAGATTTAATGGCCTATAGGGATGTGTCTTATGACGTCTTTCTGTGTTATAAGCTCCAGGTCTAGAAAAGATTAGGAAACAATTACTCAAAATTTGGAATTTTATTCAGTATTTTTTTAAACTCTGAGAGTGTAAAGGTTACTCTGTAAGAAAGGTCCACTTCACAAATGTATTTTAGTTAAACAATTAAAAGTATTTGTAAATAAATCAAATGACTTTGAATATAAAATTTTGTATTGATCAAGTGAAGAAACATAGATCATTAACAAAAGAATCTGGAAAATTGTTAGATGCAGTCACAACATCAGGAAACAAGGGAAGCAGAAGACTGTCTTCTGCCACAGCAAATGAGCTACAAAAAGCTATGTAAGTAAGTTCTTTTTCTTTTTAATATCATCAAGTAAAAGCAGAAGGGCACAACACAGCCAACATTTTCTTAGGAAAGTACTCATTTCATCAATAAAGTTCTTCAAAGAGTGTAAAAAAGAATGGTCGATGAAGGTAGACTGCCTTTGAGCGAAGTGTCCAGAGGGACATGCCTTCTCCAAACAGATATTCGAGAGAACTTGGAACCCAGTAGAAATTCAACACATATTCATGAAAGAATGAGCCTGCCTTCCTGAGTATTCCATTCATCAGGTTCTCCCAGAAGGCTCAGGAGAGGCTTCGCTGTGTTTTAGGAACTCGGGGTTCAGCAGCGTGATTCCATGGTGCTTACACATTTATAGCAAAGACCTGAATTAACGGCTAATGGTCCCTAGAGGAGGGACATTTCAATGATTCCTTAAACAGTCTCACCATGACTTGACTGGACAACAGTCATCTCACTTCCTGCTGGCTCTGGACGGGTATGTTGCAACTCCTAGCAGATCGGACAAAAAATGTACAAGATGTTCACCATCAGACAGCCCTATGCTTTTTAGGCTGCATTTCTAACTCATCAGTACCTAGATTTTATTTTCTTAGATTTCAATCAGCCTGCAAACTCTACAAGCACTACAGCAAGAGAAACATGGAAGAGGAGAATGCAAACCCCTCTGCAGGAGGGAGATCAGCATTCAGTCATACTAACTACAAAGGGCCAAAAGAGAAACAGAAACAGGCACAAATAGTTCACAAATGCCCACATGGTGCAGCCACTTGGAGATTTTGTAATGTAGCACTGGGAAGCGAACTGACAATGGTTAGCCCACATAGGGCTGGATTTGTTGAATTGCTTACCAAAAGATTCAGCCTGGTCATTGTCCACAATGTGAGTGCAAAATACATTTTAGATGGAAATTGTTTCCCACTTGTGCTGTGCTCATTAGTATTCCGGCAGGAAGTAGATGTCATACTCAAATTTGCATAATTCGTGGAGCAGTTAATGTCTTACTATCCAGGTATAGGGGGATCTTGGGATTT
This sequence comes from Alexandromys fortis, assembly GCF_014885135.2. Taxonomy (NCBI): domain Eukaryota; kingdom Metazoa; phylum Chordata; class Mammalia; order Rodentia; family Cricetidae; genus Alexandromys; species Alexandromys fortis. The sequence goes on along the minus strand of NW_026068013.1, from coordinate 5,180,349 downwards.
GGGGCAAACCCCAGACAGTCACCATCTTTAGGCCTGCAGGACTGGAATAGAAGTGGGGGTGGGACACTGAGGAAGAGATGGCGTTGTACAAGAAGGGTTCAAGGGGTTCAGGGGTCCTCTAGATAGGGAAGATGAGAACGTGCACAAGGGTGCAAGGACAGAAAGGGACATATGTGCCACCCACCAAGTCAACAAACACCAAGCCAGGTGTTTCCTATGTCCCGAGTACCTACTGGGCCAGCCTGGGCCTACTAGGTATGGCAAAGAAGGACCCGATCAAGGTGTCCCCCACAAATTGTTGGTAGACACAAGTGCTAATAGACTAATTGAGACACAGTGCTTCAGACACCACCTGCAACAGATGTGTGAGAATGTGTGCCCTTCTGAAAGGGACATTATTAAGAAATCACTGTTATAGTCACCATAATAAAGAGGCTGCTGGATTTGGGGCTGGCAATTCTATTGATGAATTTATGCCGATAAAAGCATTAATAGATTTGGCAAAGACTTCACATCACTTGCATATTTCTTCCTAAACCACAATTCATATCAGAAGTGGCTCATTGAAGAAATCTGATATGGAGAGAGAGAGAGAGAGAGAGAGAGAGAGAGAGAGAGAGAGAGAGAGAGAGAGAGAGAGAGAGAGAATGGAGGTCCAGGAAACCCAGGTCAACTGGCTCCAACCAGAGTGCACTTCAGAGGCTGTGCATGTTCTACAGTAATTGCAGCTGTACTTATATTTATTTATGCGTATGTATGAGCACCAACATGTGTGGATGTGTACAGGTGCATACAGTGCCATGGTGGCCAGAAGAGGGCGCTGCATGCCATGGATCTGGAGTTCTTATCCCTGATCTGGGTGCCAGGAACTGAAATAGTTTCTCTGAAAGAACAGCGAGGACCTTTTGTCCCTGAGCCATCTCTCCAGCCCCTGCACGTCATCTTTTAGTCTTTCGTTCTTCTCCCATCAATTAGATGACAGCCCCAAGCAGCACCGGTACAGTTCTGTCGCCGTAGGAGCTCAGATCCTGGTGCACGTTCCTTAGCAGGAAATTTCGGTGACACGAGTTTCTCTTTGCTGTCTGTGCGTTTCTGGAGTGATTCCCTTTCCTAGAGTGTGTGAATTTAACAGTACTCGAACAATGTGGTGGAACGCAAAGCCATCTGGTCGCCATGTAACCGAATGTTCTGATCTGCTCCCTCTTTGGAAATTGTTTCAGCGACCTACCTGGTGCCATCCACTCTTCTGTTACAACCACCAGAGTCCTCCTCTGCAGGGGCTTCCCCTCCTCCACTGAATCCAGGTCTGTGACTGGATCCTTAGGGCCCATGCCCTAGCCTCTAAATGACCCGGGTTCACTTCAGATTCCCAAAGGTTTGGGCACTCTGCTCCCAGTCACTGAGTAGGATGGAGTAAATTTTATGCAGTGTATTTGGGGAAGCCTACAGAAGATGAAACTGTCCCCTTTACACACTCAGGCCGTTCCCTTTACACACGGAGACTGGGCCCTTAACACACTCAGGGTGAGCCCTTTACACACACAGACTGGGCCCTTTACACACTCAGGCTGGGCCCTTTACACATTCAGGGTGAGCCCTTTACACGTTCAGGTTGGGTTCCATTGAGTACGGCCAATTTTAATTGATGAATACCAGGTACCCCTGCACCAGGCTGGGAAAGGGACCCCTCCAAACTCAAGATCAAGTGTGCTGGAGTGATCTAGCTGATGCGTGGGCAGGATCTCACTGGCCAATGGCTCTTACAACAGACCACACATCTCGGCTTTTGTTGTTCTCCTTTAGGGGCGGATGGGTCAGAACATGTATAACCAGAATCCTCTTCTCTCTCAAAGGTCAAACATGTGTTTTCCTTCAGTTCCCACCTCAAGTGTTAGTCACTCCTATGTAAAGATCTACCCTGACCCCACAATTCTGACTTAGAGTAGAGAGAGCTGATGTCAAGGTGTTTGTCTTTGGAAGAGAAGGGATAGATGCACTTGCGTCTCAGACTTGAGTACAATGTGCACTTTGCCCTTGAAACCTTGCTAGCAGACTTCTGTGCACTTTCAGGAAACTCAGGTCTACCCACACACCCAAAAAGAAATGGGAGCCTTGGCTTACACCAACCTAAGTATGAACTTTCTGATTGTAAATGCTGTCTTGATTTCTGTTTTTGATGGAAGTAGTTTTCTTTGCTGAGCCGATTTAGCTAAAAAGGTCTTTATATACAAACTTCCCTAATATTTCAAAACGACTTTGTGATCATAGAAAACCTGCTTGGTTTGCACACTCAGTAATAAAAGCTTCTTTAGAGGAGGGAAGAAGGTAAGTGTGAAGATAGATTGTGGGCTTAGTTGGGAAGTTGTTTCTGTGGGAGACTGAAGAGGCCAGAAGAAGGGCACCAGGAGAGCAGAGCAGCAGCAAGCACTTCCCTCTGCACTCTCTGGCCATAAAGTCAGAAGGTTTAGTGCGTTCTTTTCTTCTTGCCCACAAAATCCACACACAAAGGTGAAAAGATAAGAAACTACGAGACAACTTGGGAGTGGAGTTGGGGGAAACTTTGCAAATCCAAAATATTATTTATCAAATACTTAGAAAAAATTCTAGTGGAAAAACATGAGGAATCAAATGTTTTTCAATGAGTCTTTTGAAAAATACTCATTTTTTTTTAAATAAAAGAAAGACAAAACTGATATGGACTGTGAAGTGTTAGGCTGATCCTAGAAAGGGAGGTGAAGGTGTCACCAGCCTCCCGGAAGGCATAGTGAATCTGAACCATGGCTGTCTTTCAGGGTGATTGAGGGAAGGGGGGATCAGGACCCCTTCGTTTTCATGAGCAGTTTCACCCTGCCCTCTATGGAAGGCAGTGTTCTTGTGAGGTCATGCCAGCTTGAGGCTCCCTTGGATCTGGGCCTGGAAATCTGCGACTTTGGGGTGCGTGCTCTAAGCAGAGCTTTCTGCTTTTTTCTTGTTCTGTCACACGACAGTGAGCTTCAAAGACGTCATTTCTATTATTTCCAAGCCTGTCTTTTAAACCCCTTAAAGGTTTATAAACCAGATAACTCGATGTGATGCTAAAACTGCAGTTTAGAAGTCAGGTAGAGCTGGTGGTCTGCTCAGCAAGCTTGAGCACCTAAATGTGGACCCTCAGCATCCATGTAAAAGGCCAAGTGTGGCAGAGGGTGCCTGCCAGTCAGCTCTGAAGGCAGAGGTGGGAGAGCCTCTAAAGTTCACAAAGCAGCCGTCCAGTCAGATCCTAAACTGCAGGGCCAGGGAGAGACTATTTGGAAAAATACATGTGGAGATGCAGGAATGACACCAAAACTGACCTCTGGCCTCTACACAGACACATGCTCACACACAAGTGCACACGTCATATGCACATAAACACACTAATAAGCATTTACCACATGCACACCTCACATTACACATGCTGCATACACGTACTATATACCACACACACACTATACATATACACATACACACACATACCATACCATATATCCACACACACATCACCCTACATTCAAACACACACCCCTCACACCACACACATTGCATACACAATACTATACACCACATCCACATACCACATATGCACAGACACACTATACAAACACATATATACACACCCCATACCACACACACTGCATACACACACTATATACCATACGCACACACCATACATGCACACACTACACACATATACATACCTTCCACACAATACACACACACCACATCACACACACACTGCATTGAACACACACACATACATACACCACACTGCACACAAACACACACACTATCACACCACATACACACATGCACATACCATAATACCACAAACACTATACCACACATACACCATACCACAATACGTACATATGCATATCACACACATCACACCATATACACCATATCTCACACAGACACCACCACACACCATGCACATGACACACACACACTCAAACCACCACCACACCACACAGACAAATGCCACACACACCCCACATGCAAACCACACACGCACATATACAAATACACATACCCACCACACACCATGCATACCACACAAATAAAAACCACCATCACCCCATACACATGAAGCATAACACATACAAACCACTACCATACCACACAGACACATACCACACACTCCACACCACAAACACCACCATACACACACACCACACAAACCCACAACTCACCCCTAGCCCCCAACCCCACCTCACACCTCCCCACCCCCACACTCCCACATCTACACACACACACACACACACATACAGACACACACATTCGGGTACTGTCAGTCTTTGGTTCTGGTGGTTTGTGGTTTATGCTCACAATCCTGCCAATTGGTTGATAAACTGCGGTCACTGCAACGCTATGACTTATCATTAATGATAAGTAAAGGCAGCTTTTGAATACTATGGCAGCAGCCAATTGCTCCCTGTTTATCTGCACTGCCTGTTCCCGGGCCTGCTGTGGGGGAAGTTGTATTGCTGCTTGCAGGGGATGCATAGGCCTGGCTGCTCTGCCAGCTGCTCAAGCCTCTAGGCATCAGCGTCCTTAAAAGAAGAGCAGGGCTTGGAGCCACCATGCGCAGCGCTGTTAGACTCTGCCCCTGAACAGTGTCCAGGTGAGCACTATGTAGCTGTGAGTAGATGGACCATCCCATAAGAACGCAACAGTTTCCATGTGGACATCACAAGGCGTCATCACATGAAGAAGGCACTTTCAAGGACTAAAGGTCAGTGTGCTGGCTTGCGTAAACATATACGGTCATCTCTAAGACGTGTCTCTGTTACAGAGCCAACAAAGGACATTTTAAGCCCTCATTTCCTCCCAGGAAATGGTCTATGTTCAGAAAGGAAGCCGCCTTCCTGTTTTCTCCATACTGACACTCTCGAAAGGCTGTTCTAACTTCCAAACTGAGCCTCCACCAGAGCAGTATGGCTCAGGATCTGGTCACAGTTCTCACTGCAGTAATTAGAAACTAAAGATCTGATTTCCCCAACTCATAGAGGTATGCTTGCCTAGCGTGCGTCACCCTCTGCCAACCTGTGTACCCAGTAGGATACTGCACCCGTGGGCTGGGGTCAGTCTGCCTTTCTTTGCAAAATCCATCAACTCCCAGTTCCCCAATTACAAAGCCACTTGACAGGGCACCTGTTTCTTATTACTTCAGTGTTTTGTGATACAAACCCAATGTGTCTGGCACCCAAGAATGAAATATAATTCAGGAATGTTTGGTGCGTTCTGCTCCAAGGGTTTAACGCTGACTTACCAGACTAGTAAGAAAGGAACATTTGGAAACAAGTCTTCCCTGTTTGAGAGGTTTGCAGTGAAGCCCTTGTTTCTGTTTCACCTGGAGACACTTGAGGCCAGAGACATCAAAGCAGAAACCCCAGGCAGACCTGCACTGGACAGCAACTCAGATGAGTGAATTGTGAAAAAGGGAAATTACCAGCTGCTCCCTGGACTTTTTGTCTATGCCATACTTTGTACACCACAAAATGTCAATTATCCATAAGTCAAAGTGTTGTGGAATATTTATCCATGTAAGGATATATTACACTTGTCTATGCTGTGAAACACTACTTTAACAACCTTGTAAATGTGTGTTACATTTGTTTATGCTGCATTCTTGTTTAATTATGAAAAGATGTGTTGCTGTTTCACCTTGCTTGCCTAAGCCACCTGATTGGCCTAATAAAAAGCTGAATGGCCAATAGCTAGGCAGAAGAGGGATAGGTGCTGCTGGTGGGCAGAGAGAAAAAATAGGAGGAGAAATGTAGGCTCAAGAAGAAAAGAGGAGAGAACGAGGGTGAAAGAGAGGGACAAGGCTGGGACTGGAAGCCAGGCAGCCTCCAGCTAGACACAGAAGCAGGGAAAGTAAGATTATAGAAGGAAGAAAGCTAAAAAGCCCCAAAGTAAAATGTTGATGAAGAGAAACAGGTTAGGTTAAAAGAGCTCACCAGAAACAAGCATAAGCCTGGCCTAGCATTCATAACTAATAAGAAGTCTCTGTCTCTGTGGCATGATTTGGGAGCTAGTTGGTGACCCAAAAGAAAACACCTTTTAAAGTGTGATTCAGGGGGCCAGGAATCAAGGAATGTATTAAATGTAACAAGGTCTCCCTTGGCCTCTGAAATCATAGAGAGAGTTCTGAAATTGTGTTTTCAGTACTTCCCACCTTGAACACTTAAGAGTGTGATAAACACCTAATTGTCACCACTCTTACAGACTTCTATTAATGGAAAACAAGGAGACACAGACTCTCTAAGGCCCACGACATTAAGACCTAAGATATTTTAAGATGAGAGACTCTGCCAATGTTTCTAGAATCTCACACTGGAAACAGCTCACTCTCTACCATGAACAGAATAACAATCAACTTTACCCTGGTGGCCGCATCCTGGAGGAAGTGAACCCAAGGAAGGTATTTTAAACTCTTCAGTGTCTTTCAATTGTGATAGTTTCAAATATATGCTTACTTGAACAGTGACAGAAAAGTCAGTGTTGATTGCTTTTAAAATCCATACTCTCCAGCAAGAAACTGTTTCTTATACGAAGCAATGGGCCTTAGCGTTTCTCATATGCATATGCTAGTTCATATCACACACACACATTAGCAAAATAGTTAAAGCATATGGAAATTTTCCAATTTTAAAGAATTAATTTGGCTTAAATTTCTATCCAGGAAGACATTTAACATATACAAAACACAAACACTCACAATGCACATACACAAACACACAGTGTACACACACATGCAAGGAAACACAAACATACACTATGCACACACATGTAAATAAAACATACATAATGCACACACATGTAAACATACAATATACATACACAGGGAAACACAAACATGCAATGTAGACACACAGAAACACAAAGACACACACTGCACACACATGTGAACATAAACATACACAATGCGCATACAGAGAAACACAAATGGACAATGCACTTACTTACACATAGAAACACAAACATACATAATGCACACACAATAGTAAGTTCAGGATTTTGCTAAAAACGCAGACTTATAAACAAGCTTCAAGTGCGAATGTAGACAACCATCAGTGTCTCTACCCTCCTCTGGTGTCTCTCAATAAATCTGTTTTCTTTTCTTTTCTTCTTAATAATAACTTCAGGGCATGCTTATCGTGTTGACATGTCGGACACAGTTTATAAAATATATGAAATGATTTATCAATTTGCTAATTAATAGAATGTCGAACTGATTTAAAAAGCCTGCATTCTTTTAACTGAGAAAGAACAATTCCCTCTATGACGTGTCACAGCCCCTTCAGCCCATGTGTGCGGTGGGAATAATAATAGGAATTATGTCAGTGAGGGACTTGGAGGAACAAACGGTACAGGGCAATCTCTAAGCATCCTTCCTGGTGGGCAGTGTCAAATAATTACCACTCTATTTTTGTTTTTTATTATCTTTGTGTGTAGTATACATGTTGGGGGATGCACAGACCTATGTTTGCATGTGCTGGGGCCAAAAGAGGACATTGGGTGTCTTTCTCTATTGCTGTCTGCCTTTATTTCCTTGAGACAGGGTCTCTCGCCGAAACAAGTTCGCCATTGTTGGGCTAGGCTAGTCGCCAGCAAGTGTCAGCAATCTTCCTCCTGGTTCCTCCCTGCACAGGAACCACAGGCTCGTGAGGCCACATGGTTTTTCACGTGGGAACTGGGACCTGAACTCTAGCAACATTTTATATTATACATATGCGAGCCAGTGACTGGCTTAATCACTTGGTTCCAAAACCAAAGCTTTGAAATTCTTCTCCCTTTTCCCACAGTTTCAGCTGGCACCACTCCTGTAGGCTGCCCACCAACTTGTCGCGCTCCACACTTTGTAAGACGTTCAGATGAACACTGTTACCAGGCTTCGGGTCTTACACAATGGTCAGAAACACAATAAGTTAAATAATATCACTTTTAAGAAAGAGAAATTTAAATTAATTAAAGTTAAATAAACTTTAGATAAGCCTGAAAATCACCAAAAGTATTGAAATACAAAATACTTTTTGAAATCTTAATTCTAAACTTTTAGCACCTCGATGTGACATCAACGGCATTTATGAGGGTATTTTTCACTACCTTTTGTGATATTAGTTGTGTTACTCAAGGAATGAGCATCTAAAAATCAAATATTAATTATGAAAGTCTAATGATAAATATCACTTGGGTCTTAAGTCATAGCACACTCATTCAACAAATACTTATTTATTCATTCTGTGTACCAATCACTAACTAATGACTAATATGACATGGTTTTGATGAAAGTCCCTTGGCTTGTTATTCGGTGTGATAAGCTGAGCGCTGGCTAGGGGGAGATGGGGGAAGAGTGCAGCATGATGTGACGTGTGCAAGGCTATGATCCCACGGGACAAAGAAGAGCTGTGGAGCACCTTGCTCAAAGGAATGCTTCTTAAAGGGTGGCTTGCAGAAGCCCTCAGGCAGGTTGTCAGCAAGCAATGGTGAGAAGCCTGGCCGGACCACCGAGGAGGAAGTCACGGCAAATGGGTCACAGACTATGGCTGCTCAATGAGAGAGGGCAGGGTGGAGGCTGCAGAGCTGTAGGCTTTGCCATCTCCTCTGCTGATGGAGAGTGATACAGTTGGGGTTTGAATATGATCTCTGGAAGCAGCAGAGGGCAGATTAGAGGGGAGGGCCAGGCTACTGTGATAGAAGGAAAAAGACGGGTGCAGAATTGAGTCAGCTGTATCAGTACCAGGAAAGGGACGCCAGACTCAAGCAATCCTGCAAGATACAGTGAAGATGAGAGATGGGTATGGAGTGTGGGCAGGGCTGAAGAATGCCTGATTAATAAACCTGCAGAGGAGGAAAGCGCTCTCTGTCTCTGTCTCTGTCTCTGTGTATGTGTGTGTCTCTCTGTCTCTGTCTGTCTTTGTCTGTGTATGTGTGTTCATGCAAGTATGTGTGAAGAAAGCGGATTAATAAAACCATTTGTAGAGACAATATGCTTGATATGCCTATGGGACACAGAGATACCAAGAGGTATTTGGATCTGGAGGTTAAGAGAAAAATTCTATTTAAAATGACAGAGTCAAGAGTCAGTGTCAAGGCTGAAAGATGGCTCGCTTGGCAAAATGTTTGCCATACAATTATAAGGACCCAAGTTGGGCTGCATTCTGCAATCTCAGTGCTGGGAGGCAGAGAAAGGAGGATTCCTGGGGCTTGCTGGCCAGTAAGTCTTGCACAACTGTCTCAAACTCTGTGAATGGCTCCTGAGGAACAACAGCACCTGAGTTCAATGTCTGGCCTCCACAGGTGCCCAGACGCTCACATGAATAGGTACTTAGTGGGGAGGGGAAAGAAGTTGGGCTCTAACAATGGAAACTTTGCTAACACATTAATTACATGTTACATGGTGCCTGGTCACAAAGGAGGTTCTGTGATCAATTTTGGAAAGCAAGAAGAATCTAAAGACAAAACAAATGTCAGGTTCCTAGGCAAGGGGGTGAAGCAAAGAAACCATAATGGGGCAGGTGCCAATGTGGGAGGCAAAGCAGAGGGGTCACTGGTGACAGCCTTAGCCTGAAGGTGCGTTCAGTCTGCAGGCAAGGCTGCCAACAAGCAGTTCACCCACTTTCACAGTCTCCATTACAAGCGATGACAAAAAGACAATAGCCCTGTGACAGAGACGGCAGGAGACAGGAAACAGAAAGGAACAAGACTGTGGAGAATTCATGAGTGAATCATCATCCTGAAGCCAAAAGTCAGCAATATGACCCTTCCGTCCAATTCAGAGGAGGAAAATAACTATCAACTAATGAAAAGAATAAAACTTTCCCAATGGCCGAGGCAGCGCGATAATTTAAGCAGCATAGATTGGATCCTTGTAGGCACACTGCTTGAAGAATTTGTTGGTGGACTACAGTAGGATGCCTGATAAGCCAGGGCCTCTGTTTCCTCACTTTACCCAGGGGAAGGGTGACAACACTTTTTTGAACATTTCCAGCCCAAGGGTGTCAGGGTCTTGTTGGGTTCTCCGAGGCACCCAGTGATGCAGGATTATTTTCGGTCCACATCACGGAGGATGCAGACAAGAGGCAGGCACACCAGAAACTCATTCGCAGCAGGTGACAAGTTGCAGATCTAAGCTTTAGAGTTGTGGCTTTATTAGTTTCGAAGCCCCCACTGGGATCCCTGAAGTTACCCAAGCACTCAAATGTTCTTTAAAATTATAATTCAGTTTTAAAATGCATGTGCATGCTGTGGACCTGCAAGAGTTTACATGCTTATGCATGTAAGAACCCACGGAAGTCAAAGGCATTGAGCTTCTGCAGCTGGAGTTGGGGCTGCTGCCCCAGGTGGGTACGGGAACCACACCTGGGTCTTCCGAGAGAGCATTATGTGCTCTTAGTCACGGAGCCACCTCTCCAGCCACCAGAAAGCCTAAATAGTCTCAATTTAATTCTTGTCTTAATATGAAATCGCAAGGGAAGCCCAAGATTGGTGTCTGCTACCTCCACAGGAGGCAAAGAAATTTAGACTTTGCTTCTAAGCACATGATTGGTCGTGAGAAAACTCAGAGTTCAAGTTTCCTAATTCACCTTTACTTATGGCCTTTTAAAGGTCTACACTAGCAAACATTAACTTTGTGGCCAAAATTTATGTCTCAGAAAGACACTACTGCAACTCTTAAAACTGAATAAAATATCTATTCTTTCCAGAAATCACAACGCCACCTAAGTAAATCATCTGAGACGGCGGCCCTAGGAAGTGTGGGCGGGAGTTAAAGTTCAGCCCTCCAGAAAGTAGCTGCCCCCCCATCTGAATAGTTAATCTTCCTGGGAACAGACTGATATTTACTCATCCCAAGAGGGTGTTGAATTGTCTGGACTCCAGAAGATTCCAAGAACAGAGTCAGGTCTCTGCTGCTCCTCATCACAGGAAGAAAATAGCCAGCTCTCTCTGCAGCAACCCTGACCCTTCTCTTGTGCTTAAGACAGCAACCAGCCCAGTATTCCAGGCCTTTCAACGGAGGAAAGGCCAACCAGGGTGCACTCCTCTCCTTAAGATGATTGGTTGGCCCCGGGGTAAGGTGTGAGATAATTTGCAGTGTGCAGACAGGTAGGGTCGGATGGTTAATGGTGCCGTCAAGGGCTCTGCAGAGATACCTCTGAAAAAGACGCCCAACTGCAAATTCCAGTGCTTTTCATCACTTGTCTTAGAATGAGGAGACCATTATATGTACATAAAATATTATATATGTATATATTAGACACATAGAAACACATACAGAGAGGGGAGGAAACAGAGTCAGAGAGAGGACATATATGTGTAATGAAGGTATTTGCATCTCAATTTCTTAGCAATGCTCTGAATTTCATGTAATGTAATGTGTAGTATGAGCAATTTAACAGTAAAGACCAAATGCTTCCTTAAAACTAGAAGACAGTATTTCCAACGTAGGAACTATTGGAGCTGTATCCAGGTTATTCAGTAAACAGAAAGGGAGATGAAACATGTGTTCCTGAAAACATTACTTATTTATTCTGTGTGTGCCTGAGCATGTGTGCTGTGGTATATAAGTGATTAGGAGACAATCTAAAGAGTCAGGTTTCTCCTGCCATGTGGGTTCCAGAGATTGAACTCTGGCCACTAGGCTTGACAACCCTGCCTTTAACCTGATGAGCATTCCGCTGGCCCCAAAACATACTCTTCTGAGTCAAGAACAAGAATTTTTAGATGCAAATTGTAGCACTTCCAATTGTGGTCACAGATTTTAAACAAGGAACTTCTCTGAGCATCAGGATATAACACACACACATATACACACAGTACATACACACACATACATGTATACACATACACACAATACACATAACTCTCTCTCTCTCTCTCACACACACACACTTAGAAAATGGAGGGAAGTCAGGTGATGGTGGCACACACCTTTACTGGGGGAGATTGAGGCAGAGGCAGGCTGATCTCTAAGTTCAAGGTCAGCCTGATCTACAGAACAGATTTCAGGACAATCAGGGCTACACAGAGACTCTGTCTCAAAACAAAAGAGAGAAAGAAAAAGGAATGAAGGAAGGAGGGAAAGAAGGAAGGAAGGAAAGCAAGAAGGAAGGAAGGAAGGAAGGAAGGAAGGAAGGAAAGAAGGAAGAAAAAGAAAGAGGGAGGGGAACTCCATTAACTTTCCTGGGTTACTATAAGTGTTAAATGTGACAAAGGGCATGAACTCCCTGGAATCATTAGTTCCTATTCATCTCCACGGCTTCCTATCCTTTTGTGGAAGTAGACAACGAAATAGGGAATTTCTGCTGACGTTGGTCATCTGCAAACTCAGTTCCAAGGCAGAAGGTTCAAATAGCCACGCCAACTCCAGTAGCTGTTGTGCTGATGTCTTCCTGAAGAGATTCACAGTCATGTGGAACATGCTGTGTGCTTGCCTTCAGGTACTTGGCCAGTTTTTTCATCTCAAATAGCAGTGGCTGACTCCCCGCACCACCCTCTGCAGGCTGCTGTGTCTCGGTAGAAACTGTCAAATAGATTAAGTCTGCTAAAAGCTGGGAACCCAACTTTTCTTCTTTAAGTTCTTAATTGCATCCATTTGTTTTTGTTTTTGTTTTTAAAAAGGGTCTTAAATGTGCATGTCTTGTCCTTTCATGGGAAGTGACATTTTGAACTCAGCTTCAGTTAGGAAATATCAGGAGAAGATTTCAGAGAAGCATTCAGGGCTGGGGAGATGAAGCAGCAGATAAAGTGTCCACTGCACAAAGAGGAAGAAGAGTTAGAAAGCCCACACCCACACCAAAGCTGGGCAAGGTGCGTACCTGTAACCCCCATCACTGCGTACTGAAGGTAAAGACGGGGTAGTCTAGCCAAGCAGTGAGTTCAGGTAGACACCCTGACTCAAAAAAAAAAAAATGGCGGAGATCAATCCAGGAAGACCTCTGGTCTCTGTGTGCCTAAATATGTGTGTTCAACATGCATGTACACGTGAAAGACCAGTGAGAGGAAGCAGGAAGGGAGGGGAGAAAACAGGAAGGGAGAGAGAAGAGAGGGAGAGGAGGGAGAGGGAGGGAAAGATGGGAGGAGAGGAAGAGAGAAGGGGAGAAAAGGAGAGAGGAGAGGCAGAGAGGTGAGGGAAGGGAGACAGATGGAGAAAGAGGAGAGGGGAGAGAAGCAAGAGAGAGAGAGAGAGAGAGAGAGAGAGAGAGAGAGAGAGAGAGAAGAGGAAGAGAGAGGGAGAGACACTGTACTTTTGGAGGCTAGTTGTCCATTGCTCTTCTTAGAAGAGGATTTACCTCTACTAGTTTCCCTTCTTTTTTTCCCAAATGAAAAAAAAAATCATTAGCTCCTAAGAGATGCATTTTTTTTCTGTTTCTCTGTTCGTGTGCTCAGGGAAAGGGTTAACTGCATACCTGCTCACCACCATGACGTGGTGGAATGTGTGTGAGAGTAGAGGAAGCACGGAAGTTCGTACAGACTTTAAAGGGGAAGGAAGGTGCTGGGAGCCTCGATCCAGCCCAGAAACAAGCAAGAGGCCTCCACACTCCTCAACATGCCTCAGCCAACGAGAGGCTCCAATTTCTGGCCCCAGCACCAGCCTCCCCATGAGGAGCCTTGATCCTTGACACCAGTCTGCTACAGGTCGTGTTCTGGACCACACCATTGTCTCTGCACTTTGTGATAATTTTCTTTACCAACACTTATCCAGGTGGCTTCTGAATGAGTGATCAGTCAGTGGTTCCTCTGAAGACATGTGTTATTGTCGTTTGTGTGTGTGTGGAGATCTAAGACCAGAAATGGCCAATGGTTTGCTCTGTGCCATGACGTTAGGAGGAGGCAGATGGCCCTGTGTATGCTTCACTGGGTAGGCTCCCTGAGTTCGGCCACCACCTGTCTGTGACTGCTGAGTCCCTTCCTTTCCCACACCCACCGCTGAGCACAGCCGGCCCAGCACAGCTCTGCACCTTAGAGCCGCTCTGCCTTCTCTCTGTCACCTCCGTTCCCTCTCCTTTGGACTTTCTAGTCAAATGGGCTATTCAGGTCCAGAAACTGAAGAGTCACAGGGTGGCAATGGAGGTACAATGAGAATGCCTTTTCAGACTTGCAGGATTATTTCCAAAAGAACCCCCAAACCCTTTTCACAAACACGCACTTTTAATGTGGATGGCATAGGAAGCGCTGAACGAGTTGTGTTAGGATGAGGCAGTTAATGACCATTCTGAGTCAGAGTTGCACACTGAATTTTCCGAAGACATGTTTAAGCCCCTCTTTGCAGAGCCGTGTGTGCCCATGCACGGAACTGCACCAATGCAGAAGGTTGCTGAGAGCATTTCCTTACTGGAGGCATTCAGCTGGGCTTCACCTGAGCTCAGCTGATGTCCTGCACTTGTAAGTGACCTTCTCTCAACAGTCCATCTCCAGCTGTGCCCTAAGGTTTAGAGGGCTGGCGGTCCTCCGAGAGACTCCCTATTTTAGCGGCACTGTCAAAGCCCACCCCAAATCTCTTTGTCCATGCAGCTGCCTCTCCATCTTGCTGCAGAGATGCGCAAGAGTGCACATTTCCTCCTCACAACTGTAGGAATTTTCCTACTGGTACCATGTGCATAGTGTGTGCTGTGTGTATGTGGTGTGTGTCATTGCTTTGTTTGAGGCAGGGTCTCAAAGCACTATAAGTCAGGTTGATCTGGGACAATGTAGTCCACGTTGTCCTCACACTTGTGATAGTCCTCCTGACTCAGTTTCCTGAGTACCCTGATTACAGGCAAGCCACTACTCTTAGTTTTGACGGTGCTCTGAAATATTGTATTTTGTCATTTTGAAGTCCTGCATGTCTGTCTGGTCTTTAGTATCTGTCTGTATTCTATACCTTGACAGAATGCAGTTTGGTGACACACTCCAGAATACTTTTTCTCTGTGTTTGATCACCCCTGTGAATTTACTACACTCAGTTACGAAAATGAAAAGCAGAAAAAGAGAGTCTGTTCTCCAGATATACGGAGCCCACTGAGAAAGCAAGGAGGAGGAAGCGTGGAAGCTGGGGCTCCATGCATTCTCACAGAGGGCATGGCACCAGGACTCAGCAGGATAGGGGAGGACACCCACGCTATGTGGGAATCTTGCAGGATGGAGGTCGCTGTGGTATTTGTACAATGCATTGCTGTGGTTGGTGCTGGATGAACCTGAGTGTGTGGGCGTGGCACCTGTGCCGCTTAACGCTGAGGGCACAGGAGGGGATCAGATATCTTCCTCTCGTTCTGTACCCTATTTTTGTAAGACGGGGTCTTTCACCAGGCTGGAAACTCACCTTTCAGCTAGCTCTAGGGCTCTGCCTGCCTCTGCTCCTCCCCTTTCCCCAGTGCTGGAAAGGCAGGCACAGAAATCCACCCTTAGCTTTTTACATGAGTTCTGGGGACTTGAACTCAAGTCCGCATGCTTGCACATCACTCTTACCCGCCGAGACACCTCCTTACTGGGATTTTTGAATAAGTCTTAGAGGAAAGCAAAGGCCTGCCTTGGAGGTAAAGGCTATGGGGGTTCCAGAAGGCACAGTGGCTGAACCAAAGCAAAGACACTGTAAGGGGCCATGGAGCAAAGTGCTGGAGAGTCTAAGGACAAACGGAAGCCAGAAGATGCTTGAGTGGGGCAGAGGTGTAAAATGAAGACCCAAGCCAACGTGTTCTAAGTAAAGGGTGCAGGAATCCAATGCAACCATGCTACGATGTGTTTCCTAGCTGCCATATTGCTGTTCCTATCAAGCTGCAATGAATATTTCTTCAGCTATTTTATAATCCATCAACCTGGGCTTCCATACTAACATTTCCCCTGGCCTCTGACGTGCTGCAAAGGACAGTCAGAAGGCTCATTCTCCCGCCCTTACTCCAGTTTTCTCACGGTGCAAATGCACAGCTCATCTGAAGACCCAAAGCCCTGAAGAATGTGAAGATGAAGATGGCGGCCCCAGGTGAGATGAGACACACCTCGCTGTCCGTGATGCCATGTCACAATGTACCCACTGGAGTCTGGCTCACACACGCCCAGGAATTGCACAGTTAAATCCCATGCTTCTCTGGAGAACGGCACTCACCAGGAACGTATGCCAGCACCTTCCTTGCCCACTGTGTACTTTCGCATCCTGGTTCCTCCCTACTTCACAAATGCAATCTTCAAGTTCTTTTTCTGAAATTCAGAAAGAACGAGGGCAGCCCAGAGAAGACTGGCTAGATGGGGTGAGGGCCGATAACAGTTGGCAACCTTCCAGGCGATTACTGAGCTGGGACTGTCATTCTGGACAGGACGGAATGAGAAACACTTTGAGAACCGCCCTCTGCTTCAGACATGCTCCTAACCTCGGTCATTTGTGCACCATTGTTGACTGCTCCATCCACAACCACTAACCCAGTGTAATTCAGTAAAACTTGCCCAGGAAGATTAAAGCAATGTAAGTGATTATAAACCATCTAGGTCTGTCAGCCGCTGGTAATCTACGGGCCTCGTGACCCGGAAGGCCTGTGTCTAAATGTGATTTAACGCACACCTTGCCCCCATCTGTAGCCCCCATTTCACATGTGCAGTTTCTTCAAAGCAACATTTCTCTTCAGAATTTTTCTTTTTTTATCTTTCTTTTTTTTTTTTTTAACTAAGAGACTACAAACAAACTAAACATGAAGTTGGTGAACACATTTCCTTGCTGTTTAGGGGTGCCTGGTTAAAGTCTGGGTTCTGTGAAACAATGCGTCAGGAAAGTGAGTATGCCTTAGACTTTTTCCCTGCTGTGCCAGTGACAGAAGGCAGCTGTGGCCCAGGCTTTGACTCGGTTTAAAGGCTGATATTTGACTCCAGCTCCCAAAGGCAATCTTTCCTAGGATTCAGTCCTAAGGCGCTGTGCCTCCTTGGCGAACCCACTTAACTGTCATCATTAATGGGGACGTTGCCCCACAGTACAGTTTCCAGGGCACCAGTTTGTAACCCCAGGGTATGTGGCACACATGCATTTTTATCAAAATGTAAAGCAAGCGACTTATGTGGATTAGCTGGGACTAGCATTTTATGGTCAGAATTTCTTGAGTGAATATTTAAGATATTAAAGAAAACAATTGTCAGTCTTCCAGAGGATTTTTGTGATGCATCTTTTCCTGTCTTGTTTTGAGTTGGATACATCTTGTGAGTTTGGACCACACACGGGAGATTTTCCCTCTTATTGGTTGAGTGTTAAATGACTTGATGTCTTAAACAGAAGAATAATTATATATGCCAAAGACATTCAAATTTCATTATTTTCCCTCCAGTCCCCATGTGGATTGGGTGGCCACATAGTATGTAAGAAACCAATTAAACTTGAATTTCAAATAAAGAATAAAATTTTTTTAAGTCATGTTTATTTCACTGGAATACTTGGGGTATAATTGTACTAAAATATAACTGACTAATTGCTTGTCTGAAATTGAAATCCAGCCGCGTATCCTCTATCTTACTTGCTTACTCTGGCAACCCAACAGCTGGGGACACTGAATGACCAGCAGAACTGCATTGCCTCTGAATCATAGGTCTGTGCAATTCTAGGGCTTCTTCTTTTCCTGTGTGTGTGTGTGTGTGTGTGTGTGTGTGTGTGTGTGTGTGTAGTAAAGATATCCCCCAGGCTGTTCTCTGGGGCCCCATGGAGCCATCTACCTCAGGGTCTAGTGGAATTAGACACTGAAGATTAGCCAACCCTCTGTCAAAGTATGTTGAAGACATTGACAGCAACACAAACAGCACTCTTTACGCAGTGGATGCTCAAGAGATTTTTGTTGGAAACCAATGTTCACTGTGTTATTCAAGATTAATATGATGATACAAATAAGACATAATAAAAACTATTCTGCTTTCCGCCTAATATACACCTTCCTTCAAAGACCTAGTCACTTTACCTGCTTGCAGGGGCCCTTCCAGATCTCCCCAGAAGTTAGCTATCCTTTCATAATTTTCCCAAGGTGATGTGGAATTCCCCTCTGTATGCTGTGAATATCATTGGTTAATAAAGAAACTGCTTTGGGCCTATAGCAGAGCTATAGGGGAACAGAGCTAGGCAGGGAAAACTAAACTGAATGCTGGGAGAAAAAAGGCAGAGGCAGAGAGAAGCTATGTAACCTCACCAGAGACAAATGCCAGAGTTTTGATGGTAGGCCACCACCTGATGGTGATGCACAGATTAATGGAGATGGGTTAAATTAAGATGTGAGAGTTAGCCAATAAGAAGCTAGAGCTAATGGACCAAGCAATGATTTAAATGACAGTTTCTATGTGATTATTTCAGGACTGAGCAGTTGGGAAATGAACAAGCGGCCTCCCTCAAACACCAAGGGAAGCTATATGTGGAAAGCCTGCACTTACAGTACGGCCTGGAGTGAGAACAGCTCTCCGTCAACACACAGCTTCTTTGCCTCCCAGCCCCCTTTCCATCCCGACTCAAACGGGCCTGGGAGACTTCACTGTGAATGCCAAGATAACCGTGCGTGGTAGCTGCTTTTCACTGTCGACTTGAATGGGTTTAGAGTCACCCAGAAGAAGCACCTGTGAGAGTGTCTATCAGGCTTCCAAGCAGGTTTGACTCAGGAGAGAAGAGCCACATTGAACGTAGCACCCACGGGTGGTTAGGGCCCTGACTGAATGAAAGGCACAAGGGAGAAAGTGAACTGAGCACCTGTGTTGATCTCTCGTCCCTGACTGCAGAAGCAATGCAAACAGTTGCATTGTGCGCTCGCTGCCACCTTGTGCCACCTTTTCCCGACCATGATGGCCCATATCCCAAAGATGTGAACCAAAACAAACCCTTCCTTTCTTCCTTAACTTGCTTTGCTCAGCATTTTGTAGCAGCAAGAATGACAGCAGTTAAGATAACATGTGTGGTGACAAATCTCAAATGGCTCACTGGAGGTCACCACCATCATGGTCACACTACACTGTTATTGTCATCGTCACCCCCTTCACACTGCTTAGCAGGCTATAGGGGAATAACACAGAACTGCAGATAGCCAGCAGAAGCTCCGAGTCCCTAGCAGCCCACAGAGAAAGCGTCACCAGGGACATCTAAGCAACCTGGCTTCCTCAACAGGAACAGCGTTGTTGTTCAGCTACTTCTTTGTTCCTCTACACTCATCCACACCCACACACTTCAGGCATGTGGTGGGCTGTTTGGGATGCTGTGAGAAGCAGAAAAGAGTCGGCTTCGATTTCTGCTTCCTTAGTGGTTTGGGACATGGGGAGCCCCCAGGATGCCCAGCTCACCACACACTTCCTGCTTTATGGAAGGTTTGCTGCCTTTTATTATCCCCTGACCATCACTGCAGATATTGCATCGCTTGACAGCTAAGTGGGACTCTCTTCACTGCAACCTGCAGTCCCCCCTAGGATGCAGCCCTTTGTGATCTTTAAGAGCTGCACTGACACATGCAATAAAAAAGTCAGTCTCCTGGCATGCAGCAGCGTGTGTGAGCTTGGAACTAACCCATACTGCCTAGGGGTGCTGTGGTCTTGCTAATACCAGGGCACGGGAATAAAAATACAAGGCGAAAGTTCATCTACTTTGCTCTGCACTGTTTATTTCCAAAAACTAAATTTAAGTTCCCTTCCACAAAAACAGAAAGGAGAGCCACGCACTGTGCTCTGGGCCTTTGCTCTTTAGTGTGACACCACAAAGCCTCCATGTTCGGGAGTCTCTGGCCGCCGCCTTGTATCAGGACATTGTGTGGTCTTCCTAAGTGACCTTTGGTGAGCATCTGTGGGCTCAATCAGTGGACAGGTGTTTAGACAGCAGGGATTTCCTGAACTTTGAGGAGACATATTTCCCTTTGATGCAGAATCTTTGTGGGTTTTTTTCTTTCTCACTTGTAAAACTGAGTGACTTTTTCAAAGCAGACATTCATGGTGAGAAATAACAGGTCATCACAGCAGCGCTTGTGACGCCGGCTCTGCAGATGGTGGTACGAGCTAGAGGAGTGCTGGGAGCTGGCTGTTTCTGACTATTTGGACTTAAGGAAGTTAAATGACTTTGCTGTGAGCCCCAAGGAATGAGATGTTCTGAGTTTCACTTGTTGGTTTTGTAGTGACTAATAGCTAGAAATGATTCCATCTCCGTCAACACACAGACAGCTCTGGGCTTTTCTTTCTGTCTCTGTGCTGACCTCATGGACAAACCTCTGTTTTCACAGTCCCTCAGTGTGACCCATCTGTTTGTGTCCTCTGTCATTCTGGAAACAGTATAATACTGCAGGGAGGACCAGACTTTATTGAAGTTAGAGACCCTGTCCTTTCACATTATTCCTCTGGGGACAGCAAACAATATTGTTCCCATTGCACAGATGAGACATTAATGATTATGAAACCCGCTTCCTCTTTGTTTTGTTTTTGCTTTTTTTCAAGGCAGGGGAATCTCTGTATAGCTCTGACTGTCCTGTAACTCACTCTGCAGACCAGGCTGGTCTTGAACTCACAGATGTTTCTGCCTCCTGAGTGCTTGGATTAAAGGTATGCACCATCAAGCCTGGGTGGCTATGAGTCACTTACGGAGCTACAGAAGAGGACCTTCAGTCACAAACCCAAACCACTGTTGAGATTTTGACTTCCTCTTAGCATTTAGAAGACCTGGGTGGTGGTTCTGTCCAACTAGCTACTTATTTTATCATTTTATGGTCCTGTATCTTCTATCAAAGTTTTCCAGCCTTAGAAATATTCAGTGTTAACAGAGAGCAGCTAATATTTGCCATGTTTGCGGATGGAAGCCAAAGGGGATGGCCGACACAACAGGCCCTGATGGCCTCAGCAGCCGTGGTGACCAGAGCTAGATGTGTTTCTCTTGCTCATTGGCTTTCTCCTGTCTCTAGCACATCATTCCCATGTCCACCCAATCCGTTCCCACTTCCTACTTCACGTGGACCCACGTGGGAGCTTGGTTGTTGTTTCCGGCAGAGTCTAGTGACATTTTTGAAAGTAGACAGTTCCACAGTGGAAAGCATTTCCAAGGTAAAGTGCTCAGCTTGGCCACTCCCACAATGCCCAGCTCAAACTGACGTGTGCCTAATGTTGAATGGGGCTCAGCAACCCTCTTAAAGAACTGGCCTTCTGCTTGAGAGAACTGCATGTTTCTTCAACATGCATGAGGTAATTTATGAAAAGGTGTTCAGACACAGGTCACGCTAACATCTGCCGAATGTGCAGCATCATAAGGCCTCCTGCTGAAGCTGCCCTCTCCTGGCTTCCTGGTACTCACAGTGCCTTTGGCTAGTCTGGGAAAGTTTTTCTCTGACTGCCACGGTGACCACGTCAAAGGACAGGTTTTTGGAGGGGAAGGGAGGAGCTGGGTAACAGAAGCTCGTAGGTAAGAAAAAGGCAAATGCATTAGCTTGTCAAGTCCTTGCTCTCAGCATGAAGGGCCACAGTGTCATTCTGCAGCAGTGGCAAGCATCCATTCCACTGGTATTTTCCTTGTTCTAATCTGCAGACCAGGATGCACATCCTGGCAGCATAATGTTCCCAAGAGGTGCATGCTGTGGGGGAAAACCTTGCGAGGTAGAAAAGTCCTGTGTCCCCCAAAGTTAATCCCTACAATGGCACTTTAACAGAGCACGCTCGATTTGATATTAGTTTATTTTCATAAAAAATATGCAATGTCAAGATTAGATTCCGAAGAATCACATTTCATTTATTTAAATTATTTTTGTTTTAAATTTTGTGGATAGTAGGGACACTTTGAATTGCACCTTTCATTTTTGCAGAAAATTAAATATTTAAGAAAAGTAACCTGCAAATACAAGAGATGATTTTTATTTTTCATGTGCATTTGATTTATACTCTATGGAGAAAGTATACTGAAGCTGTAGAGATTATGAAAAAAATTATATTTTACTTTTTTGTGTGTGGTACCACAAATTGAACTCAAGGCGTTGGATTTGCGAGGTAAGCCCTCTGCCTCTCAGCTAAGTCCCCAGTTCACATTTTAATATTTTACAAGGAGAAATTTACATCACTTCTGTAGACAGAAGATAAGTTACATAAAAATTTTTGTTATAGTAACTTCAGTATGGTCTTCAGCCACTCCAAATGCTCTAGTGTATTCTTCCCTTCTAGAAGTCCAGCCTTTCCCCAGCTTCACCACGATTTTCAGGAGACCCACACTTCCCAGTTCTACACCTTTACTCCCACAATGCCATTTGTTTGGATGCACACCCCTCTTATAAGCAGTCCTCAAACAGTGCTTTCCCCAGGAGGTCTTCCCAACCCCAGCTTTAGTGAACACTTTCTCCCTGTGTGTGTTCCTGTTGCAGCCCCCTGCAACTGTTATAAAGCTCAAAGCAGTGAGCCCGACACACAGCTCCGTCTGTGTGTCCTTGTCCCCTGCACTCTCTGCTTCTTCAGGATAGATGGCATGTCTTTCTCTTTAAAACTCGGCACACATGTGCATTTGGCATAGTACACATTAGAGAGAGGATGCAGCCAAATGCTTTAAATTTAAATTTGTTGAATCAACTTGAGAGGAACAAAAAGAAAATTAAAAGAAAAAGCAGAGTCGGGTCATTATACGACTTCTTAGGAAACTAGCATTTTTTTTTTCTTCACGATTCTAAACGCTTTGGTTCTGTTTCATTTTGAAAAGACATCATGCATATCGGAGGACATTTTGCTGATTTCCCAGAAAAGTGCTTGTTTAAAATCACTTATTGACAACTGGGCACGGTGAAACACTAAGTCATTTAAAATAGTAGACAATTTATGCAAATGCCATGGACAGATTTCAATATTTATATATTCTCGTGATTTTTCAATGTCCGGAAAATACTTTGCTGCCTCTCCTTCCAAAAGGTAGAAACTCACTCCCTCTCTACCCACCCCCATGTTCGGGAACAAGGCAATGGTTTGTCAGGAGGGAGACTTGGACATAGGAGACATGGATCTTTCCAGGGTTGCTTACTGTTAGTGAGTCAGCTCACCATTTGCTCAGGATCCTGACAAAGGCTCCCTAAGTGAACTTGCAGCCACTCACACAGCCCCAGCATATGGCTTCCCCGAGACCTCAGGAATCAGAAGAGGCCAGGCCCGCTGTCATTTGCTGCTAATTCGGGAGTTAAGCGTTGTCTATAATAGAACTAGCACAGGTACACAGTACATTGTGAGTGTTCTCACTCTGGGCAGGCATGGTTTGAAATCCCTGATCATTAATCTCTGAAATTAAGACAAAACCCAAGCTGGTCTCTAAGAAGCTGTGACCTGGAACCACCTCCATGTGACAGGAGTGTTTACTTGTCATTCACTCTGTCAATAATATATTTAACAAATGCTTATTACGAGTCTTCCACCACCCTTAGGATGCAGGTCATATTTCAGATGCTTCCTCTCATGGTAGCCTTTGCCATCTTACTCACGGGCCAGCTTGAGGCTTCAGGTCCGTTTGGGATATACTTCCTGTGAGAAATGTGGTTTAAGAGCCGGTTTCTAAAGCCGAGTAGGGGTTTGAGCGGGACTTAAGGAAAGGCGCGAGGTTAATTGTGGTTTCAACAGGTAGGACCCACGACCGATCGTGGAGCATGACAGTTCCGGGCTTTGAAGCGGAGCACTAGGTCTCAGGGTGTGAGATGACTAGAATTCTGTGAAATGGTCTGTCTGCCTGGGAGAGCAATCACTGTCAATAACACCACCCTCAGGATGAAGGACAGTGACATTAATGGCAAGAAAAATATTCCATCAGTAAAACATCCCCTAATTAACACTGATCTGTTCCCCGGAAAAGCTGTTTGAGAGGGGGGAGATTTTCTCCCCACATGCCAAACTGCCAAGCAGTAATTTGGAAAATTTTCCATTTAGTTTCAAGGAATATTAAAAAGCATCGCCGAGTGGGAATTAAAAATGAATCCATTGCCAATCTCATATATGTAAAATATGATCTTTTATACGCAATGTCAATTTCTAATTGGGCATATTGGCTAAAATCAACTACATTTTGCTATCTTCAGAACTAACATCCACCTCCCTTCTTTTTCTTTATCGTAAAAATTCATTTACTTAAGCAGTGGACTGCATGAAAGCCCAGAAACTGCAATACAATGGCAGATGCGGGCCTGGCTCTCACAAACCCTTTAAGGAAAAACCACATAATGTCAGCAGAAAACCAACATTAAAAACTCAGTAGCTGGCTTCGCAATCAAGAGCATCTAGACACTGCTCTTTCGGAGTATCCAAGGTTGATTCTCAGCACCCACATTGAGTGATTCCTGAGCACCCCTACCTCCAGCTCCAGGGACCCAACACCTCTGGCCTCTTTGGACACCACACACATATGCAAAATTTAAAAATAAAGTAATTTTTAAAATTGCACAAAACTGGTGAGTTTATGTCGTTCCTTTGGGAAACTCAAAGAATATGTAAGTTTAATTGGTAGGTCTGGTATAGAATAAACGTGACAAACCATTATGTACCCCCAAAAAATATTCACAGAATCAGTAATGTGTAACCTTTGACATGCGTTTTATCCTTCGACTGTTCTGTTTCCTCATGATAACGTGGAGATAAATCAGGAATGTGCACATTAGCTTGCTGTAAGCGAGGAATGCAAATGGCTGGCTGTGCTTAGCACCAGTTTTAACCTGGCTTAGAGTGCATTGTTATGACTATTTTCAGCAAATGAATTTTTCAAAAACCCAGTTCTCAAATTATTATTGTTATTTTCTTGTCCAGGCAACTAGGAGAGGAAGGTCTCAGGGAGTCTGTCCCAGCCTGGCTTCTGCCTGGTCTTGGTCATTTTAGCCTGGCCCCGCCCACTGGCGTCAGCACCTTTGAGTCACTCCCCCCATCATCCTCAGGTTGAGTTCTTGGTTTCCTTCTGGAGCATGGCTTTAAAGTACACTGTCTTTTTTTCTCCCTCGCCAAACACGGGACTCCCAAGATGGGACAGCTTCTCTGACTGCCAACCCAGAAGAACACAAAAAGCCTTTCTGCTTCCCTTGCTTCCAAAGCTATTCCCAGAACGGCCCTGTAGCGCTGACTTCCTGTGCAGGATGACTTCCTGCTCCAGTTAGCAAAGTGTTCAGTAAGAAAGGGAATGACCACTGCTACCCCTGCATCCTCCCATCCCCCAGAGGACATTTCAACTTTGTGGACAAGCAATCACGGCCACTAAAAAAGCCCTCACGCTAAGCAAGGCTTTCAAGGGCTTTGCTTAGTCATCTGGACCAGACCAGACCAGACCAGACTAGACCAGACAAGCCGAATTCTCATAAAGGTCCTGGCTTCTGGACCCTCACGTGTTCATCAAGTCTTAACAGTGTGACCATGAATTCCATTGTGGTGAAGCAGCTGCTGGCTGGCTGGGGGTGGGGGTGGAGTGGGGGGGGGGGCAAGGTCTAGTCATTCACAGGCAATTTGCAAGTCTGCTGATATGGGCATCCCCGGACCTAGGCTCTCTTTTATGTAACTATGTTCATGTATTCTCGTGTAAAGTTGTCTGCTGAAACATAAAAGTTTTTTTCTTCTCATACCCCCCTCCCCCCTGTGGTGGAGATTCACAGGGCAAGCTATAGAAACAGAGACCTTTCTTGTCAGCTCAGGGTTTAAATGAAGCAAAAAGAAAAAGGTTTTGGCAGGAAAAAAAATGCAGCAAACTAAACAAGCTCAGAATGTCTGAACAAAATATCCCAACCTGGCTAGTGCTGGAATTTTTCAGATAAGTCAAGAGAGGAGGAAAATTTGTTTCCGTACAAAGTACCAAGAAATCACGGACAGCAAAGAGGGGCAGTTCATAATGAAGACACCTGAAGGGACACCCTGGAGCTCTGTCTTCCGTGGATCACTGAGCCATGCAGCTGTTTTCTATTTAACTTTGCTTAGGATAGTTCCTTCAGACTAGTCCCACTCTCCTCCTGGAGGCCCTCCACATTCAGGGGCTCCCAGAAGCCCTTGGTGTCCCCATGATCTACCTGGCTGGGTGAGCATTGGGTACCATCTGTGTGTCTTGTCATAAAGCATTCCTGCTGTGAACTGGTCCATCCCAGGCTAGGCTGTAAGTCCCCTAACTACAGACATGAACACTAACTCTCTAGGCAATCTACACATGCTTTCTTCAAACTGACTAAGACTAAACACCAGAATGAGGACTTCTTCCCTGGCCCAGAAACAACACAGCCCTCCATATCAGAAAGTCTCAATTATTTGCAGGTGCTTATTTTTCCTTTGAAGCCATTGGTAAACTCTTGGCTGCAGAGAAAACTAACTGCTTGGTGTTTACTTTCACTTAATATTCTGCCTTGCAAAATCACAGATGGATATCGGAGGCAGGAAGGTGGGTGTAGATACGAGAAACAGAAATTTGTTTGCAGAATTCTGATGTCCTAGAACCAGAGAAATCTTTTCTTAAATAGAGAAGTATCGTATTGAGGATGCAGACATTATTTTTATCAGCAGTTAGCACATTTTCAAAATTGTTATCCCTGATAGAATAACCTGAAAATTGAAATAGCTTCTTTTAAAAAAGAGAATTTTAATTAAATATGGACTGTTTAATGAAAAAAACCCAAATATGAGTATTCCTAGTTCTATTTTTAGAAAGAAAATGCTAGTCTACTCAGAATGGAGATACTATGGATAGATAACTAGTCTGGAATAGTCTATCCTCACTTAGATAGAAATGGATATAACTTTAACACCTATGACAATTTCTGGGTTTATAAAAATATACCAAAAATTCATTGTCTCTTTTTTCAAAATTTTTTTCTTCTTAAATGTTTGTACAGCTCATTAAATGTTGCACTTTATTCAATGATCTTTTAAGGAACTGAGCATATTATTTTATCTTTCTTGAAAATATGTTTAAATTTCAATTACTTATTTGTGTGCGTTCGGAGTCAGGGGTGGGGGGACATGCATATGGAGCTCAGAGGACAAGTTGTAGGATTCTTCTTCTACCATGTGGGTGCCAGGGATTAAATTAGGTCATCAAGTTTGGTGAGAAGTGCCTTTACCCACTGAGCCACCTTGCTGGCCTTATTTTTTAGTGATTTATATGCTTACTTTCAATATTTGAAGAGGACGTAATGAAGCATGGAAGAGTGGGTTGTATATGAACTTGGTTGTTTCCTTTGTGCATGGATGGAGACCGGACATGGGTAAGGGAATAGGTAGAGATGCCTAATGGCTTATAGGTTAGGACATGGGGCATCTGAACCTTCCTGATTTCCAAGGACAGCCCACATCACATTATGCAGGTTACAGCCTGCCTCCTCCAGTTCTGCGATTCCATCTATGCATTTCTTTGTGGGTGATATCCTCAAGAGATGAGGGGAAGACACTGGTGTGTGCAGTGCATCTGGCTGGCTGGTGAAAGCCTCACCTCTGTGCTCATAGTGCCCTGCCATAGGTTACCGCACTCTCTCTGCATTTCCATTTGATGTTCTCACGGTCACACGAGTTAGCTGGGTGCTGAACCGCGTTCCCATGTACAGTAAGTCAGGAAATAATGAGCTACGTGTCATTCTAGACCCATTCAGGGCATGCTGATTCAATAACTCAGTAGACATGGTTGAAAAAGAAACCAGTATTTAAATGATCTCAGCTGTTGCTTAAGATAATATATAAGCCAAACAATATAAATATTAGGAATTTAACTATTATGTACCTCTCTGCAGAAAACTCTTACCAACTCCCAGATCAAATCTGTTTTCTTCTTTGCCTTTAGTGGCCCACTGCCTGTCTCCATGGCAGCATCCAAAACACTTGATTGTGCTTGTTCTAAACACCTTCCTTTTAAATATAAAGTCCTCAAGAAAAAGGACATTTTCTTCTTCATCTCTCAGTTCCTGGCTTTAATAACACTGGAACATGCTCAGTGGTACCAGGTTGATTTCTGGAGTATGGAACAGGTAATTGTGGAGTGTATCCATGAAGGACGCTACCCAAAAGCAGCAGGGGTAGTCCATCACTCAACACTGCCTGGTACCCGTCATAGGAGGAGAAGGAAGGCAACAATCACAAGTTCCCTAAAGCCTAAGGAAAGATAGATTTGAGATGATATTCGAGATATACAAGAGCAGATATTTTTAAAAAGAGAATCAGCTGAGATGGCCTGTAGAGATGACTCAGTTGTGAAGTGCTTGCCACGCAAGCGTGAGGATCCTGAGTTCAGACATTCAGCACCCACATAAAAGGCGAGGCACAGTGAGTGGTGTGCCTGTAAGCCCAGATCTGATGAAGAGGAACAGGTTGATTTCTCGAGCTCTCTAGCAGAATCAACGAGGCCCAAGTTAGTGAGAGACTTTGTTTCAAAAAATAAGTTGGAGGGCAATTGAGAAAGACGCTCAGTATAAACCTGGCATTGACCTGTGGCCTACACAGACACTCAACAGACACACACACACACACACACACACACACACACACACACGCACACACACACACATACAAGTGCATATACACTCAGAGTCACATGTACACATTCACAGAAACACACCAACTGAAAGTAAGACCAAACCATCAACTAGTCAA
Source organism: Alexandromys fortis (assembly GCF_014885135.2). Lineage (NCBI taxonomy): Eukaryota > Metazoa > Chordata > Mammalia > Rodentia > Cricetidae > Alexandromys > Alexandromys fortis. Next base: position 5,151,831 of record NW_026068013.1, on the reverse strand, counting down.
CTGTATTTAAAACCTACAAAGTAAAAATTGTGATGCTCAGGAAGAAAGTTGGTTATTCATGAGATCACAGCAAGTGAAAGAACGGTAATATCAGCACCTTCTCTGGGAGGGCAAGCATTTTAGGGAACCCTATTCACAGTCCACTCCCTTCCTCGGTGAGATACAGCCCACCCTGTGCTGTGGCAGGTGTATCCTTAGGTTCTCACTTTTGAACCCTCAAATTGTTTGACTACCAACTTGACCCAAGACTTCCCAGGTGCTAGTGGCTGCAATGGCTGCATGGAGCTGACCCGCAGATATGTGAAGTGGTAGCCTGAGGGCATGGGTGTCTCGTGACACCGAACAACCGCATTTTCTAATGAGAACTGATAGACTGTGATTCTTATGAGCCTGCTGATGGAGCCATTCTGGCCATTGTGTTTGAGTTAAAGGCCAGAATCTGACTTGAGCACTTCCTTGCCTGTGGGTGTTCATGGTCCTCTCTAAGAATCACATCACTTACTGGCCATGACCCATGAGCCCTCTCTTCAAAAGGCTGTGTGGATTATGTGCTTAACACCGGGTTATAAACCACTTGTGAGAGAGATCCAAGATAACATATAATTAAGCGAGGAATTTTTTGGCATAAACTAAAAGTACTACAGAAATTCCAGGAGGGAAAAGAGACTTGTGGCGGTTGCAGCTTCTTCACAGCCTGTGGTCCTGTGGGAAGGCCTGGACCTGTAGATATGGAAGCCGGAATGCTGCCTCACCCTGCTGGAACAGCAGACTTGCAAGTCAGATCAACAAGTTGTCTGTGTTCTATGCGCTTCAGAATAACACCTGGGAACTGACGAGCACAAGGGGGAAACCAGTCCCTTATCTGAAGCTGAAACCGTAAGTATTACCAGAACTCAGCACACAAACCAGGTGCCCATGTGTAAAACATCTATTGAGCTTTTAATTACCTGCTTCTTAAGAGGAGAGAACGCCGCCATATCTTCAGCTAAAACACTTAAACAAATCTGCAAGGCAGACTTGGAAGGGAAAGCAGCTTTGCCATCAAAGCAAGCAAGCTGGAGGACTCAGCAAGACTGCTACACGGAATTCGTTCCAGAGACTAGCTTTACTGTGGCTAATTCCTAGTTATAGAAATTCTTTAATAGCTTTTCACTCAAATATTCCCCAGAAGTCTTCATAGGGAGATAAACAGTTTCAACAGAGCAATGTTGATGGGGGGAAGTCAATGTTCACAGGCTTCCCCTGTCTAAAACCAACGCAGCACAGGCAACATTAAGCAGAAAGCAGACAAGGACTGATTTTCTCCAGGCTGATCACGCTCTCTCCTTACCTGTCATGTGGTATCTCATAAGCAAATGAGCAGAGCGGAGGGTGATGAGCAAGAGACGCAGGGAGACAGCGAAGTGATTTTGCAGTGATGGCCGAATGGACTGTAAAGCTAGATCTCTGACCTCTTCCTGTTCCTTGCCTCAATCAACACTGTCTTCACTCTTGGCCATCTTTCTTTACACCATTTAGTCTTGTTTCTGGTTTGAGACCAGCAAAAACTACAGAGTTCCTAAAGGGCCAGTTTTAAAGAATGGCCCATCTGGAGGAATTGGATGCTGTGCTGTGAAACCACACATTTCTAACTCCTGCATCCGCATCCCTTTGGGTACCCAACTCATCCCAGCCTGCAGCCGTAATAAGCAGGTGACTCTTCATTCTAGGGCAGTTACTGTCCCAGGGTATGTCCTTTGAGTTGCCTTCTAAAGTTTCCTCTTCTTCTGTCTCTTTTTCCCTCTGTCTCTGTGTCTGTCACACACACACCCTCACACACACAGTCACATACCACATACACTCACACTAACACCTGCTCACACACACATACACAAATACCACACACACTCACATACCACATCATACACACACCCTCACATAAACATATACACCACCACACTCACACACCCCAACACACACCTGCATGCATATGACCGAAAACTTTAAAAGGAAACCTAAAACTTCCTTTATGATCTACAAACAACTTTATAAACTAATATGCATTTAGGAAATCTTTGTTTTGTTTCCACTTCTTAACTGCTGTTCAGCCACAAAGCTCTTGAATCATTTCTGAAAACAGTGGTCTATGTTCAGATTTGAAATACCTCAGTTAGCAATAACAGTGGCCACAGATTCTCTCTGTAGTGAGGGTCAGTACCCCAGAGGTGTATGGAAACGTAACCCTTCCACATGTCACTAGAACTAGAGCGACAGGGCAGCCCTGGAGAGTGCTCCTGAGCCACCCTTCCCTGGGAAAGCTGTGACAGGAGTCAGTCTTGCCTGAGTCAGAGCAATTCATCTAAAAGCGCCCTCCGGAAGGATGAAAAATGGCATTCTCCATGACAGATAAAATTTGGAAGGTGGCTTAAAGCTTCCCAAGATGTTTGCACTCATTTTCTTCTTTCGATCTAGAGGGAAGGTCATCACAGACCTGGCCCATCAACGGTTTTATAAAGAAGTTTTACTGTGACACTAATATATTCTTTTGTTTGTAAATTATCCAACGGTTTTATAAAAAAGTTTTACTGTGACACTAATATATTCTTTTGTTTGTAAATTATCTGTGACTGTTCTGTGGCTTTAAGGGCAGACCTGAGTCATCCTCATAACACACACACATATATATACATACATACATACACATATATGTGTGTATACATATACATATAGACACATACATACATGTATGTGTACACACATAAAATATCTAGCATGTTTACAGTCCTGCTCTTTGTACCCAGTATGCTGACCTTTGGCCTACAAGAATGTCCTTCTTCCATTGTTCTTCTGACTAACGTGAGGGTTTTAGACTCTCTCCTGACTAACACAAGGATAATGCGGAGGTAGACTCTCTCCTGAATAGCATGAGGATGTGGGGGTTGTAGACCTGCTCCCCTCTCTCTGTAAACTTTGTGTGACCTGAGACAGAGGTTGCTTCCCTTAGTTTAACTTCCTGTTCGCAAAGTTAAGGAGACTGGCTCTGGTGATCACTTCCTCCTTGTTCAGTTCCTTCTAAATTTCTGTGTTCTAAGGAGAATGACTGCTTTCTTCCTGATGTTGTTTTAACCAGGGATGCATATAAATTCGAAGAGGAGACTTTCTGCAAGTCCAGCTTACCCCAAAACATTTCAATTCCTCTCTAAGCAACCCTCCTTGTTGCTGCAGGCTGCAGATGTGCTGCAGAGACCACAATGACATGAAAATCTGCTACACATCAGGAGCACATCTGGTTCACACTTCCTACCACAGACGCCCTAAACCTGCTTTTTAGTGCTGTGTAAGTGAGCGGAGCGTCCTTCCTCTGTGGCAGTGCTGGGCACCAGGTGAAGTGACAGGCACTACCACACCCAAAGGGTACCTGATGGAAGCAAAACTGCCTTGCCTTAGTAGGAATGGGGTTTGTTCCTGTCAAAATCTTGGGTGCCATTGGCATATTCTGCATAGCGCAATCCCTTCATTAGACACTTAGCATAACCCCCAGTGAAAGAAATGTTAGTATAGCAAGAATAATCTTGCTTTCAAAATCTCCACAAAAGCCTGTGGATTCTTTTCTAGCTGCTGCCTTGACAAAATAAAAGATGTGAGAGGTTATGTTATCTGAAAAACGAAATCACAGAGGGGCCAGAAAATACACCAGACCTCAACGATAATAGCAATGATTCTAAACCCTGAAGTCCTATTATCTTTAAAATAAACATTTCTCTTACACATTCTTTCTTCCTGATAAATAGAAGTGTTGGGGGATGCTTTGAGCCTCTGAACCAGAAGGGATCAGTTCTTAGTTTCCATACATAGCAGGAGATTTTGATGGCAAACAAGCACACATAGACGTTAGAAGGCACAATGGATCGTATCCACTTTAAGACATTCTATTTCAAAACAGAACCAAGTGGTTTTCAAGCAGAGCCACTTGAGATATTTTACAAATCCCAAAGAGAAGCAACCCTGCGGATGACAGATAACATTTTGAGCTTTGTTACCATCTGTTCCATAACACCCTGTGTGCCCCGGACGACTCTCCACCTACCACACACTCCTTAGTGTATATTCCAGTTCTTACTGTCAAGAAAAAGAAATGAGTTCTCTCTGTCATTTCTGCTTGAGTGTCGCCCCAGATACCAAAGAGTGGGTTCCCTTTCCCTATCCTTCCTCTCTGAAACCTCTGAGCTGGACGCTAACATTGTTCAGAATATGCCTGGGCTGGCATGGTCCTAAGGACTGTAAACTGGCTATCTACTCCAGAACAGAGCAGCGGGGAGCCCATCCCCGGGGCCAAGGCTTTCTCTGGCCCCTCCCCACCCATGTCTGCCCTTTGTAGGACTTTACCTTCTCTCCTTGGCTAGACAGCCTTCTCCTCATCCTGTGAGTCCCATATCTGATCCACCCTGCTATAGCCTTTGAAATACTTTGAGAATAGAAAGGGTTTATAAAAACCATTGGTTTATTTGGAAAATCTTCCTGGATGACCTCAGCCCATGTTGATCTCTACCTTCCTGAAACCCTTTGAGACTCACCGCCTAACCCAGACAATTAACACCTTATTATCCTTGGCTCTGACCCCCAGCACCACACATACACTTCTTTTTGATAATTATTTCACTTCAGGTAGTTTCCTCTCCCTAATTAAGCTGTCAGCATCTTGTGAATGGAGCCATCTTCCCTGGTGCATAGTAAACAACCGATTTTTTCCCCATTTTTCCTCAATCAATAGAAGTTTCCATACGTCTTTCACAAAGGTCATTTGACTGTTGTGTCCTGGGTGGCCATAAACCAAACCTTTGGATGAGAACAGAAAAGGGGCAGAAAAACCTTAACCTTCCAGAGAGAAATTTAAAGAAGGATATCCAGATTAGATTAAAGATAGTGGTTCAGTCATTACTTGCAAGACAGAATGTCTAAATATTTAAGGGAATTTAAATGAACAAGAAGAAACATACACAAACACACACGTTTACTTCTAATAACAATGCCAGATTTACCTAACAGATCAAGTAAATACCAAGTTGCTGACAAGATGAAAGAACTCATAACTTGGTAAAACAATCATGTTTGAATGCGCCTGCGCATACAGCATATTTTGAAACCGTAACGCTATTTACAGCATGTATGGTTTCTTGACAGCTCACAGATCTCCATAGTTCATGTTTTGCTCAATACTTAGAATGAAAGGAATCTGTGAAGCCAATGCTTATTTCTAGAAACATTTTGTTTGAATGCGACCCAAGAACTCAAACATCTGTTGTAACCAGCGACATGAACCGAGTTCACTCATGATATTGATAAAATTTGGAAAATTGCTCAACATTCTGCTTTGTTCTGCTTATAAAGACTCAGCCTGGTGCTTTCCTTGCCACCACGCTGGTGCCTGAGTGGTTAAAGTAGTGAAGAGCTCTCACATGCGTTGTGCCCCCGATGTCCTAAAGAGAATCAGAACTGAGGCCCCAAGCTGGGGGACAAGTAATTAGTACAGAACTGTAGTAACTTAGCCAGGGGTTTCGTTAATGAGGACGAGAAACTGTCCTGATGCTCTCCTAGGCTGTGATTTAGGTGTCTCATGCTAGCCCACCTCCCATGTGAACTCTGCGAAGGGCTTGCATATAGGAATGGAACAACATTTGGATATCCGACATAGAACAAACTGAACCATGGAATACTTGTGTTATGTTTCAAGTCAAATAACACATTCTTTACTTGCAAATGTGAGATTTTTTTTCCTGTAAGTGGCTAAACTCTGGGAACAATTTGTGAGAGCAGAGAAAAAGAACTCAATTTCAAATGAAAAGTTTCCTGTAAGTCAGAGCTCTGCTGTCCCCATGGTGGCTTTCCCATGACCACTGTGACTACCACCACCCCAAAGTCCCTCACAAAGAAGGCTCAGTTGAACCCCTAGATCAGCGATTCCCACCCCTGCCATGATCCTTCCCAGGATTCCCACCCTTCCCTCCGAGGTTCTGTAGCTGTGATTGCTGCAGACAGAATTCTGTTACAGATTTGAAGTCTCAAGGAGAGTGTGTTAATATGAACGAGCCAGATGAAACCTAGAAGAATTAGGGACAAGTGTGTGAACTTCCTTGTGTCTGGTAGGAAGGGTTGTTCAGGAAAAGAAAGTGTTGACACAGTGAGGTAAGGTTCTCCGAGTCATCAGCTGAGTGCAGGGGATGGACTCACTCTGAATAAAGAGAACCTAACAGAAAGGTTTCAAAGGGCAACTTTTGAAATGTTGTTATCTAATCAGTTAACTGGGTAGCTGTGTTGGCTTCAGGAGCCTGGAGAAAACAGAAAATGAAAGTATGTTTTAGTTAAAATGTCAAGGATTGGGTCAGAGAAGAAAAGACTCATTGGTGAGGGCAAGCAGCATCTGTAGTGACAACTAAGACACAAAACCATTAACAGAACAGAGTCAAGACACTGGGCACGTGGGTTCCACAGGGGACCCAATGGTGTGGTTCATCTTAATGCTTTGGGGAGCCACAAAACAAACGCCTAGTTTGTTAGCAGGCTAGCAGATACATTAAGTTTGGATAGTTTGCTTCCTGGAAGGAGGCAGAAGAGACCCCAGGCTGTAGCCTACTCTCTTCCTGGGTGATTTCCAGGAAGACATGGCAGGGAAAAGCGAGTAAGTCCTACTGGAGATTGTTAACACTGGGGAGATGGTGATGGTGGTGTCATCATTTTTCTGAGGTCACTGGCTTTGGGAAGGTCACTGTGACCAATGAAAACCTACGAGCATTTGGGTAAAATTCAAAGGAAGGAAGGATTTCTGATACAGGAGGATCAAGAACTTTCAGAGTTTAGGTTTCTCGAAAAGCAAAATGGAATATGACTGGACTATGATCCTCCTTCATGGTTTGTACTCTATGTACTATTAAGGGGAAATTAATATATCTTGAGTTTATTTGATGTTTCTAAATTTGAGCTACAGGACACGAGGGGAAAGTAATCCTGGATCTAAAGTTTAGGGCTACTGTGTATTAGCTGTACACTTAGCAGTTCCGTGTGGAGTCTGTGTTTCATTACATGGTGGCAGAGTATAGGCAGCAATCTCTCAGAAGGAACAGTCACGGTATCTAGTAGGATGGAGGACAGACGGTTTGTTGGGAAGTTTCAACATGTTCTTATGTCTCACCCATGGGCTTGTTCTCCGGCCCCAGTGAATTGTCTTCTTAACAGGTTTCTTTTCCCTTTTTTTCATGTAGCTTCATCCTAAACCTAAATGGCCCCTTACGAGCACAGGTAAGGCTACGGAAGTTAAGGAAAGTTGCAAAGCTAAAGAAGCACAGTGACATTAGGCCTCTCCTCTGGAGTAGACACAGACACACATGCACACACACAAAGACTCACACACACACACACAAACATAGACACAGACTCGCACACATGCGTGCACACACGTTGACACAGACTTGCACGCATGCACAAATAGACACAGACACACATATACACACACGCATTCACACACACAAACACACAGGCACATTCACAACACACACAGCAATCGCTTGACAAAAGGAGACCTTCTTCAGAGGAGCTGCTTGTAAGCTGTCCAGGGGGCACCAAGAATGAAGTCCTTGTGAGTCATTACACACACTGGAGGAGACTTTTCGGAGATGCAGCTGCTTCTGAGTCACCCAAGCAGGGCTTGGCAGAATGCTCTCTGTTCTAAGTCACCAATGCCTTCTGTCTGGGGCAAAGAGATAGCTGTTTGCAGTTCTCCACCCAAGGTTCTGCAGTGCAGGGGTTGAACCCCAAAGTTCTGCAGTGCAGGGGTTGAACCCCAGAGTTCTGCAGTGCAGGGGTTGAACCCCAAAGGCCACACATGTCCTAAGCACACACTCCACCAACGAGCTGCCCCACCATAGCCCTCTGAAGTACGTTTGAGCTGTGCTTTCTCCATTGGAAAAGCAGGCAAACTGCTTAGTGGTTGGGGGGATCAGCTGGGATCAGGGGACCATTTCTCCTCCCAGGCTTCATGACTGTTTTCATGGATCACAGTTTATGAGGGAATTTTACCCCAAAATGTTTTTATTGCTATATAGCACTTGGTATTATAATTTACACCCAAGGACAAAATCCAAGCAAAACTGGAGGCTATGCACCTTTAATGCTGAATCACCATTAAAACCTAACATTTGGGAAACTGAATCTGTGGCTCAGTCTTCTGCTGTGATTATCCTCTTCTGGGTTTTCCTTACATACACACACGCACGCACACACACACACACACACACACACACACACACACACACACACGAGCAATCTGGTTTGTTTTTCCCAGCGTTAGGGAAAGCTGATGAGCTGTCTGTGTCCGTGTCTTATATTCAGTGGAGTTGGTATTATTTTTGCAATGCTTTGGCACGGCTCAATTTTAACTGCAATTACCACATTATAATCTTGGCAAGCCCTACTGTTCCAAACAATTCTCGGATGCACAAATGAGTCTTCCTCCAGATGAAAACTGCCCATGAAAGGGTACTATTATATTATATAAAAATGAAAAATCTCAGAAGAAGTATAAATTCCGTTTCAAGAGCATACACTACATACACATAAACTTCGAAAAAAGTTATAATTAAGATGTCTAATCCTCCAGAAATAGCACACTAATATATAATAAGTCACTGTAGGGAATGTAGGCAGCCTGGGTCAATCGGTGTCTGCTTACGCAATGAACTAGAAACACTGTTAGACTCTATACGTTGAGATGTTTGGATAAATCTTTCAGACAATGAAAGTAAACACTGAATGGAGCGTGGGCAAAGGATCCTGGAATCTTCAGTATTCGAGACCTAAGGTTGCTGTGAAACACAGATTTGCCAAATGGCTCAAATATTCACAATCGTTTCATCAGCTCTGTGGCCCACAAGTACCAGTCAGTGTTTGTTTAACATAGAGGATGTCCTGCTTTAGCAGGGCACCATAGCCTGAAAGGCTGACTTGAAGAGACTGTGTTTTATTGTCTACTAGGTGGTCCTCCTGAGCAGTTAAGTTTCTCTTTCCATCATCTACAGGAAAACCCTGCAAACAGTGTGGGGGCTGAGGACCATTTTCCCTCTGCAGCGGTTCCCAACATGGGGATCTCACCCCTTTCCTTTAGGAGACATTTGCAGATGTTTGAAGACTCTTTTTGGAGCAGAGAACATGCTAGTTCTTAGAGGGTAGAGACCAGAGATGCCACGAAACATCATACACAAAAGAATTACTTACTTCAAATGTCCCTAGTACAGGCCTAAGAAAACACAGCAGGTATTCCATTAACCTTGGCTGCCCGAGTCTGTGCCCTTCAGACAGTCACTGCCTCGAAAGGGCCATGGAGCAGCATAGTAGAAACCCTTTACATCTAGCTGGGATCTCAGAGAAGCCACTGCAGCAAACCAGTGGGGCCCCTTGGTTGGTTTTCGGTTTGTGGAATTTGTTTAAATTTTAGTTTTCTGCTTTATGACTTTAAAAAAAATACACGAATATCCTACTGGTTTAAGCCAGTTCCTTTGATCTATTTTTGGATATATTTTGGTTCAGGTATAGCACTAATACTTGGGTTTTGTTCAATTCCTATACTGGCAGATTAGTGTACTCTGGCGTTTGGATTTGGTTTCTTGGTTTATGACTTTGCAAGGGTGCCTGGGTGTGTATTATTGGAGCAGAAAGACATGGACACTCGGGCTCTCCACTTTCTGTTGCTTGCTTTAAAATAATAAGGCTTACAATAAAAGCTGTTTATAGCAGGCTGGAGTAATGGTGCAATCTTGGAAACCTAAGTTCAAGCCCTGGAAGGGGAAAGAAGAGAACAGACTCCACAAAGTTGTCTGACTTCTACTTAAGTGCTGGGCATGCATGTGCCCCCCCTTTCCTCTCTCTCCTCTCTCTCTTCTCTTGTCTCTCTCTCCTTTCTCTCTTCCCTCTCTTCTCTCTTTTNACGCACACACACTAATTTTGAAAACTCCAGTTTATTTCATATTTTCCTTATGAGAAGGTCCAGCAGTCCTAACACTTTGAATCTCCTTGTAGCTGTTTACTTGTGGACACTGAAGAACAAGAAATGAAAATAATCTAGAGTCTTTAAAGTCTCCGGAGATTTTAAAGTGCCCATACCCTTATTTTGCAATGGGTTTGGTTGTGAAATCAGCAGACTGAAAAACACTGGAGGAGCCGCAAGGGTAGATTTTAGCGACAAGATTTCCTTCAGGCTGTAAACAAAGCAAAGCCATTAAGAGAAAGAAATAGAAGTGGCAGATTTCATCATAAAATGGGGAAAACATTTTCCAGCTGCCTTACAGGTACAGCTCAGAGCATGACGGCTGCATTCCTGAAACTTTAGTCTCCGCAAGCCAAAGCGGCTCGACACACGTCACGAAAGCCATCTGCACCTGCTCACCAAACAGCTTCAGAGGGAAGACAAAGTCAGCACCGAGGATTTTAACATAAACAGACAAAAAGCTGTTCCTGGCACACGGCAAAAGGGAGAGAAAGATTGAGAGGAAGAAAGGCTATCACGATTCTTTTAACGTGCAAGAGTCAGGATCTGAACTCAGCTCAGCCGTCACTTCAGCCCCCTGTGCTGTGCGCCTGCCTCCTCTGGTTGCACATGTAAAGGTTGGGAGGCTAAACTTCAATTCTGTGTTGTTTTAAAATTTTCTTTTATGTAGCTTAGGGCTGAATGAATTGCTGGCAGAATTTTTAACTCAGGAATTCAGTCAAATTCCCTTTGATTTGTTAGAGCTGCTTTGTATTTAGTTCCGTTAGTCATCTGCTTCTGCAGCTCAGGGATACATACACAAAAACACAATCACATACATGATACATACATAATACATACATACATGAATATATACATACAGACCAGACAGATACACACAGACACACGGTCACATATATAGAGAGACGCACACAGACACACACAGTTACACGCAGAGAAACACACACAGTCATACCAAGACACAGTCACACATACACAGTTATATACAGCCACAGTCAACACACATGCAGTCTCACACAGACATATACACACAGACACAGTCACTCACACACACACACACACACACACACACACACACACACACACACACACACACAAGGTCTCACACACACAGCCACAGACTGACATTCTCTAAGGCCCTCTGTGTTAGACTAACAAGCTAAACCCCAAAAATCCATTGCAGAAGTTTCTGATCCTCTCTTCAATACACACTGACTCCCAGTAGAATTTGTTTAATGTATTTTTAATAGCTTCCTTGTACTCCTCTCTGCCTTTCCGCTTCTCAATTCTGGAATATATCAAGCTGACCAGAGAAGACATATTTAACTTGTGAACCTTCTCAGGGCTGAGCAGCCAACAGGCCAATGGGAAGGCAGGGGGCAGCAGTGGGGAGGGGCTGGTTGGAACAGGCTCTGGCTTCTGAGAATGCTTCTGGCCTAAGCAGCTGAGCTATGGTCCTCCAGGGCTCGTGGCACAGGTCTCAAGTTCAATGCCATCTTTGGCATCGCCATAGGGCAAACTTCAGTTGTGCCCTCAGATCTCCGTGGGCTGTCAGCTGACGCATCCTGCTCTCTTCAGCCACGGGCTGTCTCCCTGCTGTGAACTAGGAAGGTCCAGTTGCTAGCCACTTGGGAAGCAGAAAGCATCTCTGAAAGTCTCCTCTGAGTTCTTCCCCTGTTAGACTTTTCTGGAAAACTAAAGGCAAAGCAGCCTGCAGGTGCCTTGTCCCTTTGCCTAGAACTTGTGCTGGCTCCCCATCCCTAGAATTCTACAGTGAACATTAATGAGTCTTGTGCTGCCACTGCTTCATCCAGGTACTGGAGTTGCCACCCCGGAGAAAACATGTCTGCTTGAAGGATGCACAGAAACGGCACAGAAAAATGGCATTCTAATAAGAGGTCATGAAACCACAGATAGGTATTTCATGCTGAAGTGTAAAAACGTCGTGTCTGATTCTTTCAGTACTGTTCAGAGGTCATGAGACTTTCCATATTCTTGTGAGTAGAAAACCTTGAGCTGTAATGACTGGAGAAAGACTGATTTTCCCCAAGGTCTGACCAGCACACACACTTTAGCAAGTTCTATGGTTACAGCACTCATCGTTAGGTAAACAGTGAACACCAGCTAACTTATCTGAGACCTTGTTATGTACCAGTCTTAGCACAACATTCTTTGCATGTGTTCTTTCACCTTATCAACCCTGCATAGAATTATACACTGAAGAAACAGAAATTAATTTTGTTATTAATTTTTTCTAGTCCAGAAAGTTAGCAGGTAGAAAAATCTATAACTTGAACTCAGCACAAGAACTCTCAAAGTATATAGGCTACTCAGCTATTCAGGTATTCATTTGTCTATCCATGCATCCATCCATCTATCCATACATGTATCTATCTAGCCATGCATCCTTGCATTCATGCATGCATACATCCATCTAATGCCTGCATACATGCATCTATTCACCCATTCATCATCTATCCATGCATCCTTTCATCTGTTCATGCATCTATCAATCCATCTATCCATGCACCCATCATTCATACATCCATGTATCTATCTATCCATCTATCCATCCATGCATCCTCTATGCATGCATGCATCCATCCATCATCCACCCATCTAATGCCTGCATGCATGCTGCATGCATCCATTCATCCACCCATCCATCTATCCATGTGTCCATCCATCTAGCCATCCATCCATTCATCTATCCATGTATCTATCCATCTATCCATGCATGCATGCATCCATCCATCCACCACTCATGCATCCATCCATCCATCCATCCATCCATGCATACATGCATCATACATACATCTACCCAGGCATCCATCCATCCTCCTATGCATCCATCCATTTATCCACCCATTCATCATCCATCCATCCATCCATCCATCCATCCATCCATCCATCCATCCACTCCTCATCTCTTCATCTACCATCCAACCTTCCCTCTTCCCTTCCCTTTCCTTTCCTTCCTTCCTTCCTTCCTTCCTTCCTTCCTTCCTTCCTTCCTCTGTCAAATGCTTATTATTTGGAAATACAGTCAAGGAAAAGAAATACGATTCATAAAACACATGACAAACATGCATTTTATTCAATGGAAACATAACATACTCATCTTAAAATGTCAGGTCATGACACATTCCTACTACAGGAATGTTACATGAACATTATTGTATCAAGAAACTGACAATACCAAGCAACAAAAAATCCAATATTCCTTTGAAATACAAAATTATTCAAAGAATCTCTCAAAAGATAATTTCCCCAAAAATTTATAAGAACAAAGCAAATAGCAAACAAATGCCCCTCAAACACCCAAATTTAAGGAGCTTCAGAACTAGCAAGCTTCCCCAATAGTATGCAGAATGTAAGCAACACTTCCTGACCCCTACAATCCGCATAGTGAAGTGATCTGTGAAGGAATAGTTTGATTATTTTTAGTGTGATTCCTGAGTGTGAAGGACACAGGTTACTTCCTTTATATAAAGTTGCATTTGAATGGATCACATTAGTGTGAGCTGACTTTGGCAGTCGTAGATCAATAGTGCTGAGGTCTAACTTAGACTATTTCTGTCTTCAACCAGCTTACCATGATATTCAACTGTTGGCATTTCATGGGTAGTGAAGTTATGAGAGCTTATCATGCACCTAGTTGTACTCTAGACTCCGGAGAGTACAACATGGTCCCTGTACTGGAGAAATCTACAGATCTACAAAGACCCAAAGATAAACTCATACCAAGAAATGGATAAGATGCCAAGATACAGCTTAAAGCAAGACTAGAGACACATAAGAAGGGTGCTGAATTCTTAGAAGGCCACTTCCTCCACAGAGCATCTCATTCACTTCCTGTTCAGTCAAAGTTCTGAGTTCCATAATGCAGTTGGATCAATAATGGCTGATATACATGACAATGGTTCACCAAGGGGCCATCCTGGCCCATTTGGTTTATAAAAGCACACTCTATGATGCTTGCACGGGATGAAGTTGGGCAGTCCTTGGATGTGTCCCTGTTTTAAAGAGATGTGGCTAGATAAAGTCAGAAGATCAGAGAACATTATATACAAAGCCATGAACTTTTGCTCTCACATCCTGGGACCAGCCTAGACATATACAAAACACTGTAGAAACTCAGCAGTGAGTGATTGATGCGATCTAGAGTGTCACATGGGCAGAGAATAGGAGGCATATGCTCTATCTCCTGATGCTGCTGCAAAGTCCCCTTGTGGGGGACCTACCACTGATGTTTGCCAAACTGCATTCCAGCTACTTATGTTTATAGTCATGGGCTAGCACTACTCTCAGCCTTGGTCAGAAAATCCTCATCTTACAGTGGGCAGTAGTTAACGCAGGACCCATAACTGCTCAGTCCTCATCAGGGCATTGATAGCATCCTATCCAAGCTTCAGAAGCATTGTGAAAAAAGGGAGTGGAAATAATGGAAGAGCTCAAGGAAGGGAAGGGTGCTGTAAAATGCCATCTTCTGGATGTGGTTAGGCCAGTGCACTTAGACTCAAGCATCTGTGGTTACATGTATGAGGCCCATACAAGATTAGACTCATTAATATAGCATAAATGGGAAAAGGGCTCGTTAGATTCCCACCTTTAGCTGGGGAAATATTAGCAGTTAGTGACTGCTAGGTGAGACAGAGTCATTTTCTTCAGTGTTGTGGCTATGGTAAATTGCTCATGCTCCAGTAGTTGAACCCACACCCCTTCTCATGCAAGCAACCCTAATTAAATTCCTCTCTCTCTCTCTCTCTCTCTCTCTCTCTCTCTCTCTCTCTCTCTCTCACACACACACACACACACACACACACACACATACTCACACACCTCCTGGGAAGAAGGGGTTAAGTTAGAAGGAGAGTATAAGAGGGGATACTGGGAAGTGAATCTGAGCAAATATAGTATATACATGTATAATAAAAGAGTAAATAGAAATATTTTTAAATCCCTCTGTGAGCTTTTAATTCCAAAAATGATCCGAAGAACAGCACGAGTTAAGGACTCAGTCTCTTTTATGAAAATCCTTGCATTTGAAAGTTCAAGTAGAGGGAAATGTGCCCTAATTATTTGATGGGAAACAATGAGCTTTGCCCGCAAACACAGCAGAGGATGCTCTGACTGGGTTTTCTGTGATGACAAGTGCAGGACTGTGGCTTTTTCTATGGATGCCAGCCTGACATCCATCCCCTGCCCTGAGGATATGTGTGCACATGCACAGACCCGGAGTTGTCTGCTAAATGCACAGAACTGCCACCCTCTGACCGCCACCTTCTCAGACTCCCGTCTTCTCTCAACTTTTAACTCCAGTGAAACAAGGCCATGATTTATCCCCAGCCTCCTTTCTTTTCATGTGTAGCCTGATCAAAAGAATAATTATACAGAGAGGAATTTTGCAGACAAAAACTGCGTGTGATCCTCCTTACATAAGGACCCCAGTGTGTGGCTGGAAGCCCTCTGATGTGTTCTGTTGACTGGTGGCTCAGGTTACAGGCAGAGAGCAGAAAGCCTTCATTAACATCTTCTAGGCTCCACCATGTGGGAGTCAGCTCTGCAATCCACTCCACAGATCAGAGTCAGCTCATGCCGAAGTATCGTGACTGTGAGGAGAGTGGAAGAGGGCTTGGAGCACAACTTAGCACGGTGACCTGGGACAAGAAGGTGGCAGAACCTGCTCAGACTGGGATCCTAAAAAGGAGTAGTGGCCTGAGAAACCAGCTTGCTGCTATGTTTCTCCAGAACCTTCTGAGCCTAACTCCTTAAAATAGCTCATTGCCTCCAAATCTTTGCTTTTGTCATTGCGGCCATTTTATGCCGGGGAGCAAATGCAAGGCTTTTACACGCAGGCACAAAGCTAACCACCCCTGCCGTCCTCTTTCTACTCTTTACAAGTTCATTCAGTACCCACCAGTCCACCAAAGCGGCATTGCCAAGGCACTGTGTGCTGGAGGTAGTGTATGAGAGCCAACTGCTGAGTGTTTGAGGACTGCACCAGCCAGTGGTGGCTTGAAATCTGTAATGTGTATATTGGCATCCTGGAAGGCGGTAGACACTAAGATTAGGATCTTGCTGTTATCGGTTTTCCGGAGCATCATTTTGCTATCAGGTCACTGATGGACAAAAAACTGCCAGTGACCTTGTCACATTCACACACAACAACCTGACCACAGCTTGCTTAACCACCTCACAACACAACACTCTCATAGATAAACTCTCTCCATCTTGACTTCCAGTCTGATCTGCTGGTTGAAGCTCCCCTGTTGTGTCTTCTCTCTCTCTGGACTCTACTCCTGCTTCTCTTGCTAGCTCTGTTTTATCTTCTTGACTGCCGGATATCAGAGAGCATGACTGCTCAGCCCCAGCATCTCTTCCTTACCGTCCTCTTGATGTTTCCACTTTCTCACAGTAGCCTTAGTGCTCCAGTGTCAAGTGTTCCAGTCGGCCCATGGATGCCAGCTTACTTTTATTATACCTGCATGACACTAACGCTTGAATTTCTAATAGGCAACTCAAATGCTTGCTCAAAATGAAATTCCTAATTCTACGTCTCTTATATCCAGACACCAAACATGGTTCTCAAGGGATATTCTCCAACTCAACAAACGGCAATCGTGGCTCCCCAGGCCACACTTTTGAGAGCTTCTTAATTCTGCACTTTGACAATACACATCTAATGCCTAGGCACTCCTATTGGCTCTGTCTTAAGAACAGCCACAACTTCTTCTCAACTCCCACCAAGCCTGATTTGTTTAAAGCAGCATTGTTTTTCAACTCAGATACTGCAACAAACTCTTACTACATTGCAGGACCCACAGTAATCCCTTAAAAATGTAATGCAGATCTTATTCTGCTTCTATTCAAAACACTTTAATTGCTTCCTGTCTTACTTAGCACAAGAAAGAACATTTCCCAGGTTCTTCAAAGTCCTGACAGACTGTCCCTCCACCTTTCCAACTTCGTCTCCCATCACAGTTCGGCCAACAGTCAAAGGCCCTCGGCTGTCTGATAAAGAGGCCCTGACTCAGAGGCCTGTGGCTCAGGCAGATTTTACCTGAGAACTCAAACTCTTTTCTTAAAGGGTCCAGGGCTCATTCTCCCCTCAGGGCCTGCAGGAAATTAATTCCTTCCCTTCCCTGGCCTGCATCCTCATATGACATAGTAAATGGTCATTTATTTGTTTATTTTTTTGTGATTTTATGGACTTGTTTATGTTTGTGAATGCTTATGCAGTGTGTGTGTGTGTGTGTGTGTGTGTGTGTGTGTGTGTGTGTGCTGGTGTGCTCGCTTGTGCACTGAGGTCAGATGTTGATCTCAGGTATCTTCTCAATTTCTCTCCACCTTAGCTTTGAGGTAAGGTCTCTCACTGATGGAATCACACTGGCCAGCAAGTTCCAGGGATCTCATTGTCTCTGCCGTGCCAATGCCAGGGTTACAAGCACCACATCTACTTTTCTATGTAGATATGAGGGCTACAAAATCAAATCCCTGTGCTTGCATGGCGGGGGACATTACTGACTGAGCCATCTCTCTAGCCCCCGTTTGTGTATCTGTTTGCTCTCCATGCTTGGCAGGCAGACTGGTTCCCGATGCTGTTCGTAAATTCAGCACCCTAGGGAGGCCTTGGTCCATAGCAAGAGCTCATCACTCTTTGTTGGATGAACGAAATAAATGTCACAAAACCAGTTTTTGGATCATGGAGCCCCAGGTACCAACGGTCACTTTCTCTTCTTTGTACTGTGATGACGGACACAGACACATCCTAAATGGCAAGGTGTCCAACTTCTCTGCAAGGCTGTCTTTACACACAGTTCCATGATGACGGACACTTTAGGATTCGTAAAATAATTACATCTCTCTTCATTCAGAATCAAGAGACATTTTTAGTGCTATTACAAAACCTTTTCATTCTTTAGTTTCTTCTCATGTTTGTTCATTTTGAGACAAGGTCTGATGGCTACACTTGAACTGGTGGTTTATTTGCCTAAATCTCCCAAGTGTTGGGGTTAGTGGCACATGTCACCACACCCATATCTATCTTTTAAATGGTTTATTTTATTATTGTTGTCATTACAATTTTTGTGGGGAGGGAAATTGAACTCAAGGTCTCATGCATGGTAAGCAAGAGTTTGGTCGCTGAGACACATCAATTCCAATGCATTGCTTTACAATATTGACTTTTAGATGGAAAGTTTCTTCAATGAGGGGTCTCATGTACAGAGAGTATATTCAAGAAGAAGTAAGACTGAGTCAGCTGGAATTTTCCCTGGGACTGTGATTTTGCCTGACTTGTGGAGGGAGGGGGCAGGGAGAATATAGGATGCTAAGGCTGACTTCAGAGTTCTAAATAATTCCCTATCACTACCAATATAGTCTAAAATTACACACCGGAGTAACTGGTTGTAATCTAAACCCTGTGTCTGTCCATCCACTGGCCTTACCCAAAACCTGACCTGGCTGACATGACCAGTGGACACTGCATCCCTAAACTCTTCTTTCTGTTTGACTAAACCAGAAGGATGCAGAGGAGGCTTTCGCAGGAAGTGAGGGATACGTGTCTGAGCTCCCGCCAGGTAAGAGTCCGAGTGCTCACTGTGGCCACACCTGGTGCCTGTGGTCCTTTGCTTGTTTCCTTGAAGTGCTACATGAATTAGATACCAGGTTATGTGTTAACAACCCCTTACATTACAGTAACAGAGAAGTATATTATGACGACCAAATTCTGAAATTTGGGATATAAATCATTTAAATACTGGAAATTAGGGAAATGTTTATGGTATTTCTATCATGGTTAGTAATAAATTAAACTTTTCTTCAAGTCACAAAGAGAAGCATTTCACCTATGAAGAGCAATGAGCAGTAAGTGCCCCCTTGGACCTTAACCATCTTAAGAGGTGTTAAACATCTTACCCATGATGGACAATGTTACAGAAAGCTGGTGGAAAGAAAGAGGTGTGTCGCTACAGACAAACAAACACTTCAGTAATCAGGAAGTGATAGTTTAGATCTATCCTCCCAGCATTCAAGAGGCTTGAGGCAGGAGGATCCCTGTGAGTCCAAGGTTAGCCTGGGTTAAATAGTGAGTTCTATGACATCCAGGGATACATAGTGAGATCTTGGCTCAAACAACAACTACAATGGCCACAAAAGAAACCCAACAACAGCAAAAGGCAAACAAAGAAACAAAACAACAAACCAACCAAACTAAAAACATTTAAAAGTCTCAAATGGAAATAGAACAGTTAACTCCCTAAAGTAAAATACTAAGCAAACATAACTGAAACGTTTTTGGAATGCAGATATAATGACAAGGAAACTTCATAGCCTGGTTAATTTTTGCTTTTCTTTGTGCTTTATCCCTCCAAAATTACGATCTTTATATTATTTGGGAATGTGTTCTTCTGTCTCTTCTTTCTGTCCTTCTCTTTGTCCTTCCCGCCCTCTCTCTCTCCTTCCCCTCTTCTCCCCCATCCACTCCTCTCAGCCACAACCATCTTACACACAGTTATAATATAATAGATAAAGAAATGAGTTATCATTTAGTAGGCACTGAAAATACCCCATACATTGTCTTGAATGTCTACTTCACCTCCTTCGTCTACTGAGACATTTTGCAGGCAGCACACACCTGGACAGAGAGCTTTGTATGACTCACAGTTTCTAGCACTTTCTTCTTATGCATGTTCTAGCCACCGGAGGCAGGAGGGGAAGAGCTACATTACGCATTGTCCTGTGTGATATGACTTTGATCCCATGTGGGCTGGGGTGGCAGCAGAGTGGTTTGAGTGGGAATGCATTAGAGGCTCCTGTAGATGTACACTCGGCCCCTGGTTAGTGGCATTGTTGGAGGAGGTTTAGGAGATGTGCCCTCGATGGAGGAAGTTTGCCACTAAAGGTGGGCTGGAAAAGTTTAAAGACTCACACCATTTCCAGCTTATTCTCTACAATGTTCTGTGGGTGAACTCTCGGCACCCTGCTGCAGCTGCCATGCCTGGCCTGACTGCTGCAATCTGTCCAGCCATTCTGGACTCCAACCCTATGGAACCATAAGCCAAAATAAACCATTTCTCCTGTAAGTTGGCTTGGTCACAGTACTCTGTCACAGAAACATTCGCTTTCAGAGGAGAGGCTGATACACAGAGCAGCCACAGGAGGCTACCCCAAGGTCATGGCTGCCATAGACAGTGCAGCTGGTGAAAACATGGGCAGCCTGGCATTGGCGTGTTCTCTGCCAAGCATACTTTCTGCATCTTCCACAGCCCACAAGGCAAACATCCTTATTGTCCATATTTTCTAACAAAGAGTCACCTGAACACAGTAAAACCTGTACACAAGCTTACCTTGTTTATGGGCATAGGTGGGGTTCCATTTAGGCTACTTAAATGAAAACTTTAGGTTCCACATCAGCAAGACACTTGCTGCCTAGTAGGTCTTAGGCCGTCCATATATCCAGAAATGGACTCAAGCTGACTATAGGTGGTTAGATAAAACAAACAGCAACAACAGTGTGGTTGTTTGAATAGAAATAGCCCCAGAGGCTCATATATTTGAATGGCACTGGGGAGTAGCACTATTTGAAAGAATTAAAAGAATTAGGAGATATGACCTTGTTGGAGGAAGTGTGCACTGGGGATGGCCTTTGAGGTTTCAAAAGCCCATGACAAATCCACAGTCTCTCTCTCTCTCTCTCTCTCTCTCTCTCTCTCTCTCTCTCTCTCTCTCCCCCCCCCCCCCCCCCCCTCTCTCCCCCCCCCCCCCATGCTTCCTGTGCATCAGGATGTAGCTCTCAGCTCCTTCTCCAGCATCAAGCCTGCTGGCCACCACATTTCCCACCATGATGAAAATGGACTCATTGAAACTGTAAGCAGCCCCAATTAAATGTTTCCTCTAATGAGAGTTGCTTTGGTCATGGTGTCTCTTCCCAGCAACGGGACAGTGACTAAGATAGAAGTCACTTCACAGGATCTTGGGAAACAGTCCCCACCTGCCAAGAGTCACCTCCCTTCCCTCTGGCAGAAGGAACACGTGGTTTCATGGACACACACCTGGATGTGGAATCCCATGACCTCCAGGCTCCCTCGGTCCTGACACGAGTACCTGTCAGACATTAAACTTTCAGCCTAGCTCTTGCATCCCCAGGTTTCCCTCCTTTCAGACACCGATTTTTCTCTTCAAGGTTTGCCTCCTACCCCTGTTACCCTCCCTCCTCAAGCAGATAACCCTGGACACGTCTGCTTTCTTTTCTCTCTGTTTGGGCCTCTTCATTATAACTCTGGGTATATTCTCTCTTTTATTGACAATAAAAACCCTCATATTAACCATACCATTGATTGGTCCCTTTACTGCACGCTCACATACACCGCCAAGCCCAAAGACCCACGTTCTATTCCCAGAATGCATATAAGTTAACCTCATTCAGATTCTTTCTCATACATACTAAATAAATAAACAAACAAACAAAAAATAAGAATTAAAACATGCTATCTTCTCTAAGTACTTAGGTCCTCAAATAAGCTTATGAGCCCTAAAGTTCGTTTGCCCAGTCCCGCGGATGGCAGGATAGGCTGGCTCTGCCTAGGAGACACTGGGTACTGACAGGGAGCCTGCCATCAGTGTCTGCACCGTGAGTGAGAATGAGTCACCCAGTCCATCCACGCCACAGCGTCCTTTTGTTTCTGAGACAATTCAAGGAAAGCTGGCTTTGATTTTCTAAATCTTTTGATTTACCCTAGTAGAGGAAAAAAAAAATCAATGCTACGATAACTCCTGGAAGCTATCTGAGCTCTGCCGAGCTAACACGACAAATGCCAATTTGTCTTGGATTGATCTTGGATCCCAAGCTCTTTCCTTCCAGCCTGTGTAAGGTGACTTAGGAGATCCACTCAGAGAAAACATCTCCATATCTGAACCACGGGGCTTGTCACTCACTGAAAGCAGGTAGCCTGTCTCCAGTGGGGTCTTGTTTATGATCAGTCAAAATGTGGGCTAGCCAGTGTTCAAGGGCGTACTGTCCCTTTGCAATACCTTGATTGCCGGGCAGGGTGGGAGAGCACAAGATACCAAAATTAAAATGTGTCTGGAGGCTTAAAGGTTCATTTTATGTCAGGGTTTTGTTCATTCAGAGAGAAAGCCTTGCATATAGCCTCCATAACTTTTCCAGAAAAGGTAAAACACATGGGCATGGGCATATGTTTTAAAGGATTTATACTATTAGACAAGGAGAAAGTAAACCGTCCTGTGGGATCTGTGGTAACCTGTCAGTAACCTGACAGTTTTGTTTATCTTACCTTTTCTCCTTGATAGGTGAATTACAATCTCAAGGGGGTGTGTAATAGCAGGAGGTACCCCGGGGTGATCTAGGATGATGGCGCTGAGACTGGCAGTTTCCCTCTGTGAACATCAATGCTTGCTCATCCTGGCCCTCTCTGTCCATAGCATTCACTACCCAGCATAGAAGACAACCACAGTGGTGGCCGAGAGGTGAGGAAGGAGGATCAGAAGTTCAAGGGAGAGTGAGGCCAGTCTGCCACATAAGATCATTCTCAAAAAACAAAACACAAACATACGGAAAGGCATATTAGCATCAATCCAGTATATTGTGAGAATTTCTTAGACAGTATTTTTTAAAAATAAAAACTTGCATGAGATTTTGAGTTAATTTCAGTAGGTTGTGTTTAGGTTATTTAAAACACATAGGAAAGTGATTTTGAAGTTCAGCTGTAGCAAAGTCACACAAAGACAAAAATTATCATGAGAAATATTCCCTGGAGATGAACTTCTATTCACTCCACTCAGAGGTGGACAACACTTTCTAGAAGTAGTTTTGAAATAAGTCACACACACACACACATTTGGTCACACACACACATTTGGTCACACACACACATTTGGTCACACACACACATTTGGTCACACACACACACATTTGGTCACACACACACACACACACACACACACACTTTGGTAGTAGCACAAAACATCCTTTGTTGCCGGACGTGAGAAAAACACACTTGTTTCTAAAAAAAGCCATAGGAAGGAAGTGGAAGAGCCTCGGGGTGAGGGGGAGAGTGAAGGAATGCACGCTGGTTCCTTTAAACATGTTAAGAGCAGCCTGGCTCTTAGTAGCAGGGCAGAAGGTCAGCAAATGCCTCAAATCTTTGGGGCTAATTCCTTCCTGATCTACAGGTATGCTCTCAGTCAAACAGTTCTGGGAGTGCTGGCAGATGTCATCTTGTTGTTCTGGCATTAAATTGCCCCAAGTTTAAAGAAAAAAAAAATCTTTTAAAAAAGAAAAATCAAAGGACCTCAGACACCTGCATTTGGTTCTAATTTTACACATCTCAAAACAACTGAGTTCGCCAAAGAAGAGTTACAAAGAAAAGTAAGCCCAGAGCAAAGACAGGTGAAGACAGCATGGTGCTGAAATTCTGCAGCAGCATAAAATAGGACATATGTACGAAAGGGTAAACTGAGGCCTCAGTCTAAAGCCAACATGTTCATACTGTCCACCTGAAACCGCGGCTCTTCAGGATCAGTCCCTAGTGTCCTGCGGGAGCTGAGGTAGTTAACTTCACAGTCCCTTCTGAGGTGAGGTCCTCGGAGCTGCAGCTTTTCCCATGCAGACCAGATGCTGAGCTCCCTGTCTGAGGTGGAGTCTCCACATGCTCCACTTTCCCTGGATCTTTATTGTGTGGCCCGTGTTCTGGCAGTGACAACAGGAAGAAATTCACCAAGGATTCCTGGTACTCTGAGCATTTTCAAAAATGGACCCAGCTCAGAACATTTCCTCCTTCCTCCTGCCCGAATGGGTGTCTGTCCAGGCCAGGCCTTTTCAGGATGAGGGAAAAACAGAACCAGAGATGGTGGGGGGGAGCGGATAGTAGGCAGGATACAGGCAGAGGCTGAACCTGGATTGGTCTAAGACCTGTTCCAACACTAGAGTGTTTTCAAACAGTTCGTTTTGTGTAGATACATTTCCCCTTACATCCTAAATAAAATAGGATTTCTACTATCTGTAGGCCAATGAAGCACAAACAAAACACAAAACAAAAACAAAACAAAAAACCTGCAAGTCAGAAGTGGGATGCCCGAACCCAGGAACAGAATTTACATTTTCTTGTTTTATTTCTGTCTCTTGGCTTTGCAGTGGCCTGGCTGCCCAGGGCTGCCAACCCCTTCGTGTTCCCTGCTGGCCTAGGATCTGTGCTCAGCTTCTGTCTGCAGGCACATCCTGCTTACCCTTAAGAGCTCAGCTGAGATATGACCCCTCCAGGAAGCCTTTCCTTATCATCCAAAGTTGGTTCCCTTGTCCATGTGTTCACAGAGACCCCTGTAGATTTATCACTGTTTCAAACAAGTGTTTATTCTTTGTCCACTCCACCTGGTCAGCCCCCAGGGATGTGAACTGGGATTCTGATTATGCATAGTAGGTGGCTAATAAATACTTAGTAACAAACGAAGGCATGCAGGCATTCCTCATTCTAGAGTATCACATGAAGCCAACAGATGCTGCCAGCGACTTAGTCCTCCTCAAGGCCTGAAGCTGCGCAAGCGGACTAGCTGAGAACACATTCTGTTGGGCTCTACCACATGACACAGTCATCTCAACAGAAATGCAGGAAGATGAAGCAGAACTCAGAGGCAGGCTGAGAAGACAGGCTATCCCACAGAGAAAGAGAGGCATAGTTCCGGTCCCTAGCTAGTGTCAAACCCAGATTCTGCAAAGCACTGGAAGAAGAAAACCATGAGCAACAAGACGGAAATTGCAAACGGAGCAGGATTACCTTGAAAAACTTGAACTTTGGTGGACAAAACATGGGTGAAGCAGTGTTTTCTGGTCCCAAGTCTTAGATTCAACATTTTGAAAGACTGATCTGTGGGTGCCCTTGTAGAAAAATCTTGGGGTTTATACAAACTTAGTTTTCATGCCAAATTTCCGGGAGCTCATCTACTCTCCTAAAGAAGAGATAACTGGCTTCTATTGCTCTTAAACATCACTGTTCTCTACAGTGGGGAACCTTTTCCCAGTGTCTTGAAGTTAATCCTTTGTTTGCTTTGCTGAGCCAGGGTCTCATTATGTAGCTCTGGCTGACCAGGAGCTTGCTGCGTAGACCAGAACTAATCGAGAACCGCCTGCCTCTGCCGCCCGAGTGCTGGGATTACAGGTGTGTGCCACTAGGGTCAGCTGAAACTGATGTTTTCATACTCTTTCTCCTCTGTGTAGGCAGTACGTTCTTGAGTAGGAATCCAGGGGCTGCTGTCTCAGTTCTGTCCACTGTGCACATTCAGAACGTGAACTCACCGTGTGCATTTTCACTGGAAATGAGTAGACAAGATGCAGAGGTATGTCAGGCATTTGGGGTGGAATGGAATCTTTGATGTGTGATGTGGAATGATGTTGGGGGCTGCAGACCCCTGGCCCTGTGGCTTCCTTTGCCTGCCACAGACCCTTTGCCTGATGGAGAGAACTGAGCAAAACAACTTGTTGGCCTGTGCCTGCAGCTGCTCTGAGCATGAGGCCCTCATGAGTTCCTGATGGCAGGGGAGTGGATTCTGGTAGGTTTTACAGCTGAAAATTTCAAGAGCTGGAGCATGGCTATCAGTTAAGAATCCCTACATAAGCTTCCCTGAAGCACAATAAAGTTGGCATGCTTGTATCAAGGATGGCCCTTGTTCCCGTTTCTCTGTCTGTCTGTGGGTGTATGTTTTTAAGTCTCTAGACTGGTTCCCTGCTCACATACCATAGAGCGTAGAACAGGTGTTGAGTTTTACAGAATGACTTCTCTTTCGAGGTGTTTGTTCAGGCAGCATAACAACAGAATCTACCATCTAGGAAACTCTTCATTATGAAGAAAAACTAGGAATGGACCTGCTTTTTTTTTTTTTTTTAGGATAGTGTCAACTGGAATGAAACCCCTTCTTTCTCAAGTGCAATGCAAGGACTACTCAAAACTTAAAATTTTTATTTATTCTTAAATATTTAAAAATATTTCTATATTTGTGTGTTTGCATATATGTTTGTGCTCATGTTTGTGGTCATTTTTGGTGGCCAGAAGCAGGTCTCCAATCCATTGTAGCTGGGGTTATAGGTTGTTTTAAGATTGCCTCATATGGATCTCAGAGTAAAACTCCAGTCCTCTGCAAGAGCAGTAGGTACTCTTAGCTACTGAGCTCTCCAGCTCCCCAAACTTGAAATTTAAAGAGTAACTCTATAGTATTCTTCTTTACAGTGACTAGATGGGCTTTCTGATTCCCTCTTCATGGTGTACATTGGGGTGATGGGAGTGGAGAAGGTAAGGAAGAAGTGAATGGGTAAGGTGTCACATGCAAGGTGAGTAGTAAGAGAGAGGGGAGCCAGGAGAGGGGGACAGTGAAGGGTGTGTCGCTGTGACAGTAGCAACAGTGCCGGATCCCTTCTGCTCCCACGACCTGGCTTCTGCCACAGGCACGTCTCTATCTGCTCCTGGCTTTACAGCCTGCTCAAGTGTCACAACTTCTTAAACATTTCCTTAGAGGTAATTATCTTTTATTCTCCCCAGGATCTGCCTGTGGTTCTTGATATTTTGGGGGTCCTCGTTGCTAAGATCTTTGGTTACCAGAAAGCATACTAGTACAGAGGCTTGAGCAAGAGCGTGACTGAGGGGAACACCCTCGATTTTCATATTTATAGAAAATGAAACTTCTTTTGTGCACACCATATTCTGCCTACTTCATAACGATCTCATTATGTTTGCATATTGTATTGTGCATAGTTAGTATTCAATATATGTGGGCATGTACTCAGACACTTAAACAGAATCTAATCTTGACGTGGGTTAAAACTATAACAAAAACATAGTTATGGCAAGGAAAATAGAAGACTTTAAAACTGTGGCTTATATTTTCTAGTGCCTAAAGCAGAATGAAACTGAAAGAGGCCTCTTGAAGGAACTTACATGTGTTTAAAACCCACATCCTGTTGTTATCCGAGACGCAGAGAAGCAAGGAGGCAAATGTCCTCATTAGCTGTCCCATGAGCTGTGATGCGCAGTGGGCATCTTCGGAGGGGGGGGGTGTCCCTCACTTGCTTGCCAGCATCCTAGCTGATCTCAAACTAATTTTTTGTGAGCAAACATTCAAGTCCCAGAGTACAGTGGTCAAACCTATAGGCCTGAGAAGTGAATGGAATCACCATGCTTGATCCCAGCCCGGGAGTCTCCCACAAGGGAGGTGGGTCACTATCTAGTGTCTAAAAGAAATGATCAATAATG
Source organism: Alexandromys fortis (assembly GCF_014885135.2). NCBI lineage: Eukaryota > Metazoa > Chordata > Mammalia > Rodentia > Cricetidae > Alexandromys > Alexandromys fortis. Next base: position 5,124,561 of record NW_026068013.1, on the reverse strand, counting down.
CCAGGCTTGATAGGACCAGTCAGCAAGGAAAAGAACAATGTGATGTAGCTGACTTTTGTTTCTTATTGTTTATTTATTTGCTTAAAATACGTGTATTTTTGCTTCAGGCAGATGCTAGTACCCAGGCCCTTTGTACAGGGAGTCATCGGAGGTGAGGGGCTGATGGGGTGAAGGAAAAAATGGGCAAAATGGCATTTTTGTAGGCATAAAGATTAGACAAAAAGCAAAGGCTGCAGATCTCAGAGCTTTCAAAAGTGGGGAAGAAGGCAGACAGCTCCGTGGTGCACTTAGCTGCTGCCTGCTGTTTCCAGCTTGTGTCCTGAAGTTCCTCCTCTATGTAGCTCCCCTAACCCCTAGGCTCTTTGTAGGGCTACCCACAAGCCTTTTTAGTTTCCTAAGAGAAGAACGGGGCCTTTTTAGTTTCCTAAGAGAAGAACGGCTGCTTATTTGCCTGTGTTTCCCCCTAACTCTAGGTTAGCCTTGCTAGAGTGGAAAGGCAAGCCAAGGGCTCTGAGGAACTTTCCTGCAAAGCATCCTCCCCAGTAATGCTTCACAGTGAGACCTGAGAAGCCAGGAGTGAGAAACGGGTCTCCATCTGGAAGCGTTTAGTTGCTGTTGTGTGCCCAGTTTCCCTCTAGGGAGCATCTTGCTTTGCTCCAGTGTGTGTGCTGGAGACAACTGTTTGAATTCCACTTTATGTCATCGTCCAGAGGTTGCTCAAGCTAAACCCGTGAACAGGTTAGCCATGGTTCATATGATCCTCTCCACAGACAAAATCAGTCCCCGTTCAAGGAGAGAGCTGCTCTCCTGTGATGAGGGTAACCACCAGCTTACCCTCTCAGGTCAGGGCATGGTCATCAAATCAAGTTTCTGCATGGAAGGCTTTACCTCCTCTCTGTAAAAGCCTCGGCACCCCCTTCCCTGGACAATCTCTTCAGTGCTTTTCTGGTTCGACATAAAATGTTACTTGGGGGCTGATGATATGGCTGAGTGGGTAAGTGTGCTGAAAGCCAAGCCCTCCACCCTGACTCTGATCCCTGGGACCCACATGGTTGAAAGACTGGCCTCCACAAGTTGTCTTCTGACTTTCATATGGGTGAGTCAGCATGAGTGTACCTTTTCCTTCAGACAATAAATGAAGGCTTTTTTTTTTTTAAAAGTTACTGGTTAAAAATGTCTTATGAATTTAGACATACCTTGACACACTTTTATGCATGCACATACACATGCAAACACATCTGTGTGTGGTGTACAAGCATTGCAGGGAATACATTTGCAATGTATACAAGTATGTGCAAAGGTCTGAACTTGATATCAGGTATCTCGCTTGACTGGTCTCTATTTCGTTTATTGAGACAAGGTGTCTTGCTAGACTTGGAGTTCCCCAACTCCAGAAAGATTAGCTCCTTGGCTTGTTCCCCCCATCTCTGCCTCCCATTACTGAGATACAAGTGGCTACCATCCCTGTCTGATTATTTTTCCATTGTTCTGGAGATCCAAACTCCAATCCTCATGCTTGAATAACAAATGCATTGCTTGCTAAGCCATCTTCTGACCACACAGTCATGCTCAGGGGAGGTAAGTTTACAGACACTGAAGAGTGAGCTCGTCCAATAATGTGGCCTATACTCTCAGGAATGTTCCAATCACATTCCCAGGGATCAGCACTGTGGGTATGTCTGGTCACATGGGAATAGAATCATTCTATGTGGTGTTGGAAGGAGGGAGAGGATGGCAAAACAGCAGCCCACAGGGATCTGTAGCTGGATTTCCCCAGGAGACCCACCAGGCCTCAGGCCAGCTCGAGTGACTGTGGAGGGTTCTGGGCCTCAGCATAGCCAGTCTTGACCTCCCTTTGCTGATCTTTGCAGAAGTCCCTGTACTGCACTACCCCTACTTCCCTGGTTATAGGAACAGGGGTGTAGTAGAATCTTAGCCAGTGACGTGGAAATCTGACTGAGGAATGGTGTGCTTCTGGGAAGCCTTGTTCTTTGCTGATAAAATGAAAACCTATACCGGTCCTAGCTTCTCCTTTCCTCCTGTTTGGTTGCTGGTATGATTCCTGGAATTTTGAAACTAAGAGATAATTTACAGGTGATTACATGGTCCTTGATGCCATCCTTACTGGATGACTATCAGAAGTGAGCTATCTCTGGGAGTGTGGGGGTGTGAAGGAGCAACCTCTCTATGCTTCAAACATTGCTAGTTTGTATTCCATTATTTGTAGCAAATCCAAAATTAGTTTAGTAGAAGAATAATGTCAAATGAAAAACACTAGCTGAGCATGGTGGCTCACAGCTATAGTCTCGACACTCAGAAGGCTGAGCTAGGAGAATGGGCAGGGAATTGAGAATCAGCATGGGACATACTGTACTCAATATGAGGCACTGTCTCAAAACAACTATGGCGATAAAAACAAAAACAAAACTATTCTGAAAAACATTATTTGTGGAGAGAGCAGCTTTGAAAAACAAAGTAAAACTGGAAATTCCTAAGTTTTGTGACACATTGAACAAAGCGATCCTAGCATGCAGGAAGCCAGAGGCAGGGACAGTGCCACAAGTTCAAGACCAGCCAGATCAGTATCATGAGTTCTAGCCCAACCAGGATCACATCCTGAGGTCTTGACTCAAAAAACAAAAAAAGGGAATAAGGGAAGAGAAGGGGAGAGAAAGAAGAAAGGAAGGCAGGGAGGGAGGGAGAATAGCCATGTGAAAATTGGGCCATTTAAGTGTTGGGTAACATTTTTTGAGTTTTATACCCAGAACACATAGCATTATGAGTGTATTCATCACTTCAAGTGGTTTACTAGGATAAATAAAAGGACATATTCTATAGTTATCAGCCATAACTGTGTTCATTGATGCTCACAATTTTATTTTTACACATTTCAAACTTCAATTTTCTGCTAAAGGGTTCTGCTGAAGGGACCCTCTCCTTCTTTGAATCTATTTGAAAATAGGCTCTGAATCTTGTGGTAGTGATAAGTCATAAGAGGAAAAAGCAAAATATCTTCTTGATCACTAGCTGATGAGAAAACATTTGACAGTCTACAACTCCCCAGGTTCCATGTTGTTTCTCTACGCAAGTTGGGTTAGGTAATTCTTTTAACTGTATATTCTAAAACATCTGGTTGTCAACAGTGTGGTGGCTCACACCTGTAATCTCAGCACTTAGGAGGCTGAGGCATTAAGACTAAAAGGAATTTGGGGCCACTTTGTGCTACAAAATGACATTTTGGGCCACAGTATTATTCTTTGTTTTTCTCCCACCAATGTTCCTTATGTCAAATTTCTAATAGATCATTATGAGCAAAATTTTACATGCTAAACTTTACATTTGCTGTAGTCAGATGCATATAGCTCATGCAACCAATGGCAGTTTCTAACTTGGCCCATTACGAATCTCAAGGTCTTGAATCTTCCTATGTCACACCCAATGCCTAGCTGTGGGTATGGAAACATGCATTTTCCACAAGCATCCTGGGACACCTTGAGAACCACCACTAATGTGGAAACCCATTTTTTAAAAAGCATGAAACAGGCATGGAGAGGTTAAAAATTACAGAGGTGAGATGCAGAGAGGCTTTAGGTCTCTGTGCTGGTTTCTGTCATGTACAATGTCCTGACGTCAGCCTACCCCTCAGTTAGGCTTAGTAGTTACTGCAGAAATACAATTCACAAAATTCAAGTGAAAAAATTCCTTTCGGATTTGATTCCTTCTCTTTTGTTGCCTCTTTAGTTATCATCTCCTCTTTATGTTAAGCTATTTTTCATGCATTTTTGTGTTCGTATGTGTATAAGTGCATGCATATACATGTAGACATGTGTGTGGAGGCCAGAGGACAATCTTGAGTGTCTTTCCTCAGGTTCTCCACCTTGAGTTTTTGATAAAGGGTCTAACAGGCTTGATGCTTACCCAGTTGGCTAGGACAGCTGGCCAACAAACCCTAAGAGTCCTCCTGTGTCTTTCTTCCCAGCACTGGGGTTGTAAGCCTGACCCACTCACTGTGCCTGGCTTTTAGACGTCCATTCTAGAGTCTGAACATGTGTCCTTGCATTTGTGGTGCGGGAGAATAGTCTGTATTCTGTCAATCATGTTTCAAATAAACGCTGATTGGCCAGGCAGAAAATGTGGGTGGGAAACCCCAACAAACAAGCCTGCCCCTTCCATGTTACACATTGGCAAAGCAAATACTTTATAGGCCATGTTGTCTTACCAGGTCTTTGTGTTTGTCTGAATGCCATCTTTGTTTTTTCCTTCTTTCTTTATGGTTTTATATTCATGTATGTGTATGTGTGGCTGCCACACGCAGAAGAGGAGACTGAATTCCCTGGAGCTGGTGTGACAAGTGGTTGTTAGCTGCCCATTGTGTGCTGGGAACTGAACTTGGACCATCTCAGGGAGCCGAGTGTGTTCTCTCCTGTGGAGTGATTTCTGCTGCCTTTTTCGTGTTTGCCCGAGAAGCAGCAAGCGCCAGGTACACTAGCTGCCAGTGTCGTCCTCTCACCTGCCTACACTTTTTAGCTGCTTTTAGTCCTGCTCTCTTTGAGCAAAGTAAAAGGTTTCTGTTTCCTGTGCATGCATGTCTCTGTTAATCTCTCCTGGCGAGGCTGGATAGTAATCATTGAACTAGTCTCTTGTTTTAATCTGCTTCTCCAGGAGTTAAGAGAAGTTTGTTCTGTGTGGCGTGTGGCATCACGATGCCTCCGATGGTATCTGAGTTGCTTACTTTCCCTGGTTAGGCGCACTATCATCTCCTTAATACTTGTGATTTATGCTCCTTTTCTTTTATTCCAAGTCAATAAAAAATGTTCTCCAGAATCCTACGTTTAATTCTGGTATGTCTGGAATACGTTGCCTATGGCTGGTGTGAGTAGGAGTGAGATCTGCTAGAAAGACCAACAGTGCTTATTAATGTCTCAATGCCAACAAGGCCGTTTACAGGGCGAGATAAAACAGACTGGGGTAAACACACTGAACCAAAAAAGCTTCACGCCATTCTAATGCCAGAAGTTTACCAGCAATGTTAGTCACTCTTATGTCATCACCCTGACATGTTCAGCATTTGTAAAATGTTTCTCAATCAAAGTCTATCCGTGTACCTTACAAAACATCAAACTGCAAATGAATCATACACAGCAAGCCCCTTCAAAGGTGTTCAGGTGTCTGCTGTAAAGGCCCAGGACCCACTGACAACAACAGCTGATGACATTCATTTCCCCAAGAAGGAAAACTGACATGTTCTGGAAGAAGAGCAAGTTGCGGTATGCTTGGTCATTTTTCCATGTGCTCTAAGCACAGGGGAAATGCCCTTTGACCTGAACTCTGGCTCTACAGGCATGGAAATGTTCCCGTGGCTATGAGGATGCCTGTGAATGGCCAAGGAAGCTGGCGTCATGGAAACAGCACCCTGTTTGGAGTCAAGAAATTCGAATGCATGTTCTAATCTCTTTCCTTCCTTCCTTCATTGTTCCTTCCTTCCTCCTTCCTTCCTTCATTCCTTTCCTCTCTCCCTTCCTCCTTCTTTCCCTCCCTCCCTCCTTCCTCCTCATTCCTTCCTTCCTTTCTCCCTCCCTCCTTCCCTCCTTTCCTTCCTCCCTCTCTTTCTTCCTTCCTTCCTTTCTTTCTCTCTCTCTCTCTCTTTTTTTTTAAAGAAAAGGTGCAGCTTTGTGTATGCCACAGTCTCTTTGAACCTATTTGTGCCCTCATATAAGATTTGTAACATTTGTATTTTGAAATACCTCTTTCTTGGGGGTTTTGTTATGAAAAGCTGAGAAAATTTGTAAAAATTTCTCTACCATAAATATCATTATATTTAATTCAATGAAGAGACCTGATCACCAAACTGAGGTCAAGAGTGTCCCCTGCCCAGGCTCTTGTGTTCTGTTTGCTCTAAGGTGCCATGTACACCCCAAGTTCACTGCCTTGGGGCATCTAGCCCAGGACAGACTTTACTTGTAAAACTCTTCTCACAAAGCAAACGGCTACAGGTTGCTGTAGAATTAGTTAGCAAGTGTGGGACCTCTCAGATCATCTTTTACAAGTCCCAGACCTTGACTCAACCACTCACCGGCTGGAAAGCCTGACTCTTGCATGCTGCCAGAAACAGAAAGATCTCCAACCTAATACCTACCACTTGTCGGAATGTGCACTGGGGCGGACAGGCAAAAATAACCCATTCCAATACAATCTGCAAAAGTGCGCACAAATACACTTTACGGCCGAGCTCAGTTACTCCTTGCTAACATGTCCTGTTCTTGTGTCACCCCCACAGAAATGTGTTCTATTTCTGACCCTCCTCTGCACGCAGTACGAGACGTTTGCATTTCTCTTCGGTTTATTGTTTTTTTTTTTTTTTTTTTTTGCCATCTTGAAATCTCTCTTCATCCATTCTACCATGGTAGTTTCGACATAGAGCATACAAACAAGAATCCACAGATTAAGAATTACAAATTACACTAGCCAGTAAACCATTGCAGGGATGGCGGCAGGGCACACTCCCTCCGTGGCCCTCAAATGAAAAGTGTAACTCTGTTACTCCTTGCTAACATGTCCTGTTCTTGTGACACCCCCACAGAAATGTGTTCTATTTCGGCACCTCCTCTGCACGCAGTACGAGACGTTTGCATTTCTCTTCGGGTTTATTGTTTTTTTTTTTTTTTTTTTTGCCATCTTGAAATCTCTCTTCATCCATTCTACCATGGTAGTTTCGACATAGAGCATACAAACAAGAATCCACAGATTAAGAATTACAAATTACACTAGCCAGTAAACCATTGCAGGGATGGCGGCAGGGCACACTCCCTCCGTGGCCCTCAAATGAAAAGTGTAACTCTGTTACAAATCACCTCTTTCAATGTTCTTAAAAGTAGATAGCACACAATATATTACATTCTTGCTACAGGAAGTAGCAATTTGGTCTGCAGAACTCCATACACTAAAAATGCTTCAGCTTTAAATGTACTATGTTCTTTCAGGAGAAGAATTTGAAGAGACCCCTCCCCCCACTTTCAAACAGTTGGCAAGGGGCCAGAATTTAATACTGACTCTGTTCCATTAATTCTAAGAAGTTCAAATGGTTACATAAACTATAGTCTCTCTCTGTCTCCCTGTCTCTGTCTAAGTCTTTGTCTCTGTTCTTTGAATGTGTGTCTTTCTTTGTGACTCTCTCTGCTTTTGTCTTCCGTGTGTGTCTTTCTCTTTGTGTATTCATGAAGTATGCATGTGTATGTGCGCACGTGTGTATACATGTGTGTGTACGTGTATGCATGTGTATATGTATGTGTGTACATACGTGTATGTATGTATGTGTGTATGTACGTGTGTGCGCACACATGTATGTGCGTGTGTGTATGTGTATATGTGTGTGTGCGCATGCATGTGTGTGTGTGTGTGTGTGCATGTGTGTAGGTCAGAGAACAACTTCTGATGTTGTCACTCAGGTTCTATCAACTTTGTTTGGAGACGAGGTCTCTCATTCTGGAGCTCATGGACTAGGTTTAGGGCAGTGAGCCCAGTATGTCTATGTCCTTCCCTCCATAGGGATGGGATTACAAGTGTTCACCCTACCCGATCCCAGCAATTTTCCACTCAGGGTTCTGAAAGCAGCTCCTCAACCCCTACCTACTCTTTAAGACAAAAGTTAGTGTCACGTGACTTTCATTGCACACTAGACAGAGACACTTTCAAAAACAGACAAGCGATGGAACAGGCCAAGCTAATGCTGGAGTCATATGCTTACTGCACGGTGATGTCTGTCCCTTGCTTCACAGAGGAGAGTCAGGCCAGACAGAAAAACTGGTAGGTGTCTTCCCATGAATGACTCCTGCAAAAGGCATAACTTTTAAGCAAATGATCAAATAAACTGAGGGTGAGACTGTGTGGAGTGTAAGCAGGCACAGAGAGAGCGGTGCTCACAGTAACATGCAAAGATGTGTGAGGACCTGAGCCCATACAACTGGTAAGAGGCTCCTGCCAGGGCTCAGCTGGACATCTGCAGGATGCCTGTCCCTAGGAAACAGTACAGTGATGAGAACAGCTAACCGTATCTCAAAACCTTGTAGAAGTTTCAGACCCCAGCAGCATCTGAATACAGTTTTCTATAGTAACACGTAGGTGTCTGACAATCATCGTGGTCTGGATAAAAGGCTGTGCCACTAGGCTTGTTCCAGATATGTTTCTCATGTATAATATCACATTTGCACAAACGCCTGGCAAGAGGACACAAATCAGCAAATGCACCGGCCAGTAGGACCTTTGTAGGAAATGCATGGCTTGGTGAAAACAGCACTTGGAATCAGGTCAGAGCTGAGGGCTGCATCATGGAGAAACTCTTGAATGGAGATTAGCTGCGGTTTAAACAGCCCTAAGACAATAGATAAATTTTGTCTTCATTAAATGAAATTTCTGTCCCACATATTAAGATTGAAACACTAACAGACAACAGAGAGGAAATATATGATTATAGATGCTTACTTAATTCAGCCAACACAAACACAGCCTAGCCATTTCAGCAATGTGGAATTGTTCAGTTTTTCACTAGGAGGATGGGGATCAGAGAGAAGGGAGGAAAAAAAAAGAAAATCTGTCTTTAGTTTCCCCCGGGCAGCTAAAAAATAAAACTTAATTAAAAAAGTGAAATACAATTCCCTGTTCTGACCGCACACGAGGCTGACTCCCTCTTCACATTCGGGCCACTGTTAACTGTCCGGTACTGCCCAGAGACAGGAATCTTGAGTAGAGACCCGGAGGGCAGGGACCCGGAGGGCAGGGACCCGGAGGGCAGGGACCCAGAGGGCAGGACCCAGGGCACAGCCCCACCTGCTCTGCCCTCCCTGTGGTGCCCTCACTGCATGACTGTCCTGAGCTGATCGCATTTCAGGCTGGGACAGGAAGCTGATTCTAATTACGGAGGGACTGTATCTCAAACATGGTGGGAGGTAAGCTCAGTCTCTGGAGAAGGTGCACTGGGTGGTGAAGGGAGGCCTTTTCACTTCTCAGTGAGCCCAGGGGCCTCCTCAGCCCACCTGACCTGCTGTTTTCTTAGGCTGTCTAGAACAACTTGACAACTTTTTCCTATAAGAAGAGGCATCTGTTGAATCATTTTGAGATGGGATTCCATGGCGACACTAGGAACAAGGTAGTGACTATCTTCTCAATGACAGGGTGCACCCTCTGAGCCAGTGGGATGCTAGCTCTGTGCTCCACGACACTGGCATGTATTATGGTGGGATGCAGGTGTCATTTGAATTTCCGTTTTCCCGCCTACCAGAGCACCACAAACACATATCTTTAGAGGGAGGTGTCAGTGTTTTCTATCTGTGAGGATCCAAGAAACAAACATCTGAAAGCTCAGGAACCAGAGGAGGGCGGAGTGTGTAGGCGGAGCAAGCTGGGTTGAGTACACATGCATTTGGATGGATAAACTGGCAGAGGCTGGGAAGCAGCTCAGAATGTTCAGGGCAGACAACGCTGGTGCCACAGTCTGTTTCATGTGCCGTGGCAAGGATGGTTCTGCTTGCTTGCTTTTTCTTATTTGCATGTGTATGGGGTGCTCCTGCACAAGCAAGTCTGTGTGTGCGTGTGCTTGCATGTGGGGATCTGAGACTGACATCTGGACACTATGTCACCCTTCACCTTGTCACTGAGGCAGGGTCCCCAGGTGAGCCCAGCTTGCTCCAGGGATCTGCTGTCTCTGCCTTCCAGCCTCCAAGCTCTGGAATTGCAGGTGGACTGCCACAGCCACCTGGCCCTCATGCTTGTGTAGCAAGTGCGTGATCCTTGCAGCCCCTGTCTATCTCTGCCTCTCCCTAACACCAGCTGGTACAGAGAATTGAGGATGCATAAACTACCGAGAAATTTGAAATTTCTCAAAAAGGAAGAAGAGAATCATGAAAACCTTGCTGGGTGCCTTTGTACTGGGGATTTCGCAGCGGGACAGGTCAACCAGCCTTCCTTTTAGGTTTTTACAGCATGTATCTGTGAGTACACCTGCCATTCCGCTGGCTCTTCATCTAGACAGCTGCTTCAGCTCCCTGGCCAGCTAGAGGACTGTGAAGACTGTGAGGCAGCTTATTCTGGGTGAGGGAACTGGGTCAGTAGTTGCTGAATGGACCAAGGTTCATTCCTTCGGCTATAGCTGGCATTCCCAACAATAGCCCATCCAAACGTCTTTGCTTTTCTGTATGTTCCTTGTGCCAGGTCCTCCTCTTTGCTTGCTGTTCTTTGCAAGTCTCTTTTGAGGGTTTCGTCTCTGTTTTGCTGCTGCTGTTCATTTGTTGTAACCTTTAGAAGTTGGGGACTCCACATGGCAGAGACTTTGCATTGAGTATCCTGGCTTTTAGTGACACCTAAGATTGGCCGATACTGACTGACAGATTTCTGTGTGAACCAGCCACCTCCCCTGGTGTCCAGATACATGAACACCAACAGCTTCTCTTGGATGCCCCAGGCCTGCCATGGTTAAGCCTGAGCCCCTGCTCTTCCTCTTGACTGCTCCACTTCTTAGCCGAAGGCAACCCCATCCTTCTAGCTGTTCATGGAGATGTGGCGTCTGTTGATTCCTGTTTCACAGCTTCACTTCCTATCCATTAAAATCGCTGCTGCTTCTAATGGTTGCCTAGGATCCAACAAAGCACATCCAGGCCATTCCAGGATGCCACTTCCTGTTCATAATACACTGCAGCTGCCTTTACAGTCTCCTTCAAAGTCCCGGCTTTTCTCTCCTCCAGCCACTTCTCACAATGACCTGAATGTCCATCTAATCCTTCCATCAGAAGATGCTACTTTACGCTTAAATTCCTCCTCAAAGTAAGCCCCTCACTCAAATTAAAGAGCAAAGTAGAACCCTTTCCCCTCGTCTTCAAGGTCCTGTGCATTCTGCTGCCAGTCCCCATTTCCTTTTTATTATCTACTTCCATTTCTTTACTCACCGTGGGTTCTCTTCTAACCATAGGATCCATCTTGTTTCTAGAACAACCCAGGAATTCTCCTGTCTGAGAACCCCACTCTGTTCTCAACTCACGAGGCGGCTCTTCTCCGCATTTGACATCATGTGAAATTTACTTTTATTTTTTGCTTTTCTCACGAGACTCTAAGTTCCAGAAGAATAGAGATTTTTATTTGATAGGCACATGTCTAAACTGAGAAAGGGGGTCATATGCTTGTAATCTCTGGAGGTAAGGCTGTGGGTCAAAACCTGTCTAGGTTCTGTGGGGAGAACCAATCTCAAGAAACAAGCACAAAAACAAAACAATAAAAAAGTACCCACTTTACATGTCTGGTAAACAGTGGCTGCTCAGGAGCATTTGTTGAGTGGAGCAAATGCTTCTAAAAGTGTCTCAACTGATCGATGTGTGCCCATCAATGTGTGCCCACTGGCTTGGCACATCTAGACACAATAGTTTGTTGTTTTGAAGATCATCTACCTTACCATGATCAGAATTCTCACACTGCTTTCAAATTTTATTTGGTCAACTGTTAGAACCTTAAACATTCTAAGGATGTGTGCTAGAATATGATCTGAAAAAAACTAAACGACAGCAGCCAGTACTTAAACATCTTCCACGTAAAATGTCCACAGCAGCCCCCAGAGTCAGAAACCACAGATTTGGCTATGAGAGTTTGCAAAAACTGGAAACACAAGGAAGCTCTGGAAATCAGCAAACACCAGCACTTGGCCTCAAAATGATTTAGCGCACACAAATGGCCGGCTGCCTTCAGAGACCTGGAATGTAGCTTTGCAGGTTTTCTCCAAAACAGACTCATTTGCTTAACATTACTCTGACCCTTGCACTTAGAGCTGCACACTGAAGCTGTTTAAACCTTCAGTTTAGATGGCCCTCTGTGCGCTGTAATCTGGGTCTAAAGTGAAGCCAGGACAATCCTCTACCTTTTGATTTTGTGAAAGCTTGCTCTGACCCTGTAGATGGTTGCACGTGCAAATGTGAGCACACATCTGTCCAGCATTCCGTTGCGGTGAGGCCACTTCTATTTTGCTCTTTCATTCAACAAACATTTCTTCCATTCCTTACTGCAGGATGCAGAGTTCGCGAACTTCTTCCATCCCTTACTGTGGGATGCAGAGTTCGGGTTGATTCAGTATTCATTCCTTGACTATCTCAATGAAGGAACTTTCTGTGTAAAGCTGAACACATGAAAAGCTGTTACCATGGAAACAAAGGACAGTCCCAGTGGGAAGTGGCATCCCAAGCACTGAGAGAGTGTGGTGTTACTTAGCACAGCAATGAAACAGTTGGGCTTGAGTCTGGAAGTCAACACAAGCTTTTCTCTCTTTTGTGGCTTTGAATCCCCCCATCCATACCCACTGGCAAATGTTTCAGAAGAATAGAATATTTACTTCTTGAAAAAAAATATCAAGTAGTTAAATTAGATTGCAAGAAACCAAATTTACTGAACTTTACCCCTAGCCTCAAATAGTAATTTCGTGTAAGTGAAAGCTTCTTTTTACATGGTTAAAGAAATGGCTGCTAATTTTGGAAAGTGCTTCTTCGGATATCTTCATCCCTTTCCCTTTGTTTAATTGATTTAGATTTTTTTCCTTTGTCTTGATGTGTTTCCAGAAAGCAGCGAGGTGGACTTGGGAGTGAGAAAGCTGCACTGGACCCCCTCCAAACTAGGTAACTAGGCAAAATCCTTCACTGTGAGACGGACTCCCTGTTTCTTGCAGGATGTGGGTGATGCTCCACAGAATTCTTGTGAACTTGGTATGAACTAACTTGTAGTATGATTGTAGCAAGAACTCACAGTCCATAGGAAATCTGTGACAAGAGGAAGACACTTGCTTTTCTGTTTTCATACCCACCATGGAGATCAGTATGGTTCATCTAAGCAGGGGTGAGTACAACATGCAGGAGGCTGCGGCAGGAGAATCGAATCTAATGCCGTCCTCAACTCCATAGTTAGTACCAAGCCATCCTGAGCTGTTTGAGACTTTGTTGTTGTTTTCCTCTAGTGAATTTTTGCACTGCTGTGAGGGTCGAACTCTCAGGTTGATGTTTTAATAGGGCATAATTTGGTTTCACCTTAGGTTCGTGTCATTCTGTTTTTATATTTTCTTTCTTTGATTCAAAATTTCTTGGTATTTTTATTATTCTTAGTTCTCTTTTAAAGTATTTCCATCTTTTCATTGTTGCCATTATTTTGACACAGGGTTTCTCTGTGTAGCCCTGGCTTTCCTGGAGCCTGATCTGTAGACCAGGCTGGTGTCTAACTCACAGATCCACCCGTCTCTTCCACTGAGGTACCGGGGTTAAAGGCGTTCGCTACCACTATCCAGTGCCCTTTTTCTTTTCTATAACATTGTACCTGTACTATAATTTTCCTCTTGTTGCATTTTAATTTGTCATTACTTTTAGATAATTTCCTATATATTTTAGTTAATTTTTTGGGGGGGTTATGAGGTTATTTTTATTGTGAAATTTAAACATAAAAATTAGGTTACTAAGATATTAAAGGTAATTCTAATAAGCCTATGTATGTGGAACTATTCAGAAAATAAAGCAGAATTTCAAACAGAGACCAGAAAACACAGCAGTTCATAATCCCAGTTTAGTTTTACTTCTTAAGCTTATGTTTGACTTAAGGAAATGATCCATTTTCTTTGTGACTATCCAAACATGCCTAAGGTCTATAATGATAGAGTTTTAATCTACAGCTGCTCTCATCAGAGTAAGGGGGGGATGTGTTTAGCTTCACATAAATAAAGGCAGATGCTCTATGAGTTTAGACCTACCTTGTTAGTTAATTCCATACATGTGTATATGCACATGGGTACATACTGTGTGCATGTGTGCACATGAACATGCATATTTATGTGCTTATGCATCTGTGTGTTGGAGACAGGGTCTCTTGTCCATGCTCTTTGGAGCAGGCTGTCTGGCCTGGGGCTTCTGGGAGTCTCCTATCCCTGCATCTGATGATAGACACTGCCATATCTTGCTTTGCATGGGTTCTGAAGATGGGAACTCAAGTCCTTGCATTTGTGTAGGAAGCACTTTTCCCATTGAGACAGCTTCCGGGCCTTGTGCCACTTAACAGTTGCACTATTTCCACTGTGCAGGGGTGCCATGGCGTGTGCTCAGCCCCCTGCAGGTGGGCATTTAGGCTGCATCTTCCCTCCTCCTGTTGCAAAAATGCAGCAGAGAGCCACTTTCACAGCCGCATCTCCTAACAGTAATGCCTAAAGCCGCAGTGAACTGATTCCTAGACATCCCTTCCTTTTGCGGTCTCCCTTTCATCCTGACACTAAGGAGAGCCCCGCTTTCTCCTGGGTGAGCTCAGGCTGTGACAATGAAGGACGATGTCATGTAAGCGCCATCACAGGTCTCGATCTTCTAAACTGGGGGCTGGAGGACTGTGGGGAAGCCACTGCTTGTTTGTTGCCTTCCCTCAGTTTACACAGATCTGCTGCATGATTAGTCCGTCTAGAAAGTGTTTCCTCATGCTACCAGCGCACAGGCATGCTTTCTTTCTATTTCTGCTGTTCTGTCTGCTCAGCTATCTAATAGGTTCAGAGTCGCAATAACATGAGTAGTGTCATTAATTCTTAGCTCATAGAAGAGCGTGGGCAATGCCCAGCAAACCATATTCCCGCAGAAACAGAACTCAACAATGACTGGGAAATGGTTAGCCTGGTGAACAGGTTAGGGGTTTGTCTGCTTCCAGTCAGGCAGCTGATACTGCAAGTCTTCAGGGGCAAGGGGACTTTTCACAAGGCTACCTGGCCCATTTTCCTTTCCTCAAGAAAGCAGTTCACGGAGAGGTGACTGTCATGGAAGAGCCCTCTGCTTCCCTTTTCTCTTTCAGGCTGACCGCCTTGCTTGTGTGTGGATGACGGTGACTCTGATTTTCTCATTGCCTTCTTCAGACTTCCCAGTCACTAAGCATGGTCTCCGCCTATAGAGAGAAAGCTACACAAGTAGTTTCTTGTGTAGCTGTGTCCAGTGCTTTTAAAGCTTAACCCTAAATTAAAAAACAGCAAAGCCACTGGGAGCCACTTCAAAGGAAAAGCTGTCCCTGTCTTTCTTGAATAGAGCCCAACTGGCTCATAAGCTGAGAGTGATGTCCTAGAGCTGTGCTCGACTGGACTGGGGCCATCACCCCAAGTCAAGTTCTAGTCAAACAAAATTTCTTAGTTGACACAGGAGTTGTTGGAGCTAAATGGACTCATGCATTCAAACTTACATCTCTTTAAAACTCCAATCAAGCTGGTGTGTCTAGAGAAATAGTCACAAAACACAAAAACAGAAAGACAGGTGTTTCCAGAATAACTTCTCCCCTTCCTTCATGTAAACAAGTGTTAGGCTTTCTTACACACACACAAAAAAGTGCTAACTCCCTGTTCTTTGGAGTCACAGCACAAGGATAAATGTTGCAAAATCAATTCATCCACTTGAGGTGCAGGCTGTTTCCACCCTGTGTGAAATGTTCTGTTAGGAGAGACAGACTGGAGGCTCCGTTATTTGAGACTTGTTGTGACATTGGAAGTGTCATGATAGTGTAAAAAACAGGACTCTCCCAGTGTGTGTTGAGGTGAGTCTTGTGGAGGGTGCGTGTGTGTGTGTGTGTGTGTGCGCGTGCACATGTGCATGCATGTGCTTGTGTGGTATTTGCAGTGTGTGATCAGGCATGTATGCATGTGTGTGAATAGAGGATGCACTATGTGGGGGAGGTATGTGTGTACATCAGTGATCACAACCTTCCTAACGCTGCAACTCTTTAATACAGTTCCTTATGTTGGGGTGGCCCCCAACCATAAAATTATTTCATTGCTACTTTAAAAACCGTGATTTTTGTTACTGTTTTGAATCTTAATGTTAATGTTTTTGGAGCTCGAGGCGGCTGGTTAAAGGGATTGCAGCACACAGATTTGGAACTGCTGTGCACAAGAACGTGTGTGCATGAAGGATACGTCATTGTGTGCGTGTGGGAGTCGGACATGTACGTGCTCATGTGGGTGTGTGTAGATACGTGTGCAGGCACACATGTGCACATAGGGACTACATCATTTTTACCTTATCACACTGTGTAACAAATTTACAATGGCTGTGCCTAAAATAATTTTCAGTGCAATGAGAGAAGTCTTGAGCAGAGCAGAGCAGAGCAGAGCAGAGCCTGGAAGCACTGATTGGGCAGACTGGCAGAGTCTGGAAGCACTGATTGGGCAGACTGGCAGAGTCTGGAAGCACTGATTGGTGGACTGGCAGAGTCTGGAAGCACTGATTGGGCAGACTGGAAAAGCCAATGAGGTAAACAAATGACAGCCCTGGGCTTCCTCCCTGCTCTGTCCCTGACACTGCCTCTCTGTTTGGGACCCTTCTTTTTTCCTGTGTCTTTAATTCTGATTTTCAGGATAGTCATTCTCAACGCAGCAGCCTCACCGGGGTCCTCAGGAGCCCTGCTGAACCACTGCTAAGCTCCTCCTGGGACCTGACTTAGTGGGTTGGGGTTGTGTCCAGATGTGTGTGCCAACTTCTGGCTGACCGCCCCAGCCTAAGCCTCTTAGAGACCCCTGCTCTAGTGAGTAGCTTGGGTGCTTGACCATTTAACTCAGCTGTTTTCCAGATCAGAAACACAGATGGTTCCAGATTTTCAGTGTGCTTTCCTTTCCCGTCACACTGAAGGAAATCTGGGGAAACAGACCATTTTATATTGAACTAAACTCTCAGCTAAACCTCCATGGCAACTTCCTGTGTGGAGTAAATTAATCTTCATATATGCTTGTGCCCTGGAGAAAGGAAAGCATTTCCAAATGCTTCTCCTGTGAGTCCATCAGGGCCCGTCATGGGATATTTTTGTAGTACTGAAAGTAAGAAACTGTGAGCTCTAGAGGGACTTGGGAGGTTGTGGGGCTAAAAGATGGCATGACTTTGAGACCTTTAAGAAGCAGACAAAAAAAGTGAGTGGAACGAGCAACCTGGTTGGGCTGAGAGATATCACACGTCAGCATATGGAACACAGGAGAAGGAACAGATTAGGAGACAAAGTCCAATGTGACCAGAAACTGTGTTGACCACGTGTGTCCCCAGTTGATACGACCGTTCATCAGTTGAGCATGTAAGTCTAGAAAAGACTGAAAACCCTAGACTTATAGGAAGGAGGTCACCCACATATCAGCAGAGTGAGAAACTCCACTGAAAGCTGCAGCCACCATTTTCCCGATACGGGGGGGCCCTTTGGGGGGCTCTGCCGTGGCTGGGTGTCCTTTTGCCACACACGATACCTAAACTCGCTCTCTGCCTAGGTAATGAACTACCCATCCTACACAGACGGTCAGCAGAATACTTCAGGCCACATCTTACAAAAGACACCACGAGGTAGAGAAAGGTCAGGCAAAGGGAAAGGAAAAGAGATGACGTTAAGTTTCTCAGGGCATAGCCAAGGATAGAGTGCCAGTGGCTCTGGCCCTTTAACAATGTGACATGTTTCTCTTCATATAGATGTGACAACCCAGTGGGCTTACCTGTCTCATTGGATAGACCCTGAGCCTGGAGGTGGTGGCGCAAGCCTTTGATCTTAGCACTTGGGAGGCAGAGGCAGGTGGGTCTCTGTGAGTTCCAGGCCAGTCTGGTCTACACAGCAGGTTCCAGGAAAGCCAGGGCTACACAGAGAATCCTTGTATCAAAAAAAATCTGAGAGAGAGAGACAGAGACAGAGAGAGAGACAAAGAGAGAGACAGACAGAGAGAGAGAGAGAGAGAGAGAGAGAGAGAGAGAGAGAGAGAGAGAGAGAGAGAGAAGCAGCTGTCTCTGGCCCTCTCCATACAGCCGAGGTGTATTAGAACCCACAGTGTGACAGCTCCCATGTGAGCCCGGCACATAAAATGGAATTTTTCTGCATTTTTCTGCATAAGGGAAAAAACAAACAACAACGCCCTCCCCTGCCCCAGAAAACTAATAGATTCTACAGTGACTGCAAGAACTCATGTCCTTGTTGAGTAAATGTTTTATATTCCTGCTAGTTTACCACAGCATCAGTTCAGGCCTAAATGAATCTGGTGTGTATAAAGTATATTTATAAACAGATCCATGGAGAGCTATAACCCTTTAGCCCTCAGCAGACACACACACAATTGCTCTTTCAGTCCAGGTGTGAAGTGCTGTGCTGTTTTGCCCAGGTCACACACAGGCCATGGCTTTCCAGACTACTTTTGGAATGTAGAACTGGTGTAGTTGGAGGTAGAGCAAAATGAAAACAGTAAAGTTAGTATATGTGCCAATCTGACTGGCCCAGTTCACTAAGGAAAAGGGGCCACAGACTTAAGTTATGTTTTAAACAAGACTTTAGAAGAAAGTAACGAATTGCTGGTCATTTCTTCTGCTTCAACTTTTAGCAGTTTGTTCCCTGTTGTGTAAAAACTCACAGATGTTGAAATGTATTGAATTTCTCCCATACAATGCCAAGATTAGTCTCTGCCTCCTTCTGCCCCCTCTCTCTCCTCCTTCCCTCCTTTCTTCCTTCTTCTCTTCCTTCCTTCTATTATCCCATTTCTTTTCTTCCTCACCTCCTTCTGCATTCCTGTCCTTCCTTCTTTCCTTCCTTTTGCTTCCTCCTTCTTCCTTGCCTGCCATGTCTTTCTTTCTCTTCTCGCCATGTTTTATGATTCTGGCAGTCTGTCCTATTTTTGTATTTTCTGCTTTCACCTCCTTCTTAGATGTCAAGAAGGTTCCTGCAGCATCAGAATTTATAGTTGAAAGGATCTCACAAAACTACCACCCACACTTGTGAAAGCTGGGGGTCATGAGATTTTTGGAGCCTGGCCCCACCCATGACAGAGGCTTGACTGCCTCCAAACCAAGCTGTCTCCTCTTTCAGACCACCTTGCAATGCTCTGCACACATTTTTGTTTTTAACACGAACTGGGACATCATCTTAGGTCACGTGGTGAGGGGCACGTTCCTTCTGGTGTGCATTTGTCACTAGATCTGACTACAGACAATCAAGGCTGTCGTATAATCTGTTGTCATCCATATTTTCATCCTAGTCTCGGCTGCCAGCTCTGCGAAGGAAGCCATGCCCTTCTGTTTCGCTCTCACGATGAAGCGAGGAAAAAGTTTGCAGAGGCATCTCTAAATGTGGCCGACACATGAGAGAACAACACTGAGGCGGAAACTGGACTTGGTAGACACAGTCAACATGTACAATATTAAAACATTTACCAGTCTGCGGGACACAGTAGCAGCTGTAGCTCCTACATGCGCAGCTACACAGCTAGGATTCCTGAAGAGAGCGGGTCATCAGAGGCTTCCTGCCTCCTCTCTCCTGCTAATCTGTCCAGACATGCGCAAACAGCTGCTTCATGCTCCCTGCCTCAGCGCTGTTCCTGCCATGATGGATAATCCTCTTCCGAGCTAAGAGGCAGAGTAGGTATTTCCTTCGTTAAGATTTTCTTACCAGGTATTTGGTTGCAGCGGCAAGAAATGGACACAGATGCTTCACTGATGTTGCATCTCTAGTTTAAGACCTCTGGAGCTACTGAAACAAGAAACCGCTGCACAGCAAAGCAGCCTAGAACTTCAAAACTCTGCCTATCTGTGGTGGTGAGTGACCACCAGAGAGGACTTCAGGGCGCAAGGGGCTTCCAGCCAGATCCCCTTACCTCAAGCAATTTGGATTGCTAGAAATTAACTTCAATCTGAAAATTCATTCCAAATAAATCTGTTCACAGATTTTAACCACTAGCCAAAACAAAACCTGTTACAGCTCCTGCTTATAGACTGGCCAGGTCTAGAACCAGAGCAGATTGATCACCATCTTCCAGATGTGTAGCTTCTAAAATCCTGCTTGTCTCTGAGTGACTATTTCTGTTTCTTAGGTGACAGGCTCCTCCCCCTGCCCTGGGTGTATTCTTTCAAGGCACAGGGTCCAGTGAGGGTTCTTGATTGAGAACTCCTCTTGGGTAATTTTGACGATGCTACATATCATTTCCCTATGGTCATGTTGAATTTAGTAACACAAAACCAATGACCTAAAATTTTATACATTTCAGGGGTAACTATGTCTTGATTCATGAACATCATTTCAAAGATAGGCCATGGACTTAGGCACGCCCCTCTGCCCCTGCTCTCCACTTCACCCCACCCTTAGAAGACTCCCTTGAGAACTGTCTTCCCTTCCATTCTCCTTTAAAGGCCACACTGGAGCAGACAATTCCATGAGGCTGTATTTTTCCATATATGATGCCAGGGAATAGAAACAAGTGAGATAGTTTCTTATATGATATAATTGTTTCCATTAAAAATTCAGGAAAGCAGGAACCGATCCATCAGCAAGGGCAAACAAAGGATTGTGCAACCCACAAACTTTAACTTTAGATCACATAAAATCCAAAGCTAAAGCTGCCATAAACCAGAAATGTGACTGCTGAGGTGGGCTGTGTCCTCTCCTGCTCTCTTCCATTGTCTTTCCTATTCCTTTCTTTTCCCTTTCTTCCCTTACTTCTGTCAGCTCCTTCTCCTCCCCTCTCCTTTCCCTCTGTCCACTGCTGATTTGCTAACCTCTTTATTAACCTTTCCATCCAAATGCGACCTCAGTACTCCTACTGAATCTCACATTACTTTATTAACAAGACATTATGGAGTTCATTCTGCAGCAGTTCCCCTTGACTGCGAGTGTGGTGCTGTTCTCTGTGGGTTCATTGGAGCACTTACCAAGGGTGATAAAAACCCATCAAGAAGCCAAGAGATGCCTTAGATCATAGTACCTGAGTGTGTGTGTGTGTGTGTGTGTGTGTGTGCCGAAACTTTCTTTAAAAGAGAGAATTAACACCAGTGCAGATTCTTTTTGCCCTTGAAGAACTGGGAAGCCTGAACCTCCTTTTGGGGATGTCTAGAGCATGGGAATTGTGGTCCAGACTACTTGTTTCAGGACTGGAGAAGCATGAACCTGTGAAGCACAGGGGCTACCAACATGTGACCTCCATGTTCTAGCATGCAGTGCTACCAACATGTGTCCTCCATGTTCCAGCACCCAGTACCACCAACATGTGTCCTCCATGTTCCAGCACCCAGTGCCACCAACATGTGTCCCCCATGTTCCAGCACCCAGTGCCACCAACATGTATCCTCCATGTTCCAGCACCCAGTGCCACCAACATGTGTCCTCCATGTTCCAGCACCCAGTACCACCAACATGTGACCTCCATGTTCCAGCACCCGGTGCCACCAACATGTGTCCCCCATGTTCCAGCACCCAGTGCCACCAACATGTATCCTCCATGTTCCAGCACCCGGTGCCACCAACATGTGTCCTCCATGTTCCAGCACCCAGTACCACCAACATGTGTCCTCCATGTTCCAGCACCCGGTGCCACCAACATGTGTCCCCCATGTTCCAGCACCCAGTGCCACCAACATGTATCCTCCATGTTCCAGCACCCGGTGCCACCAACATGTGTCCTCCATGTTCCAGCACCCAGTACCACCAACATGTGTCCTCCATGTTCCAGCACCCGGTGCCACCAACATGTGTCCCCCATGTTCCAGCACCCAGTGCCACCAACATGTATCCTCCATGTTCCAGCACCCGGTGCCACCAACATGTGTCCTCCATGTTCCAGCACCCAGTACCACCAACATGTCTCCTCCATGTTCCAGAATCCAGTGCCACCAACATGTGACCTCCATGTTCCAGCATCCTGCTGGTTTCAGAAGTATGCAGTCCAGTCATTCTTGCTGGAGTCCTAATGCCCCCTAATTTATTCCTGCTTCTTTTGTATCCCCAAGTTCTTCCTCCTCTATACTCATTCATTCATTTCTACTAGAAAAAAATAATTTGTTATTTTAACATAAAGGAAAAACACTGAGGCCTTTAGTTACTGTCCAGCAGTTATTTCCTTTGTCATGTCCTTAAAATTTTTGAGTATTTTCTAAAAATGCTAACCCAATTTTCATGTCTTCCATGGAATCCACAATTGTCTTCCATTCTCAAAGCTTTTCTGGAATTACCTGTTTCCCCCTCACAGGCAGATTCCACCTGCAGTCTGTGGGCTACATGTGTCTCAGAATAACAATGAACACAGAACAACACACTCATGGATAGTAGCACTAACAACATCATCCACGATGTCCAAAGGCTGGACACACATAGCCCCTCTTCCATCACCTTTCCAAAGCTCTGCAGCATTGAAGTCTGTGCCATACCACTCACACTCTTATGTGGTTTATTTTGTTGTTTGTGTTTTGAGACAGGGTTTCTCTGTGTAGCACTGGCTATCCTGGAACTGTTCTGTAGACCAGGCTGGCCTCAAAGTGGGTTTCTTTTTTGAATATCAGCCAAAGGAAAAATATTTCTCTGGCACTATGCTCAAAATGTAGCCCTTTCTAAATGTTATATTAGATTTGAATTTCTGTTCCCACCAATATCATCTTAAACTATATATATATATATATCCAATTCATGATTTCAAAGTGTCTTGAGACAGAGTCTTATCTTACAGCCCTAGATAACTTGGAACTCACCAAATATCCCAGGCTTGCCTCACACTCATGACAATCCTTCTGTCTCAGCCAGTCAAGGGATAGGACAGCAGGTGTGAGTCACCATGCCCACATGGGTAACTTTTAAACCATTTCCCTTGGATACATTTCCCCTGGTTAGCTCTAGCATACACAAAGCTCAGCCCTTTCGGCTGCTATCTGCAGCATCATTCTGTAGAGAGTGCCACAGTTTTGGCAGGAGAACCAATGGAACCAAATCAAAGACCCGGATAACAATCCACACACATATGAACATGTGAATTTTGACAAAGAAGCAAAAGATCTAAAGTGGAAAAAAGAAAGCATATTCAACAAAGAGTGTAGGCATACTTAAATATCAACATGTAGAAGAATGAAAATAGATCAATATCTATTGCCATGCACAAAACTCAAGTCCAAGTAGATCAAAGACCTCAACAGAAAACCAACCACACTGAACCTCATAGAAGAGAAAGTGGGAAATACACTTGAATGCATTGGCACAGGAGATCACTTCCTAAATATAACCCCAGCACCACAGACCCTGAGAGAAACAATTAATAAATGGGACCTCCTGAAACTGAGAAACTTCTGTAAGCAAAAGACACAGTCAACAAGACAAAACGGCAGCCTAGAGAATGTGAAAAGCTCTTCATCAACCCCACATCAGACTGAGATCTGATCTCCAAAATATACAAAAAACTTGAGAAATTGGTCATCAAAATGAACAACAGTTCAATAAAAAAAATGGACTACAGACTTAAACAGAGAACTCTCAACAGATTAATCTAAAATGGCTGAAAGACACTTGAGGAAATGCACAGCATCCTTAGCCATCAGAGAAATACAAATCAAAACAACTCTGAGGTTCCATCTTACACTTGTAAGAATGGCCAAGATCAAAAACACTGATGACATTTTATGCTGGAAAGGATGTGGGGTAAGAGGAACACTTCTGCATTGCTGGTGGGAGTGCAAACTGATACAGCTGCTTTGGAAATCAGTATGGAGATTTCTCAGAAAATTAGGACACAACCTTCCTCAAGACCCAGAAATACCACTTTTGGGTATTTACCCAAAGGATGCTCAATCATAGTTCAAGGACATGTGCTCAACTATGTTCATAGCAGCATTGTTTGTCATCGCCAGAACCTGGAAACAACCTAAATGCCCCTCCACCAAAGACTAGATAAAGAAGATGTGGTACATTTACACAATGGAGTACTACACAGCAGAAAAAAATAATGACATTTTGAGATTTGCAGTAAATATAATACTTACTTACTAATAATTGTCTTTTAAACATATAGAAAAGAAAAATCAGCCTACAATACACAGTCCCAGAGAACCTAGAAAACAAAGAGGACCCTAAAAGAGACATACATAGATCTAATCTACATGGGAAGTAGAAAAAGACAAGATCTCCTGAGCAAATTGGGAACATGGGGATCATGGGAGAGGGTAGAAAAGGAGAAGGGAGGAAGGATGGGGAGTGGGAAAAAACATATAGCTCAGTAAAAACAATTAAAAAATAAAAGAAAAAACTTCTTGACCCAGGCAGTGGTATCACACATCTTTAATCCCAGCACTTGGAAGGCAGAGGCAGGTCGATCACTGTGAGTTCAAGGCCAGCCTGGTCTACAGAGTGAGTTTCAGGACAGACTCCAAAGTTACACAGAGAAACCGTCTTGAAAAACAAAACAAAACAAACAAACAACCTCCTTGATGAGTGATCTTGGCTTCTGTTGTCTCAGCCATGGAAGCCTAGCGACGTGTTTTGTTCCTCAGACTTTTGATATTTTGTTTTGGGATTACCGACATTGCTTCTCTTCATCTCTACTGCCATGGGATGCTAAATAAACAGTTCCCAAGACTGACAAAGATTTCCATGTCAATGTTTTCTTCATTTGGTGATATACAGTGAAGATGTCATCAAGCATGAATTAAAATGGAGACTTTGGGGGAATTTTTTGTATGTGTGTTGATATTGTTACTATAGTTTAAATCAAAGGTCTTAAGTGTTTTAGAACAATAATTTGATTATGCAACAATAATTTTACATAATGTGTCAAGAAGGAAGAAAGGAAAGAAAAAAGAACAGAAGAGATTCAAAGGTAGAAAGCAGCTGGCATTGTTATAAAAAAAATAAAATAAAAACTAAATTTATGTTCTTTTCAAATGCTTTAATACAATTTTAAAATATTCTTATCAAAGCTGTACTTTTGATCATAGATTGTGTTCCCACATCTTCTGTTATTAGATATTTTAATTCAAAATGACTAGCACTTTAAATAGTGATGTGGGATTCCCCTGTGTATGCTGTGATTACCATTGATTAATAATGAAACTGCTTTGGGCCTATTGCAGCAGATTAGAGGTAGGCAGAGAAAACTAAACTGAATGCTGGGAGAAGGAAGGTGGAGTCAGAGAGACACTATGTTGCCACTAGAGGGGAAGACACAAGCTGTGAGCCAGAATGTTGCTGGTAGGCCACAAGCCTCATAGTAAAATATAAAATAATGGAAATTGGTTAGTTCTAGATCTAAGAGCTGGCTAACAATATGCTTAAGTGATTGGCCAAGCAGTGATTTAAATAATATCATTTCTGTGTGGTTATTTCTGGGCTGAGCAGCTTGGAACAAACAAGCAGCCTTCTACAACAAAATAGTATTTTACATGACAACTGTAGTTATGAAGTCTCTTTTTCTAAATTAAAGGACTTTCTTACTATCTCATTTTTTTTAAAAAAAAAAACAACTCCTGATAAAAACAAAACAAACAAAAACAACAGTCTTGGGTTAGCTCTCACGTAGGCTCAGTCCCGTCGGCTGCTGTCTGCATGTTCTTCTGTAGTGATAACAATGAACATTTATTCAGAATCTATCACGTGACAGGCACTCTCTAAACACCTGCAAATTGATCTTTTTCACCATCCTACAACTGCCACCACACACAGCTACCTGGACTTCCACGATCACTATCTTTGTAGCTGTATTTCTTTCCCCATTTCACAAACACAGAGGTAGAACCTGCTCAGAGTGGCCAGCGAGACAGCCATTGGATAAAGGGACTTGCCATAATGCCAGAGACCCGAGTGAAAGACCTGAAGTCTACATGGTGGAAGATGAGAGCAGATGCCTACATGTGTGTACTCACCCACCTACACTCACACACATGCGTGTGCGTGCACACACACATACAATAAGGAAAGAAAAATGTAAGCCTTTTCTGCTCATATTTTTATTTTAGATATGTTGCAAACATTTGCTTTTGTGTTTATCTCTTCACTCAGAATATGAATCCTGCCAAGGGAAGAAGAAATTCAGTTTTTTGGGCTACTATTCTTACTACATAAAACAAGCAAGCCTGGAATCTGGCAAATTGTAGGCATTTGGTAGCTACCATTTGTTTAGAGAATTCTTTTTTTAAAAAATTTTTTTTATTAGTCTTTAAAATGAGCACACAATATTATGGCATTTACACACATAGCTTTTTCTTTATGGTTCTTTGCCATTTCCTGTTACAGATAGATTATTATTAGTGTTTATTGAATCAGTTGCTACAGATCCTTAATGTGTACAAAACAAGTGTATATGTGACCTGGTGCTGAGAAAGGTGTTTGTGGGAAGAATGGACACTGGTGGTCGTTTGGCCACAGCTTCCAAATCTGACTGCCCCTCAGTCAATCTTTAGTTCGTCTGCTCCAGGGAGGAAAACACCCAAAGTAACTGGAGACACTGCATGAGGGGCTCAGCAGCCAAATCTATCAGCTCAGGAGAAAGATGCTAATGGAGCTTCCAACAGAGATTACTGTTTGGGGAAAAGGCCTCAGCTAACCTGCTATCAGAAGACCTTTATGTTGCGGGAGAAAGTGACTAGCCACAGCTCTCTTAAATGCCTTAACAACATCTGCTAAACTTTCTTCTGACAAAGGACCATAGCCAGAAATATAGATAATGTCCCAGCGAGAAACTGATGGCAGCTGAGAGGGCCTTTGGGAAAAATTCATCTCTTGAACCCCCGTGGAAGATCTAAGTGGGGATTATGTGAATACCTGTGTCTACTTTGCTCCTGGGATGGGATGATAATTTCTGGAGCAAAGTTCAAATTTCATGTCTTGCCGGTGTCCAGTGTCTTTATAGTGGGTATTTGACAACACAACTCAGATTTAGAAAGGAAAAAGAAAACAAAACAGCTAAGAAAAATTAATTTCACCTAAACACATCACAGAAACACCCGTTTTGATTTTTAATTTTTTTGTAAATATAAAACTTTGCCCAATATACTGTGAATTTGCTTGTTTTTGAATTGGGGTCTCATGCATAGCTCAGGCTGGCCTAGCGTTTACCCTTTCCACGGCTCTGGTTCCTCAGTGCTAGAGTTACAGACATGTACCTCCATACCCTCATGTCTAGCCTGGAACTATTTTTATTATAAAATTTATGTTAGAATTGGGATGACCCTAATGGGTGATCTGGGTTAGGATGATTTTAGAGCCATGAAGTACAAAACAGAGCCATTAACTTCTCAGCCATCTTCCAGTGGGAGAATCAAGCATCTGTGTCAGTTTTCAACAGCAAAAAGCTCTTCTTGTAGATCTGAGACTGTGTGAGGGGTACAAACAGCTCAAACGCGAAGGGAAAGCAAGCCACCCCTCAAACACAGTGTGCGGAAGGGAGGGGTCTCCAGCTGAGGCAGACAGGGGCTTTGCTGGAGACACGGAGCCTCTGGAGCCAACCAGAGCTGCATCCTTGTGCTGGTCTTACCTCGCTGGTGAAATATTTACACTGACATTATAAATCTGAGCAACAAATCTGGGAAAGCACCTGAAAATCCACAGGAAAGATTCTGTCCTTGTTCAATATATGGAAATACTTCATGGCAAAAGGAAAATGGAAACCAAAGAACTGAAGGCTCAGAGTAAACATGGTGTATGTGTGTGTGTGTGTGTGTGTGTGTGTGTGTGTGTGTGTCCAGAAGAGGACACTGGGCATCTGCCTTTTCCCCTTGAAACACTGTGCCTCAGTGTGCCTGAAACTCACTGCGTGGGGTAGGCTGTGGAATAATGAGCTCCTGGCATTGGCCTGTCACTGTTTCCCACATGGAGGGCATGTGCACATGCAACGACACCTTTTTTTTTTTTAAAAAAAAAAAAAAAAAGGATTTCAGGGAGGCCGACTGTGGTCCTCATTGCTTGTACTGTGAACACTGTGAACTCCTCCCCAGATCTCCAATATCTTTTAACGAGATCGAATACTGCCTTATCCGAATGGTTTCCAGATTAGCTGGCTACCGTCGAGAACCAGGGAGGAGGCACGCACACACGGTTCCCAACAGCTGAGTGGCACCTAATGGTACCACCACCGTTCACATACTTTCAGCCAAGCTCCTCACAGGCCGCCACAATGAATGTAATAAATTCACAGGCTGCTAAAGAGATGGCACACAAACACTGGGGTCTTTGGAATTTGGTCTTAATCAGTTTCACAGGGTTTGGTAAAACTCCAAAGGTATTTTAAAATTCTGTATCTATAAATAAATATAATTTTGGACCAATAATACCTAAATACAAAATTAATAGTTTAAGAGAATATAT
>NW_026068013.1:5000690-5096364 GCF_014885135.2 Alexandromys fortis | reverse complement strand
TATAATTTCGCATTTTCTAACTACGTGGATGGACATGGCAGGAAACGTGAGGTTGGAAAGATGCAGGAGGGAAAATGTCTGTGATTGGGTTAGGGCCTACTTCATTTGCTAAGCAATTCTGTGACCAGAATTCTGTTTCAGACCTCAAATTTCAAGCAGCAGAATGTTGGGAAACACTGGGGGAGGCCGAAAGCCTGGCTTTCTAGGAGCAGAGCAGATCTGAGGTTAACACTGCTCCGTTAAGAGAGCTTCCCGGTGATCTGTGGCTCTGTACAAAGTCCAAGTAGTCAGTCAGTTAGTCCATCGGCCTCCAAGCATAGCTCACTTTTCTATGATTAGCCAGCTGGCAAAATTACAGAGAATATATAGACCTGAGTTCGTGGAGCATGCCGTTCTGCTCCCAGGAACGTCTTGGGGGTGTGTGGAATCCCAAAAAACTCAGGTGTGCGTCAATGACAGGTGAAATTGCTGACAGATTTGAAGAACCGTGCTCATGCTTCTGACTCACTAATCCTGCTGCTCTGGGCAGCTGAGTTCTTGGTGTTCCTGTAAGCATCACTCTCCACAGTGCACTGTGACCTATGACAGTATTAGATATCTCTGGGAGCTTATTTAAAGTCATAATAATTAGCAAGTGTAACTAACCTGGGGTGCTGTTTGAGGGAATTGGTGGAGTAAGAAGTGCAGGTGTAATGGGGAGGTGTGTAGGGGAGCTCCTGGTAGAGGGTTTTCTATTTATTACCTGTGTCTCACATGTCTGTAACTAGGTATACGCAGGAGGTAAACAGATATTCAAAGGTCCACAGCCTTCTTTCTTTGGTTACTTTCAAGCATTTTGCTTTCTTTCTGTTTTCTTCCTTCCTTCCTTCCTTCCTTCCTTCCTTCCTTCCTTCCTTCCTTCCTTCCTTCCTTTTTTTCTGTTTTTTTTTTTTCATGACAAGGTTTCTCTATGGTTTTCCTGGGACTCACTCTGTATACCACTCTGCCTCAGAGATTCATCTGCCTCTCTCTCCTGAGTTCTGGAATTAAAGGTGTGTGCCACCAACCACCTGGCTCTTTCAAGCATTTTTATAACCAAATATCTAGTTTTCTTTTTTATATAAAAGTGCTTAAAATGTTTGAAAGGACTCTGGTCACAAATCCTAGCTAAATTAGTAACTAGAATTGGGGAAAATTAAGACCTCTGACTCCTCCCACTTCGGGGCTCTCAGGGACAGTGTACCTTCCTTCCTTTGACAGAGGACCGCCATTGACTCCCTGGGAGCATCCCCCCCTTGGCAGGAGGTGTCCATTTTATCATACAGGGTACGTGGTCATGGCACTCCTGGTGGGGTCAGACACCCCACGGACACTTGCTGGCTAACATTCTCCCCACGGTAAGTAAGCTGAATTCGGAGGGATTTATAGGACTCTTTCAACCCAGCAGAGAACCATCTGATTTAGCACTCTGCTGCACCGAATGGCACCCTGGTGGCTGGAAGAGATGGCTGGGAGAGCTTGGCTCATTAAGTATCAATTGACAAAGCTGCTAATACCAATGTTACCTCTGCTGCCCAGATACCTGGGCTGCTACCATCCCAATACAGGACTGACAGTGAGCAGTTTGCCCCACAGAGGGCTCACTGCCAGACTAGGCAGACAGACAGAAGCACAGAGCAGCCCAGGAAGAGGGGGGGGGGATCAAGTTCCTCAATGTGACTCCCGCCAGATCGTCATAACCACACTCGTGTTTCATATCCTGACAAGATTCTGTTTCGTGTAGTGAAAATTGCAGATACTGAAGATTCACTCGGACGCCTGACGTTTTCGACTCTCGGGAACTGGGGAGAATTCTGGAACGTGGGATCCCTTACTTCTCAGAGTCTCTTGCCCACTTTCCAGCTGTGTCTCTCCACCTCTAACCACTATCATTAGCTAAATGTAGCGCTGAACTGAATCACACTGAAGACCCATGTTCATGCCGCACGTGGGACTGGGCAGATTCCGGTCACCAGTGTTCTCTGTTTTGTTTGGCTTAAAAAAATTAAATTTGCTTTTTTTCATTTTCCGTTTTTATTTATTTAGTGTGTAAGTGTGTGGAGGTCAGAGGCCACCCTGTGGGAGTCAGTCCTCTTCTCCCACAGTGTGGACCGTGGGATTAAGCTCTTGCTGCCAACCTTGAGATCAGACACCACCCACTGAGACATCTCACTGGCCCCTGTTCTGCTTTTATAGTTTTGTGAACTTCATCTGATGGAGATTATCACTTTTATATGTGGTAGTATTCAATTCCCAGGTGAGTTTAAATTTTGAAATCAGAAAAACTTAACTCTTGTGGGGAAGAAGGAGGCATACACTAGAGCCCATTCCTCTGCCTTTGTGCTTAGTGCCTGAAACTTAACTCTTGTGGGGAAGAAGGAGGCATACACTAGAGCCCATTCCTCTACCTTTGTGCTTAGTGCCTGAAACTTAGCTGCACCGCGTCTTCACATTGCGGAAAATGTGGTAAATAGATGAGGGAAATCTCATTCGTGGGAACTAACCTTCCGCTCCCGTTGTAGTCTGCTTCCCTTGCATGTGAGCCTTCCATGTTATGTTTTATCAGTAGTATTTTACCAGGAGCCTCTTAGGAAGAGATATTGGTAATAGACACTTCCTTCGTCCTCATGTGTATACACCCATGATGCACTTTTTGTTTGTTTGCTGGTTTGTTTGTTGTTCTTGGCTTTTCTCCATGCAGCCCTGACTGTCCTGGAACTCACTCTGTAGACTAGCCTGGCTTCAAATGCAGAGATCCACCTGCTTCTCCCTCCCAAGTGCTGGGATTAATGGCCTGCATCACCCCACAGCCTGGCCCATCCATGATATTCTGCCTGCTATAGGCTCTGTGATGGGTGTATTCTGCTATTGTAAATGACATTCACTTGTCATCGTAATCCTTACCTCTTGGGTTTATAACACCTTTGCCCGGGAACTCTACTCAGTGGCTAGACTCTGGGAGGGAGGGCTAGGACACAGATCTGTAACCTCAGCACAACTTGAGGCAAGATGCGAACCTTCAGTTCAACACCCCGGGCACAGTGCTACTTTTAGGACTCTAGGAACACCTCTCCGCTAACGCTGTTTCTCTGCAGAGCCAACATTTATGACATGCAACCTGCGTGTGACTGTCTTATGCAAGTTCATCTTGTAGACTGCATCTGTGCTTGTATCCCTTGTAGCTAAGCCAGTTCCTTTCCTCTCAGTTGTTGATACTTAATGTTTTATTAAGGCACTGTACGGTGGAGTTGGTGCAATGTGAAATGCGTTCCTCATGGGAGGATGATACATGCTTGGTGCTCTGCAGAGCCATGGGGTGCCTTTCAGCAAGCAGGACTATATAGAATCCACAAAAGATGAGCACAGGTTGTTGCCACTTAAATGTTCACCAGGTCTTATTAGTCGAAGTAGTACGACTGTCCTCATTTAATCCGAAACATTCTGTAGGATGGACGATGATTGACAGCTCCTCTCCCATCACTCAGCACTGCGAACTCAGGGCACACCGTGATCTCTTGCTGTTCTGCTCACTGTTCTCCTGTGTGGGGTTTCTCTTTCCACAGCCACCCTTAAGACAAGCTGATTCTTCCGGGGGAACAGTCTACTTATCCCATTCCGCTGCTCTTCCAGCACACTGGCAGGTGGCTCTCATGGGGGCAGAAACACCGTCGTGAATGGCTCTGCCTTTTAAGCAGCCCAGGGTGAGTTTACAGGTCTGTTCGAAATCCAAGCAGAGAAGTAGGACCT
Organism: Alexandromys fortis; assembly: GCF_014885135.2. Lineage (NCBI taxonomy): Eukaryota > Metazoa > Chordata > Mammalia > Rodentia > Cricetidae > Alexandromys > Alexandromys fortis. The sequence continues at coordinate 5,092,599 of NW_026068013.1, read as the reverse complement.
AAGTCTCATGGAAAGCAACTGGATGACCAAAGTCCAGTCCGAGACAGAAGGGCCACATGTGAGGGGCCATTGCTTGCCCATGCTCTGTTCTGTATTTGATTTCTTCAGATCTTTCTAAGGGAAAGCAGACGTTCTCATGCAGACCACAGTTGAAAATGTTCTCTGTAACATTAGACAGGGGAACATTTAAAAATTTTTATTTTGTGTGTGTGTTTTGTCTTCATGTACCACATTTGTGCCAGGTACCCAAGAAGAAGAGAAGAATGAGTCGGATCCCCTAGAACTGGAGTTACAGATGGCTACCATGTGGGTCTGGGAACATGACCCAGGTCCCCTAGAAAAGCAACATGTACTCCTAATTGCTGAGTCATCTCTTCAGCCCCAGAGGGACATTTTTAAGCAACTGTCAATTCATGTGTCCCTTCAAAGGAATTTCCAGTGAAAACAGTGCTGTTTCTCTTCGCAGAACACAACTGTCTGCATTTCCACCACCACTGTATTAACCGTTCTGGTCAGGTCCCCGGGAATCTCGGGCATACTGAAGTCCTAAGCTTTGGAATCTAGTTATTCAATGTAAGTGTGAGCCCATGGCAGACTAAGGGGGAAAATCATTCAATGTAACCAGATAATAATATAAAATTATGTTACATCTCCAAATTCTTCAGCTGATAAGTAGTTTTCTCTGGTCTTTCATACGCTGAAAGGGAGCCAGGCTTTGGGGCTGCGCTTCTGGTCATCTGAAGTATGTTAAGTCTTCAACTCTTCTGATGCATATTAAGATAATAACTATGAAAATGTCAAAGGCTTTATTGAAAGAGATGGTTGGAGGCACAGCAAACTAAAGAAAATAGCAACAGTAACAACAGCAAAATACCACCCTTGAAGAGTCCAGAAGCTAGCTTCTCAGAAAAGTCAGGGCGAAGACATAGCCTGCAGCTCACAGGAGGGAAGGAGAGCAATGGTCTTTTAGATATCGTGCTATTTCCATGGCAGCCAATTGTAATGACCCGAGGAAATTAAAATAAAACACAATCACACAGAAGAGGCACATTCAGGTTCTGGGTGGAAATGGAATCTCTAAAGATGTGAGATGCGTACCGGAAAGGCAAACTAGAGACAGACCGGGTGAATCCGAAGGGTGCACACACCCAGCGTCTAGCAGGCTGGTGGTGAGCTAAACGATTTCGCAGCCCCTCATTTAACCTCAGCTGCTCAGGCCAGAGCTGACCATTCATCTGCAGCTAGCAAATAAGTGCTGAATGCCCAAAGTTCAGAAATTATTTGGACGGAGACCATGAATTTTAAGTATTATTTTCAGAAGTGGCTTAGGTTTCATCTTTAAACGGTTCTTCAAAGGACAGATATGTTGGCTCGTAATTATCTTTTCCCCAAAGAAGTTCTGTTCACTAGACATAAGTACACATTAAGGAAAATTCAGACGAATGCGTAGCTTAAATACTTTCCTTCTGAAAACAGTATCGGCTCCAGGGACACATTACAAACAGCTGTGACCGGGAAATTTCTTCCCTTTAGAACAAAAACATTCTTGTATCAAAGGTAAGCCATGGTAAGAAAACATCACGCTGATTTTTCAAACGGGCTTCGTCACTGAGTTACACAGATGTTGGATACCACTCAGAGCTAGTAAACCACTTTGTGAATGGGGGGTGGGAGGTACTCGGTGAGAGCCAGCATGGAGAGCTCTCTCCTCACACCCTTTCCACAGTCTTAAGAAGCGTCTCTTTTGAAGTCAACACTGGCAACAATTACAGGACCGCTGGCAGTCTGTTTGGGCCCACTCTGTCCTCCACATTTAGGGTCTTGATTTATCAGCATTACAAAGCTAAATCATCATCATCATTGTATAGATAGGGAAAAAAGAGGTTCAGGAAGGCCACACTTTGCTTTCTGCCGCAAAACTATTCTAAGGCAGCCAGGGGTTTTCAAAGGTGATATTTCCGATTTCAAAGCTCTATGCATTTAAATTGCCCACCAAGAAAATTTACTAGGATATAAAGTATTTGGAAAGTTAATTCTGCTCCCTTGGGCCAAGGATACTAAAGTCAGTGAACGAAAGAGAACAGTTAGGAATTTCTCCACATCTTCCAAGGACCTCATTTTATTAAAATTTGGCCAGACATCTTTCATCTAAATCCAGTTAACGACACATAAACGGCAGTCTTATTAGGTGGGGAATTAAGTTTGAAATATGGAATTTTCATTTTTATTAATAATTCACTTTAGCAATAGTCCAAATTTGCTGAAAACAGTGATACTTTAAGAAAGTTTAAAGAGCAATAAGAAGCCACAGGTAGATAAGCTCTCCATTGATAGGGAGACGGGCAGTCAGGATGCTGTCTTCCATTCAGAGTCACAGAAGTGAACCGGCATTTTTCAAATCATTTTGTATGTTCAGATGCACATCGCGTCCATCAGGGACTGCGCTCTGCATGCACCAGCAGGCTGGACTCTAGATGGGAAGTTGTGCCTGTCCTGCTGACCGCTAAGCGTTCTCTCCAACAACAGGCCTAAGAACTGACTGAACGCCCATCATCTGGAACGCTTCATCGCAAGAGGCTCACAAGCCCACATCATTACTTAACCTGGCGGCACGATGGTAATTTAAAAATGTAGCCATGTGATTTAATAAAATCCCAACTGAGTATTAAACTAAATTGTGGTTCAATCAAATTACTACTGCTAAATCTCAAGCGCTTGCCTTCCCTCCCTCGCGCCCTTCTTTTTCTCTTTCTCCCTTCTGCTCCTTCTGTTCCTCCTAATCTTCTTTCTCTGCCATCAGTGTATATGCACCACAGAGGTGCTCAATGGTGCTGTCAAAAAATAAATGCTAAGGCCTTAGCCCCAGTACTAATACTTGCAGGAGCTTCTGGCCATTCATCTGTAATGCATTGGGAGTTGTGTTTGTTTATTTGATTGTTTTGGTAGGTTTCATGCTTCCCCAACGTATGGCTTTCAAACTTAAATTTTTTTTTAACTGTAGCACAAAGCAGGAAACACATTTTACTGTTTACCCATTACACTTGGTGTATAGACACAAACATACCACAGAAGTTCAGAAAATATTTCTCCTTTAGTGTACACGCACTCATTTCTTTTATTCCATTTGAATGTAGATTGCAGCTTACTAATTTGATTTTATGACAATCTAATGGATCACAGTGAATAAGTTGAAAAGTATCCCCACCCCCACAATTGCTTAAATTTCAGGGATGTTTATAGGGCAGATACAAAGGAAGGATAGAATTAAAGAGAGAGGATTCTGGGGCAGCTGTTAAATTCCAAAGGACCTTTGAAGATGGTTCATGTAGGAGACCTACTGACTTCTATATCTCAACAAGCAAATGGAGAAAAGCCCCTTGGGTTGGTGCCAAGGAAATAGCTATAGTATTTCAATCAGCCCTTCAATAATCAAAGAACACTAAATTCCGTTCACTTGACAAATGGGAAAATTGAAGCAAAGTAGATACAATGTCTGATTTGCCCAGCCACTCGGTGTCCAGTAGAATCATCCTATGGTCTGAATCTTCCCTGTGGCTCCCTGCTGACTGTGTCAAAACAGTTACTATCATAAGCCTATCTGCACACACTTCAGACACTGTGTGCGCTATTGACGTGATGACTAATTCAGCATGGCCAAAGCTTGAGGCTGGGCTGGACCCAGGCCGACAAAGGGACAATGGAGAGAGTGAAAACTCCAGAGGGGCCTTCACAAGTTTTCTCACTCAAAGTTTTCGCTTAGGGCTGCGACTGTAGCTTGATTAGCAGAGTGCATGCCACCATTACCATGGGTTTTACCTTATTAAATACAATTTTTATACATGTTGGTATGTTTAGACAATATTCATTAGTCCTGCTAATCTGGCTGCTCTGTCTTCAGTCATATTCCTTATTTTTGTGCCACTTTCAGAGGACTCCACTGGCCTGACACTTCTTTGGTCACTGCAACACAAGGTGACCCTTGTTCAGGGAACGGAAAGTGCCGGAGAGGTAACAGTCGGGCAACACTGCCAGATATGAGGTTTCAGTAAAATGATATTTACCATCAAGAAGAGGAGGGAAGAATCAAAAACCGACTAGAGGCTAAGATGGGTGAGGTCTAGAATGGAGGAACGAACATGGAAATAGATGAGACACTGGAATATCTGTCCGAAAGGTCAAGGCTCAGGCTCCTACCCTTGCAGATGAAGAGGTCCCAGGTTGAAGAGTGTTGGAAGTTTTTCTTTTGGCAGTGTTTACCTGTGCTGGTGATGTGGCTATGGCAGATGTCAGGAAGAAGAAAGATATGTGTGGAAGGGACCCAAAGGTGACAGATAGCTGGGACAAAGATTGTCAGCAGCAACGGAATTAATTCAATGCACATTTTAGAGATGGGGTATGGCAGGTAGTTTGCTGCTAGATTATCTGGTGATCCCTAAAGGAATAGGAAATGATGTCTATATCAACCTCGTTTAGTTCCCTGAATTCTTAATCCCCCTTCTCTCTCATTTTTCGTTTTGATACCTCAGAAGTCGGCTTTGAAAGGTTGAATTCAAGTAGTGGACCTTGGAGGTGATTCTGGAAATGCAGGGCTAAATGCATTGAGGAGTGAGGTGGAGGGAGTTGCAGGGTATGTGAGGACCTGGAAAATGGCATGAGGGTCTAAGCTTGGATCCCCAGGGTCTAGAGTAAAGCTGGGTTGACGGCATGGATGTAACAGTTAAAGACTCATCTCAAAGACTGAGGTAGAGAAGGGTGCAGGAAGAAGATACCCCAAGTGGAGGTCTGTGTTCCACTTTGGTGCATACTTGCATACACATATATATGCACACACATAGATATACACCCCCACACATATTCACACAGATACACATATACACAAGGAGTTGGTCACCAAACTCTGAACTCTAACTGTGCACTTCTGGATACCTCTGAGGACCATGTCTCAGAACTAACTCCCTCCCACCATCCCAGGCTGGTCAGGGGATTCACCCAATCAGTTGAGACTATTTCCAGAAACCACCTTGCTTAGGAATTGTTGCCTCACTTTTACCTGAGGGTCTCAGTGCACAGATGTGAATTGCAGGGGCTGAGGAAGAGGATGATATGTGCAGTTTGGAGCTAGGTTAACATAGATGCTAATTCCTAATTCTGTTTCCAGGGTCACCAGATTTCCTTGTTTCCTTGGGGGGCAAGGAAAGGAAAGATGTGTTAATCACAGGGAATGCCACTGCACTGGAGCCTGGGTAAGAGCAGCCCAGGGAAAGAGGGTGTGAGGACATTTATTTATAATGGAAAAGAGCTTTAGTGCACACAGTGGAAAGGCTGGAAGGGAAGTCAGCAAAAGCAAGATAAGAGGCTGGAGAAAGGGAGGATCACCCTATCAGGTGACATCATACGAGGGTTCATGACCCCAGAAGCTTTGGCCATTGAGTCAGACAGGAAGAGGCTGATGATGGCTGCAGAAAGGCCAGCAGGACATTTGCATAGACCCTGTGGAAAACATGGACTGTGGAGTCAGGCTTGGGTCAGCTCTGAGAATTGTTGTTGCCACTGGGATCTTAGACATCTTCTCAGAACCACTAAACCTCAGTTCCTCATCAGCACAATGGGAATGAATGCTCACTCAATTAGATTATTTTGATGATACAATGTTCAACCACTTAGCTCATTTCTAGCCAATAGTAAATAGTCATAATTATTAATACTCATTTAACTATCTTTAGGCTTTCGAATGGACTCCTTGGCACAAAGGATTTGGGGGAGGGGTAGAATCTATGTATTCTCATATTTGTCTGGCAAATAATAATAATAATAAAATAATTTACTCACAAAAATGCAGACACATATCAGTTGGGATAGTGTCTAGATGGATGGTGTGTGCCTGCAGTCCCAGCTCTGGGCAGAAACAACCAGCATCATCACCAGTTGGAGGGTAGCCTCTGCTACATGGCAAGACCCCATTTAAAAAGCCCATAAATAAATAAAGTGCTCATTCCTCCTAGAAAGGAAAAAATATTTCTTCCCTTCTATTATGGTAACTATAATTTGTCTTTTGTCGGCATGATTGGGACGATGGGGCAAGATGAGTGGAGGCACAGAGGACATGATATCAGGAGGCACACAGAGTGGCGTGTGGCTGGAGAAATAGCATTTTGTGTGTGCCTGTCTCTCCTTAGCCTCAGCCCAGCTCTGCAGTGACTTCCCCTTGAGATTATTGATAGATTCCAGAACAGAGCCACTGTCCACACAGACCCCAGTTACTCCAATCATTCCAGCCTGTGAGGGCGCCAAAGCAGAATGTCTCTTGGAACTTGGAAGATCCATGGTGATAAGAACAAACATTTTATTCCTCTGGCCTATCACCTGTTTGATATAGATACATATATAATAAAAGTTTTTTCTATATATATTTATATAAACTAGCTCTTATATGCTTCATCTTTTAAGTGCTGTAAATTAATTTACAATTTAAACATATCAGAAAATGTAAGAACAAATCAAAAGCTGGAAAAATTATTCAGTCTCTTTATGAATTGTGTCTCTTTGGACTCACACTCAGATAATGCATTTGTGTACTAACACTTACACATGTTAATAGCTCTGTCAGAGAAAAATCTAAGTGGAGCCACGATTCACACATTTTCACAATTATTTTCGCCTGCCAACACGTACAGCTTAGCAAGTCCTTGTTGGCTACAACATAAACATCAAAAAGCCGTTGTAACCTCCTTCCTTATACCTTACGGACTTTATTTAAGCTTAAAAGGGACTTTTAGTGGTCTGTACTGGGGATTAAGCATGTACTTTCTCACGTGCGTTTTTCTTATTAAGCCATTTCTATTTAGGTGAGGTATGTTCTGTTCTGATGCCATCAGCTCACAGTGTTGTCGGCTGCAGTCAGTTTCTACATGTACCCACACTGACTGTGGGTGACAACAAGAAGACAGAACTCACTCCACCATGGGCTATATATCTGCTATTTTGCCCTGCTCAGCATCTACAAACCCTGTTTCCGGAGCAGAGTCTGCTCCCGTGTGTGGCTGTCAATCAAGGCAGCTTCCTGTGCTGACTGCAAACTGAGCTCTTTTCTCCTAGGTGCCCAAGGCAGGATCTCCTCCCAGGTTAGCCTGTGTTGCTGGGTCCTCACTTTCTCTGCATTTGATTATTCAGCCTGTTTGGGATTATACCACCCTCCCCCACTATGTCCTTGTAATAAATTACTTCCCTCATCTGCCAAAGTCTGTGCCGATTGCTTGCAACCAACTAAGAGACGGATGCAGAGCATCACGACACTTACATTATAACTCATACGTGTGGCTTCCCAAGCCAGCATCACGGCACTTACATACGTGTGGCTTCCCAAGCCAGCATCACGGCACTTACATACGTGTGGCTTCCCAAGCCAGCATCACGGCACTTACATACGTGTGGCTTCCCCAGCACAGCATCACGGCACTTACATACGTGTGGCTTCCCAAGCCAGCCAGTACATTTCCTCCTGTGACATGTGCGGCTCATCTCCTATTCTCATTAGAAACAGCTCCGTGATGCTTATTATTTTTGCACATATCACTTTTTCCATATTTTGGATTCTCGCTTCTGAAAGATTCCCAGAAGTGAAGTTACTGAGGCAAAGGTCACAGCTATTATTATAGCTCTTGAAAGATATTGCCAAGATGCTTGCTAGACAGACTCCTCCAACCTTTAGTAAATTTTGATAGACATTGTCCGTTCATGTAGTTGTGACATTTTGCTGCTACTGACAATCCCTAACTCTACTTGGAAGAATGACACTTATGGCTCACAGCTTCACAGGCAATGGAACTTCCTCCTCAGGCATCAGAATTGCTTCCCCAAATGGTGGTTTATGCATTAACTTTATAGAAAATTGACACAATTTACCAATACAGAAGTTGGTCAAAATATATAATATCAGAATATGATATTGATATTGATGTACTTGCCTTTACTGGGCTTCTAAATTACAGTCATTTCTACTAAAGAGAAAGTTCCCTATGGACTGGACCACAAGGTAAGAAAGGTAGGAACCATGTTTCTGTGAGGTTTAATGAAGTACATTAGCAAAATTAGCAGCTGCTGAGACCCTTCTACCAGCACTAGTATGGCCCACCTAAAACTCTGTGTGTGTGTGTGTGGTGTGTGTGTGTGTGGTGTGTGTGTGTGTGTGTGTGTGCGCGTGTGGTGTGTGTGCGCGTGTGGTGTGTGTGTGTGTGGTGTGTGTGCGCGTGTGGTGTGTGTGCGCGTGTGGTGTGTGCGCGTGTGGTGTGTGTGCGCGTGTGCGCGTGTGTCTGCATGTGGGTACTCATCTATGCCTTGTGAAGGTCAGAGAACAACTTGCATCTTCCCACAACGTGGGGACTGAACTCAGATTGTCAGGCTTGCTGCCAACTAAGCCATCTGAAAGGTCCTAGAATTTCTTAAACAAAAGGAAAGAGATCTGGGTCTCTTTTCCTTTTCTCCTTTGCACCATTTCAATGCCAAGGATATGTCTGAGCAATTATTGTACAACCGAACCGGACTCTAGATGTGGCCAGATGAGATAGAACACAAGTTAGGAACCAAGTGTCCCACAAGAACACACAAGTTCAAATGGAAACATACAGGTTGACATGATGCTGTAAGCCGGCCTGGTACCTGCAGTAGTTGGGACATATCTCCATGACTCCTTTCTCACCCTAGGCTGTTAGGGTTGGCACATCCTTATTGGGATGGACCTCTGCCCAGAGTATCTTAGAAAACAAAACAAAAGAAACAAAACAAACCAGGGAACTACTGCTTGAGGCCAACACTTTCAGTCAACAAATGATGCGTGCACAATGATTGTATACAAGAAGTGGGTGCTGGGACACAGACCAGCCCCTTTCACCTCCAGCCTGCAAACCTCCTATCAGGAATTGCATGCCTGCCTTAATCCCTTCTGAGGAGGGGCCTGGTTGTGCTGAAGTTCAACATTCCCTCTTTTCCCCCAGAATGAGAAGTTAGGCTGACTTCCATGACGCTTATGTTTCTAGAAAATGTCTAGAGTATTTCAGACACTGGAATCCATACATTTCTGGGTCACTTGGGAAGTTCTGAATATCAAGAGTGGGCAGAGAGAACCATTGAAAGATTTTAAGCAGAGACATGATACAAAGAGTTGCATTTTCGAAATTTAACAGGCAAAAGAGTAGAAGAGAGGTAGAGGGGGAGAGAGTAGCTTAGAAGAGTTGTAGTTAAAATGCCGGTGGGCTGAAGAGGACTTAGGAAGTGAGAGGTGGCTCTTCCTGAAGGATCTCAGGGATTGTGAAAGAAAAAAGAAACAGCCAGCTACTCTATGCTGTGTGTGTTCTTACACATTAGAGAAGCAGCCAGCTACTCTATGCTGTGTGTGTTCTTACACATTAGAGAAGCAGCCAGCTACTCTGTGCTGTGTGTGCTTTTACACATTAGAGAAGCAGCCAGCTACTCTGTGCTGTGTGTGTTCTTACACATTAGAGAAGCAGCCAGCTACTCTGTGCTGTGTGTGTTCTTACACATTAGAGAAGCAGCCAGCTACTCTGTGCTGTGTGTGCTTTTACACATTAGAGAAGCAGCCAGCTACTCTGTGCTGTGTGTGTTCTTACACATTATGCTGTTTTTGCTTCTGCTTAAGCTACTGACTCGACCGCTTTTATGCAAGTTCCAAAGTTCTGAAAGTTACAATTCTCTGGCTGAGAATAACATCCAAAATATCATTATTAACTCAAGGAATCCTCATTTGCAGAGAGGGAACTAGGGTTGTACCATTTGTAACAATTTCTTGATGCAAAAACAGAGGTCTTCAACCAAAAGGAAACACTTTTATCCTTTTGAAAGCAATTTCCAAATTTTAGTATAATATTCTTAAACCAAAACCATTGCATTTAAAAATAACATAGAGATAAATAAAAACATTAGAAGTTGCCCACATTTAGAGGGCAAAGAAGCCTGGACAGGGAGGGTACAGATGTTTTGCAGGGTGCTGAAAAGATTCTACAATGCCACAGTGGAGGACAGAGTTGTTATGGTCCTATCAAAGCCCGCAGAACATCCAAAACCAAGAGCAAGCTGTGGCTGTCGTGTGGTGATGCTGTCTGTGTCAGTCCAGGTTCAGGAGCCACCGTACCTGGTCCAGTTGGTGTAGAGTGCTGACGACGCATGAGTCCATGCATGCCTGGGTGCACCAGTGGCGGGAACTCTCGGCCACTTACGAACCTATACTGTCTCGTCCCCTAAAGTCTATTCAGCTTCTAATGATAATGACACACAGGGTTTATCCTGTATAAAATATACTTGAAACTCTACTAAATGGAAGAAATCTGGAAATAAATTCCTACCAATGGATGGTCTGCTTCTCAAGGGCCTGAAGAGTCTGTAAGTTGCTGCTCAGTTACCTAGTCCACGAAGGAGACATATTTACTTCTGCTAGAAAAAGCTTCCAGAACTTTCATGATTAACTCTTCTGAATGTTACCAGAACTTAGAAACTCAGTCCCTGAAAGCGAAGGGAGATGAAAACATCTGTCTCTGTGCAAAATTTGTTCCTCATAGGTCAAACTGGGTGAAAATAAACAGCCGACCTGGCAGCCAATGAAAGGGCAGAGCAACGAGCTCTGCAGAAAGTGATTCCAGTGAGCAAAGGAGCTGCTCATACAAAAGGAGCCTTCAGCGGTCCCGAGGGAACCTTGTCCTGGTGCTTCAGAGCATCAAACATGCCTCTCTTTATGTGTTCTCATTCCTACAAGTTTGTCACTTTAAATACGTTGCAGAGAAAATGGAGCCCTGTATTTGAAGCTTCACGTTGGCTCCCAGGCCCACAGTGTTGAAGCGGAAGGGTCAATAAGTTGTTATCTGCTTGGGGCTAAAAATGAAAACTATGACTTTCTCTCCTCTTCCAAGAGTTCCCTGGAATGGATGAGAAAGCTCCAAAAGCCTTGGCTTCAAGAGAACTTCTAGGCAATGTCTACAGAGCACAGAATACAAAGACGATATGGCCTGAGAACTTTTAGGCATTGCCTACAGGGCATAGAATTCAAAGGCAATCTGACCTGAGAACTTGTGAGCATTGTCTGCAGGAGCAGACACAGTGGAGACTTGGTCTGGACCACAGGGGCTCAGTGGATTACCTTAACACGGAAGCTTCATTATCTGAAAGGGCAACATAGTTCACAAGGCTCCAGAATTTTCTTTTATGCATATCTAGATATTAAACTTTCGTACGACCCCAACAAAAATTTCTTGCTTTCAGTAAAAGTTGAACAACCAGTCTAGATCAGCTTAGATGATGAGGTGCTACGTTGAAGCTGGGGTTCAAATGTCCAACTATCGTGGATCAGCAGAGGACCAGGAGAGCCAGCCTGGAGATTTTAAAGAAACCTTCCCAATCAATTTAACTTTTTCACCCTAAGGTAGTTGATGCTGTGAACTTGTGTTTTCTTGGGGCTGTGTGGAGAGCAGGTAGCAATTGTGGGTGGAGTGGCTATCTGAGATCATGACATCCTTCACAAGACTTCTTCATAGGTAAAGCACACACATTTTTGCTTTTTAGTGGGAGTGAGCATACGGAATTGACTTGGTTTTCCTCCAAAACTAAAATACCAAATCCGTAGATGATCACAATGCTGGATCTGTTGATAACTCCCGAGCCTAAATAGAACAAACATCCATCCCTCAACGGTCCTCTGATGAGAGCCACCCTGGCCTTCGCGGCTACTACACAGGATACTGTTCTGCACACTCCTGCTCACTCACAGTGCTGTAATAAGTCACAGAAGCTTGGCATCGAGCCCAACAAAACACAAACTCCCCTGAAGTCCTGAGCTTTCCCATGGCAACATCACAGTCACTAGCACAGCAAACAATTGCTCTGCTCCCCCTTCCCAGCAGCGAAGGATATCACTGAAGCCAGCCTGCAGAACAGTGCTAATTACCATATATGATAGGAGATAGTGCAACGATCCCCTCGCTCTCAGCGCTGAACTTACAGTAAGATCAAAGCAGGAGACGCTTGGAGAGTTTTCCTTATACTTTCACTTTGAAAGAAGAGTGAGGGCTGTATAGAAAGTATATTCCTCGAGGATTAATGAGCCTTGCTGCCCTGATTACCAAGTGGCCCTGGCTCAACCACAACCTTCATACAAAACTCCCATTCACATCCAGCCAGCGGCTCTGCCATCTTAAAGCTGCAGCTCCCACACATGCCTGAGTCTGCAAAGTCAGAACTGCTTTTAGCCAGCTGTGTTCTCCAGTGAGCATGTCAGGTCTGCCTGGGGTAAGATGCCTCAGCAGTGGGCTAGGTGGCAGCCTTCAAAGTGAGGCCTTTTTCTTTAGACCCTTTAATATTGGAATGACATCCTTGAGGTGATAATTCTTTTTTGTATAAAGTGCCCGGACTCCCCAAATCCCCCACAATGATAATCTCTCACAGAGCAATCTGATTTCTGCCTGTTCCTGGACCATGATACCAAGCCCGAAGGAACAGACGGACTGTGACTCATGGGTAGGTATGGGTGGGGGTTTTCCACATTCCTCGTGATTTTAAGTGTTGAGCATTTCTCTTTGGAACTGTAGCAAAATTTGACACACTGTCAAAGAAGATGTGGGTTTCTTTGCAATCCTAGATTCAGAATTTATCTAGAGCTGTAGAAAGATGTAGGATCACCCAACATACAAACTGTACTCCACTTTGAGGACGTGTCATTTGAGAACTGTTGAATTCTAGAAAGTTGCTGAATATAATAAAGAACATAGAATACTAATAAAAAAGTATGGAAGTAATTATTCCAAGATATTGCAGTGATATTTTAAACCAGAAGGGGACAATAATCCAGTGGGTGGCTAAACTATGGAAGAATTCTGAAATGTAATTAAAGCCTTTTAAACATACATACGAACAACTTGTTTGTCATTCAAGACTTTGTGTCTAAATACTGACTATCAAGATGTGTTCTAGTGACAATTTAAAAGAAGGTATACCATATCATTGCAAGGATCCAGGGACTGGGACCTAACTGGGGGTTTTTAATGAATGGAGAAAAGACAAATATAGAGATACAGAGAAATGCAGAAACACACAGATGCACAGACACGCAGAAATAGCTAGGGTTGGGTGGACATTTTGATAGAGAAACCACAACTCTTATCCTCCACCCCACAAAAAGAAAATCTCAGTGTGTTTATTGTATACAGTCAAACAAGAAGTTGAAGTTATTACATGTAGATAAAGAAGGAGGCAGGGTTATTACATATAGCTGAAAAAGCAGACAGGGTTAGCTAATCTCAGTAGCAATCCTATAGGGGAGCAGTCTTCAGGCCAGAGACATCTTGGGGAAGAAAGCTGTGGTGGACAGTTTCTACGCACACCATCAACATCTGCACAAGGATCAGGGAAGGTTTTGACATTCCTCGGAGCCTCAGATGGGAAAGGCTTTGCTGTTTTCCTGGGGTCCTAGGCTAGCGTCCTTGACGTGGCATGGCCGTGTGCACAGCACACATTCGCCTTGGCTTCCTTGGCTCCTTATTGTCATGGCATTATTCTGTATTCTGATAGCAAATTTTCAACTTTGCACCAGACTGTAAAGTAGCTTCTATTTCCAATCCCTAAACAATCATCATAATTATGATTTATATAATTATGATTATACTTCTGTCATGACTTTAACAATAAAAAACTTACTTTGGACATAAAGTATGAAAGTAAAAATGAACAATGATATGTGTTATACATGCTTAATTGTCTCAGAAGACACTTTCCAAAAGCCTTTCTATGAATAAGACTTTCTTCTTTGACTCAGCGAACACCTAAAGAAAGTAGTCTCTTAGTATTGTGTTATTCTGGCTTATTTTAAAAGTATGTTTGCTTGTGTTTGCTCCACTGTGGTGGTTTGAAAGAAAATTGCCCCACTATTAGGAAGTATGGCTTTGTTAGATTAGATTTGGCTTTGTTGGAGGAAGTGTGTCACTGTGAGGTGGGCTTTGAGGTCTCCTCTGCTCAAGTTACACTCAGTAAAACAGTTCACTTTCTGTTAACTGCAGATGACGACATAAAATTCTAGCTCCTTCTCCAGCACTGGGGGGGGGGGAGTTTAACCCCATAGATGTTTTCCTAGAAAGGTTGCAGTAGCCGCGTGCTTTTGGTTTACCTATTATTCTGCTCACTGTACTATTTACCCAGTCTTGCCTGTAAGCATTTGCAAAAACAGCGGCATCCAGCCTAGTTTTATGACCTTGGGGTCTATCACGAGAGAGGACGATGGTGTTGTGGTAAAGGCTGACATTACTAGGCTCCGTCTCTACCTTCTCACAGAACCTTCCCAGCAATGCTGCTGTCAGGCAGCTCTTAGTTCACCGTCATTCGTTGGAAAGAGGATTCAAACCTTAGGATGAAGTTATTTCCCGCAGCTATTCAGCTAATAGTGCAGCTTGGATTCTTAAAGATTTATCTAGTTTTATTTTGGTGCACATAAGTATTCTGCATGAATGTATGGATATGCATCACATGTATGCATGGTACCAAACGAGGCCAAAGAGGGCACTGGATTCTGGAAACTGAAGGTAAAAATAGTTGCGAGCCACCATGTGGGTACTGGGAAGTGAACACATCTTCCTAGGCCTGATGCTCTGGACTGCAATTCTCATGTACTCAACTACTATGATACTCCATCTTCCAAATGGACAACATGCCAGACTCTTTAAGTTTCCAAAATGTATGAGAGGACGGATATGGAGAATACTTACTGTCATATTTAGAGCCCAGAAGTCACAACAGTGGCCCATTTTATGCTCTGATTATGGCTGAAAGAAAATTCTACTCTGAAAAATAGCACAACTCATATTGTCCCCAAAATTAAAGTTATACTAAGTAATTAAAATGTAAAAGTCAGCTTCTTAGAAGCGATAAAAACATAAATATAACCCTTGAGATTAATTTTGCACAAGAAAGTACCATGGTGACCCCATTTCCTTAACTTTATTACCTTGGGCATGATTAGCGCATGTCAAATCTCACCCAATGTGACCTGAAACTGCCAGAACACATGGCTTCCCCCAAACCATCATTCGAGCAGTCACAGTACCGTATATGAGTTAGAGATGTTCAGTACTGAAGAAAAGAGACAATGTAATCCTATTCACCAAGCACGTATTCTTGGATAGCTTTCCTAATAAGCAAGTTATTAAAGCAAGAAGTATGTAAGGCTTTCTGTCCTTGTTCTTAGACTGGTGATATAACTGTCCCTGTGACTTGTAATGTACTATTTCATATGCTATAGAAAGTGCTGGGGATGGTTAGATACGGAGGTTCATGATGGTAAACCTGGCCTTTGGAAGACTGAGACAAAAGGGCTATGAGTTTAGGGCTTTTCTAGGCTGCATAGAGAGACAGCCTCAGGAGAAAACAAGGAAACCCATTAATTTGACTCCTGCTCTGCCCAAGTCTATCGGAACCTAATGGTGGTATCTCTCTGAGCCTGTTTCTTTTTGTGTAAAGTAGCTATCTCTAACATGTGATTTCCCCATGGTTGTTAGAATGATCAAATGAGCAACTGTAAGCTATAATTTGTTATGCAAATCCATGAGACTTACAAACTGTAAGCTTATAATATCATTTATGTAAATAGAGAGGCATACACTAACTATATAATAGCATAGTAGCAATAAACAAGCCAAGAAACATGAGCCAGTCCAATAGTTAACTTAAAGAATTCTGTAGTTTCCAGGCACTAAATTAGGTATTTTATAAGGGTCACCCCACTGAACTCTCCAATATTTCTTCACGTGCCATCCCATTTATATACAAGGACATTACAACTCAAAGACATTGCACAATTTTGCCCAAGAGTTCACAGTAAAAAGCAGGTGAACATTCAAAATCCTGGACCTGGTGGCTTTTCATTATTCCAGTATGTCTCATGGTTTAAAAAATCATAGAAGTCTACACACAACCTGCCCCAGAGTCCCAGGAACAAAGAGAGAAGCTGAAATATAGGGAAAGACTTATATATATATATATATATATATATATATATATATATATATCACTCTAATTCTTTTGTATGAGCCACGAGGTACAGTGGTCATCTAAGGTACTAATGTAAAGCTTCCCATACAACCTAATTGTGCCTCACAGATTACCTCCAACCTTGAACATCAATCATTCCCAAACTCTCAAGTCACAGCCTGAAACATTTCCCTGATGGTGCAGGCATCGGGGGAAGCAAGGGCCAGAGAACATTGCTAGACACCGCAGTACCTAGCTGCGATTCTCACAACTGTGCTCAACTCTAACATCTGTTGGGTTTTCCAAATTCCACGCAGAAGAACTTCACAATTCTGCACACAGAATATTGCTAAGGGAAAGATGTCTCAATGTATATGGAGCTTACTTACAATCCTTGAAACCCAACTTGGATTTGGGTTTAACGTCAGGTAAAGTGCTTAGGGGAATTTTCTTGTTTAATCACTCGAAGAGAATCCAAAAGAAATTTGCGTGTGAGAATGAACTCTAAGCCAGCATGAGGAACTTGAAACACCACCAGATTCATCTTCCCAACAGATCCGTGTTGCAGTGTTGAGCCCACAGCACTCACTCTAGAATATGCTCTATACCAGGTATGTTTTCACCGTCTGTCCCTTTCCAGACTAAGAGGATAATCTGAACAATAGCTGCAAAGCTCTATGCTAAAATGACCATCACTAGAGGAGACCACTAAAGGGGAAGCAGAATGTAATCTTCAGATCATCTGCTACTTTTAAAAATTAGGATAGAACAGGCAAAATATAAAATTTACCATTTAAGTATTTTTAAATGTACAAGCCTGTGGTATTAGGGCCATTCACTGGTTATACAATTATCACCACGAATCTCTGATCATGTCGTCTGTTTTTTATCTGTTGCAAAAATTAAAACTAAAGAGTTTTCTCATCAGAAACTAATTCCAGCTCTCTAGGTATTGTACTGTGACCCAGAAATCAATACCATGGCTGTATTGGAACATGAAGTAGATTGTGAGCTTGTAAAATATTATAACAGCTACATGCAATATTCCATCCTTTAAGAAAACTCCTAAAATTTTTACTTTCCCATGTAGGTACCAGTCAAGAGAACAGTAATGTGTCATTAAGAAACTGAGAGCTTAGATAAGGTAGCACTATGCTAGATGTTTCTGTACACATCAGCTCAGTCTCGTGCCCATTGGCTCATCATTGTGTCTGTTTGGGTGTTGAATGGGCCTAGAGTAGATATGTTCTGCACAGTCTTGATCCCTGACAACCAAATTACAGAACTGGGGTCATAACCCAAATTGTCAAACTCCAAAGGGCCCCAACATCAGCACCCACCCGAGAAACCGCTAGAAATGAGAATCCCAGCTCTTCACCCTGAGTCTAGCATAGAGGGGGACAGTAATTGGTATTCTAGTGAGGTTCCCCGAAACACAAGCTCCATCCACTACTGCAATACATTTCCCCTTCACGTTCCCTTCCTCCCCTAAGTTCTCATTCATTCACATAAAATCTCCATATTTTTGTGTGTATAGATGTGTTGCTGGGAGACATGGTTGCATATTTGTACAAGTGTGTGCGGCAGCTGGAATTGGATTCCAGGTGCTCCTTGATTCTGTACCTTATTTCTGAGGCTAGGTCTCGAAGTAAATCTGCAGCTTACCAGTTGGTGACACTGACTGGTTAGGGAGCCCTTTGGGTTCTGCTACCTCTCCTGGGCTGTGATTTGGTGCACATTGCCAACCACAGACACTGGGAATTGAACTCAGATCTTCATGCACACACCGTGAGCTCTTTTACCAACTGAGTCATCCCCAGAGCCCCTGTTATGTCTATTTTCAGTTTTGCTCGTTGAATCCTTGGGGAGAACAGGATGATGATGAAAGTAAGGGAGGCCTGAGGATGCAGCTCAGAGCTGGAAGGCATGCGTGGTGTATATAAGGATGCAGCTCAGAGCTGGAAGGCATGCGTAGTGTGCATGAGGCCCCAGCTGAGAGTCTCCAGTACTACCATCAGAATATAATATCATTATTTATTTCATTATTAAATCAATGAAGAAAGCAAAGGAAACATCTCAGGCAAACTTAAGTCAGGGGGATCTTCTAAGGCCCCCTAAGGGTAGTCCTGCTGAGAGCTTGCTTAAATCAGAAGGGCAACTGCCCTTCATAAATCTGCAGCCTTTGAGGTTCTGCCACTAAGGCCTTTCTGGACAAGACATCCAACTCTGAGCGGTGGCTTGGCTCCATATCCCCTCTCCTAATAAGAACAAGAGAAACTCGTTTCACATTTCCTCATACCACAGATTTTTTCAGCAGGCCTCACCCACTCCCAGACAATAACAACATCCTTCCTGTGGGTTGGTGACCAGCTCTGTATCTGAGCAGCACAATGGGTATTTTACACAGTGGTGCTGCCAGCTCCTCCTCTTCACTTCACCTCCTGCTAGGATAACCTGAAACACGGGGAAGCAGGACTAGGGGTAGATTATTCCAACTGTCCCCCACCTTCCAATTGCCTCCAGAGTTCCTGCCCTGAGTCAAACACCACTCCATTTTCTGCCTAGAAGACAATTTAGTCTAGTTTTATACCAAGACCAGAATAAATTCTTGCTGCAGAAACAGCTTTGTCTTCATTGGACCTATAGACAGAGTTGCCACACGAGAGTGGCAGGAAAGACCTTGCTCTGTCTGGGCTTTCCTGCCCCGTGGACCTGACCACCAGCTGGAGGACTAACAAAGCTAGCGGGTGTCATAGCAGCGGTGAGGAAGTGCACTGCTGGCCAGAATTTAGTAAATCAATCAAAGCATCAAGGTGTTTCCTGTAAAGGTTGAGGCTACAGTAGGCACTAGGGAGGCCTCTGAGATCCATAGATTGAGGTCCCTAGCTAAAGTTCATCAGTTTTGGAGAGTGTACTAATGAAGAGGGTCTCAGACAGACAGACTTCATTCCCAAAGGATACGGGCAGATCTGACTTGCGGTGACAGCCGTGGTAAGGTGTGTGGACACAGTTGTATTTATTCAAGGGATAAGAGAAAAAGAGTGGAAGGGGATGCTGGGTAGGAGGACATTTGTCTTTGTTAACCCCAACGGCTGGAAATGATACCTCCAAGAAGTCCCTAAGTGATCTGGTATGCTTGTCTATAAACCACATTCCTATTTTACCTAATTAATTTCACACATATTTTCACTCTACCTATCCCTTGGGATTGGGTTTCCCATGTGCTTGCTGCATTTATCCTAATGCTGTTGCCTTCAAACTTTAAATTTAATTAGTCTTCATGTCCTGGGATCCGACTTCCCCCAAGATCATAGACCCTCTCCTACACTCTTTGATGCTTTGGTCTTGTTGGCCTCAGAGATTCGGAGGCATTTGGCTTGTCCTCCTGAGGCTTTCGTTCACCCACTCTCCTTGTTCAGCTTGGTGCAGTCTCCTCCCTGACCTCAATAAGGCTCAGCAGAGAAGCAGCAACCTGCTCTGTCCTCGTGGACGTTTGGCTTAGAGTCCTGTCTGCAGGGCTCACAGCTAGTCCTCAGGCCCCAGGCAGGGGCAGGCTGTGGGAAGCTCTGCTCAGACCCGTATAACCCAGCTTCACAGTTCATTTCTCCCCAGTGGTCAGCTGGATCAGCGGGTGGATTTCAGCCATTAAGGTAGCCAGAAGAACCAGGAAGTCTAATGTGAAGGTTTCCTATCACAGTCCTGAAGTCCAGCCACCACTCGGGCCACACACTGCCCTTCAACTCTCCAGAAGTTCAGGAAGAATAAAATGAAGAGATGTAATGTTCCTTGAAATTCAGTTTGGGCAAGTGAGGCGCTGTGAATATCCTATTGAATATTCTAGAAAGACAAATTTATTTCAGAAGGCAGAAACATCTATTCCTGTTGGCCCTTTTGGAGTAGAGCAAGCCAGGATATTTGTGTACTCATTCATAAGCAATCAATATGTTCCAATCTCTGGGTGTACCACAGACATAGGTGAAGACCTCAAGGTGGAGTTGATGTGCAGAAAGGGTCACCATTACAATAGGGTGGCAGTGGCAATGGAAGCTGTAGTAAGTGCCATGATTTTAAAAAGAGAAGAGGCCAAGTGACAGAAGGGAAACCATACAAAGGGGATGGCTAGGGTCTGGTCTTTCCTTTAAGCTGACTTCTAACAATGTGAGGCAGCTAGCCAGGTGGTGTGTGTTATGTGTGGGAGAAACAACACCGTATAGGAATCTATGTAAAGAAAGGTCCTGACACACTTGAAAGTAATGTGACCCACATGAGGCTAGCAGCCAATAGTCAGTGAGAACAGGGGAGAGTGAGGGAAGCAGAGCCAGGCTCAGAGGTATAGACCTGGAATCCCATCGACCAGGAAGCAGGAGGCAGGAGGCTCACAATTCAAGGCTTGTTTAGGATACAAAGCAAGTTCACAGAAGCCTGAGCTACTGAGTGAGACCCTGTCTCAAGTGAACAAGTGTAACAAAAGGCCTGGGGATGAGGCTCAGTGATGCTTGCTTAGTATGTGTGCTTAGCATGGTGGGTACTGGGTTCCAATCTCAGCACCCCATCCCACATCTTCCTGAAGAAGACAGTGCCATTGGGCCTTACTGCCTTCGTAAGGAGTCAAGTTTGTTTTAAGCGAGACATTAGGAGGCTGTGAGCGTTCTCAGCAGAGATGCAATGAGCAGTGTCATATAAGAAGGCAGCTGGCACTCTAGGAAGGTACTAGAATGGAGATGGGGCTGACAGCCACGGCCACGGTTAGTGGAGCTGGGAGCTGGGAAGGGATCCTCTAAAAGTCAAGATAGTAATCAGACAACCTTCAAGCCACATCTTTCTGACGGAACTGAGACAATGACCCCAAACTTATGGACGGTAATGAGACGCCTGTCGGGGCCAGGCCCTCCACACCTGCTTGAGAGTTAATTGCTCAGTACACTGGCATTCTTATCTGCCCAAGCCCTCTGGTTCTACTTGTCCTTCGGCTTCAGGCCTGCATTCCACGGATATTCCCAGGTGCCCTGTCCCGGCATGCATTCTGAAGAGATGCCTGTGAACGTCGGAAATTGTTCCACTTGGGTCACACACGGAGCTGACTGACGGGGTTTCCACAGAATGGGGCTTGCACCTTGGCTAATCTTACTTTGGGTCCTTGCAAACGTGGGGAAACCCCTAGGAACACTGTGGCGTTATGCCATCCACAAGGCAGTGCTTTCAAACTTAAAGGACCTCCACAAACACCTAGAATGATTAAGTCAAAGTGACTGCCAAATCTCCCAAGTCTGAGACTCTCCCAACAAGCTGTGCCTCCAAATTTAAATGAGGAAGGGACCTGCTCCCAGGATGGCATGCCAGAGTTCCTGGTCGCAAAATCCTCAGGTGGGAACCGGAGCACCAAGCGCATTTCTCACCAGTTGCCTCATCAGTAAATTCTGATGAGCCAAAGCCGTGGGAACTAAAGCTAGTTTCCTAACGAGACTAATTTGATATTCTGACCTAATTAATTTGGAAAACTGGTAGAGCATAAAATAAAAAGGCAGTTCCCTAGGATGTTGTTTTGAAATACATGGTCACATATTTTACATAATCTCACAGTAAGGCAATGTTCCATTCTATACACGCATAGGTTTGGATAGGTCAAGAAATAGCTACCCCTTCCAGGCCCTGTAGTCAACTAGTGTCAGGTTAGGCCAACTCCCAAGCATCTATTCCCTCCTGCTGCCCCTTCTGGTAGTTCCAGAAAGGCTATCATTTTAAACCAATCCAGAGCCCACTGCTGCCTGGAAATTCATTGCGTTTGTTCACACCGTTAGGTGGCTCTAGGGATGATGTGTTTCCAGTGTGTACATTTTCTGCCCATGGAGGCTGGTGAAATGCAGGTGTGTGTGCAGTGCACAGAGCTTCCAACACCAGGGGCTTCACGTCATGCCACACTCTTCACTGAAGAGCCTGGCCTGCTGGCTTTCTTTGTTCTTTCTGAGGCTGGCAGTTCCCGGAGTCCAGCCATTCTCACAATGGTGTCATATCAGAGAAGAAAATGGCAGAGCTCAGCACAGAGATGAGCGCTACTCTACCTCAGGAAGGCAAAGTACTGTCCCGTGGAAAACAATGAACTTTCTAGCTCAACTTTCAAAACTGACAGAAGGAGAGAGACACCTTTAACTTAGCATGTTTATCTTTATTCTCCAGAGTCCTTCAAGCCTACTCTCACCCCACCCTGGAGCCTGGAGCAACAAATATAGCACACACTCCTTCAGTGAGATGCCAGCAGGTAGATGTTGAAGCATTCATATGTATCTCAATGCTAAGCTGGCAGTGATAAATCCAAAAAAAAAAAAAATGGGTTGGTGAATCCCATATTGAATTGTCCAATTTATTATAAACACAAAAGGCATTAATAGCCCTGGCTGATGACAGACCTGGAGAGGCTGCTTTGGAGGTCAGGCTATATATCCCCATTATCATCCGGGGCACTTGGGTTAAACTGAGAGGTAAGCTCAGACTGCAATGGTAGGGATGAGCCTTGGCAATTGAGTCAGTGCATTGATGCGGTCAGAACAAGAAAAAAGTACATAAACTTGAACTGCATCTACACAGCAGATCCTAAGATAAGTGATTTAGGTCACTCCCCGCTTCCAACCCCAAGACAGGTGTTGATGTTGCTGTCAGTTTAGAAACAGCAATATGGAGGATCGGAGCAGTAGACAACAGACATACCCAAAACAGCACGGTAAAAAGTTAGCAAGGCAGTTATGTCTCACGTACCAGCTGGTCCAACCCCCTAAACTGAAATTCTCAAGCAATGTGATTGATGTTTCCTAATTCTTGGAAGATTTTTACTTCCACACTTTGGCCATCAGAGACAGAGAATCTATCATTGAGAGAACTAACTAAGAGAAGAAAGTAGTTATTAGAGAGATTATATTACTACAACCGTGTTCTAAAACACAAAACAACAACAAAAACTAACCTTTCCTAGTAGATAAAGTTTGACAGCCACTGTTTCCTGTTTAAGAAGGTCAAGGTCAAGTCAAGTCTGAAACAATGGCTGGAGACACAGTACTTATTCTAGTGACATGGGCCCACCCACCCATAGGCTTGTTACATGAAAAGCAGAATATAAAATAATGGAAGCCTCATGGTGAGGAGATTTTTGTTTAATGCTCTGATGTAACCGAATCGTTTAGAAAGTGCTTAATACAGAGGTGACAAGACATATCTACAAAAGAAAGGGTTGGCCAAACTGTGCAAGTCATGGGCAAATCTGTCCTCAACAATATAATAGTAGGCAACATGGTAACCTGGGTTCTTGGTCAGTGTTTATTCATTGACGGTTAACCTCCAAGATGGCTCCCAACAGTCCTGTTTCCTGGTACTCACGTTCCTATAAAAGATACAGCATATGCAGAAGAGGTCTGCCACTTCTGGAGAAAGTGGGTGAGCACAGTGGCTTCCCTCTGGGGTTACCCTTCTTGGATCAGCACTCTGAGGAGATATTGGGATACTGGAACTTAAGGACTCAGCAGCCTATAGTGAGATCAGTGCAGGAAGGGAGACCAGCATTCCCTGAGAAACCGAGGTCCCCTGCCAATGACTGTGCGAGTGAACTTGGAATCAAATTTTCCATCCTCAGTCAGGCTTTGACTGCAACCCTAGCCAATGGCTGGGCTAGAACCCTGTGATCTGGCTTGGGCTTATTCCGCCCAACAAAGCAGCTCCCCAATTCCTGAGCCTTAGAAATTGCTTAGGGCAATAAATGCATGCTATGTGGCAATCGTTCATAAATCCTGTTAGAATGTCAAGTGGAATCTGACTTTTGAACAACAACAAATCTTGTCAGGGAATTTTAAGAGCTCAACTTTATAAGGTCTTCCTCCTAAAAGTGTTTAAAACAACAGACGTGTTTTTACCACCTGCCACGAAATCTACTTCTTTACTACCCTTGAACATCCATGCACATGTGTGGCTACAGAAGGCCAGAGGTGTAACAACATACACATGCGTGGAGTGGTGCCCCATCACTCATTCAGGAAAAAATCTTCCTGATCACAGCTAATTCTGACTCTACTTTAAGTGTTTAGAACTCAAGTTTTATAGTCAAGGAAACACCATACCCCCCCCCATAACTGGATAATGTTTGTATTGGTATAATTGGCATGCTGCCCATGAGCGGATCAGTTTGGTAAAATAGCAAAATTGATACTGAAATAGGCAAAGGATGAGAAGGAATGATGATGATGATGATGATGATGATGATGATGATGAAAACAGCCTAGAACAGCAGCAACAACAACAAGAAGCAGTTACCACACAAGGAGCAATGCTTAGTGAGAAATGCTAGCTATTCCTGAAGAAGTTGCAGCTTCCTCCTCAAGACTGGCGAGGAGATGAGAGATTTGTATATTAGTTAAGGCTGCATGGATACATGTTTTATGGGTTAGGTTGTATCTATGAAATACGCTGTGTCCTCTTTTTATTTTTGTTTAATTGCCTACTGATTCCGATTTGTGATGTTCATGTACTCCTGGGCTTGGGGGGCTGCCCACTAGAGCATGGCCAACCTACTAAAAGCCACCCCTAAAGGAAACTGACTTTAGTCTCTAGAAATCGTCAGCTGTCTGTAGCTTCTCAGTTGGGAGTGAGGCTCATGGTCCTCTTCCACTTGGTGCTAGAATGCTGACTGGCTTAACTATATTTGGAAGGAGTTAGATGGAGGATTTGGGGATAAATATGATCAAAATCATTGTATTAAATTTTCAAAGAATTAATTAAAATATTTTTAAAAGTAAGCCAGATGGTGGTGGCACACACCTTTAGTCCCAGCACTCAGGAGGCAGAGACAGGTGGATCTCTGTGAGTTTGAGGAAACCCAGGACTGTTACACAGAGAAACCCTGCCTCAAAAATAAATAAACAAACGTATATATGTGAATATGAAGTATATATGAATATATTATATATATATATATATGAAATACTTATACCTTGACAAAGGGGGAAATAGAAAGAAGGGGAGTGAGTGCCTTGCTTTATTGGCTTATGTAATGCCCCCTAGCATAGCTAATGATTACAGCCAACAGTGTGATAGCATATTGGAAGGTTGAGAGAAAGGAGTTTTTTATGCACTGCCTCAGCTCCACATTAACTTTGTTCAGCATCCCCAAGAGTATAACTTTAGGCCATTCCTAGCACACTGTTGTTTCCAGGGAAGACTCACATAGAACACCCCATCTCTCCTAGAAGCAGATAACACTTAGGGCAGAATGGACCATTCTTATTTGAGGGTTGGTTGTATTTCTCCTCTTTCTTTAAACACCTTCTATGATGGTCTTTGACTCATTAATATTTTAATTTGAGACGGAGGGGTGGGGTTAGAGAGAGGGAGAGAGAGCGCGCAATTGCACACATTCCTGCAAGAGTGGTGTGTGTGTGGAGGGGGCAGAAACTTCCAAGGACTCATCCTGTCTCTGTCTCTTATCTTGCTACAGGGACACTGGGATTACAGATGTGAACCACTGCATTTGCCTTTACCTGGGTTCTAGGAATCCCAAATCTGAGTTCTCCTGATTGCATGAAAAGTACTTTATGCTTTGTGTCTTCTCTCAGGTCCCACAAGTCTGGATTTCCTTTGCCTGGAAAATCGACTGTATAGCCCATGTAGTGAAGAAATGCCTGCTACATCTTATCTTAGAAAGCATTTTAAAGGGGGGATTTGAAAGCAGAGCAGGAAGCATAACAGAAAGATCACACATTACATGACAAAGACTGCAAATAAAGCAGACGTGTTCAGAGCACAGCCATCCGGGAGAGAGAATGTGTGGGACGCATGTGCTGGCCTGTGCTTGTGCTCCTCTGCCTGTGATGTAAGGAGAAAGACATCGCTTTACTGGAGGAGCACACCGTCACTGAATCCAGAAGCCTTCCAAAGGGGCTCAAGCTCAAGAGATTCACTTGTCACTCAGTGAGCGCTTCCAGGCTAGTCTGCTTGCTCAGTGAGTGACTGCCCATGGGGCAGGTTCGTTTCATAACCCTGGCAAACACTCCCCCCCCCCCAGCATCTTCTATATGTGACAACTTCAGAGAGTAGGTGTTCTCCTCTCATGCTCCAGCTTTGGAGAAATGCTAGCCCTGAGGGAAGCCCTTTTCCTCCTAGGATAAGTAAAAGAATTTGCCCAACATTACTCCCAGAATCTTACTTAAATCACAAGAGAAAAAAGCCAGAGACTCATCTTTCAACATTTAAATTCCTGAATCTCCTGCTCTAAGCTGTAAGTCACAATCTCCTCCAAAGATTAAGATATGTACCCACCATCCCTTAAAGGGATCAAAGGAATAGATAGATGTACAGCGTTTTCTTCTTCACCAAATCCCTGACTGTTACGGTGTGAGGTCCTCAGAGATCAACGCCCGTGAGCTTATGTGTAAGCGAGTGCTGAGAATTTGGGGTAGTGATTAAGTTCTCCTAATGGGAGGAGAAAAGTAAATACATCTATAGAGTGTTTTTCTTATGAATACACATGGTTTTAAGAGCATAAACAGTTTACACAGTCAACCTGATTGGCTTCTTGAGCAGTCTCGATCATTTAAACATGTGTTGCAAACACCACCCCTACCCCATGAGTGTTTGATTGGCATTTGTCAGAGTAAAGCAATCCAGAGGCTCCATTTTCCCCTCAGATTACCAATATGACTAGACCATCAAATGAAGCAACTGAATGCCAATTGCTTTTTTCTTTTTTTTCTTCCTTCCCTTTTCTTTCTCTGCTTCTTTCTTTCTTATTTCCTTTCTTTCTTCCTTTCTCTTGGTCACACTGTTTTGAGTTAGACAAATGGAAATAACAATCCTGGAGGCTGAACTTTTATTTCTTAATTTTTTTTTCATCATGACAACTTTTCAACAGCTAAACCGCTTCAGTAAATATGAGCAAAGAGACAGAGAGCCCAGTCACAGCACGTGTTTACAACTAAGTTAGAGACTCTTAAAAATAGGGTGTTTGATGGTCCACTGCCAAGATAGGAACTCCCGGAGCCTGGGGGGTACAGTTAATAAGAACAGTCCGTGTGCTGAGGGTTCAGGGAAAAGCTGCAAGCCAGCCTTTGCACATCCCTGCAAAGACAGGGAAAGACACCATTGAAATGCAGGGGTCGAAGTGAGAGGGCAGGAAGCTTGCAAATGGGAGAGGTCACTTAGAAACCAAGCAACAGAAAGTGCTGCCTGGGGCTCTAACTGCAGAAGAGAATGAAAACAACAGAGCAGACCCAGGAACTGTTAGTTTTTGGAAAACAAGGGAAAGGTGCCCAGATAGATACCACAACAAAGAAGGCCCAGGGTTAGGGATCCAGGCACAAAACAAAGTACGTTTGTTTTTTTCGAAGATTTCTGAAACTCGAATGAGTAGAACACTGGCAAGGAACCAACTCCACAGCTCTGCCTGAGTTTGCTGCCCCGTGCAGGGAGTAATCACACTACCCGAGGATTCCTAGGATTCTTCTTTTTCCTACCCCAAGCCTCGACTTCCGGTTCTTTGGCCCTTGGAGCATGTTGGGAATCAGACAAAACTATGGAACATATTCACATTGAACAGGCTTGTAAGCATGGTGCAGAGCTGTGCGTTCCATACAGAAGAACTGGAAAACTCAAGAAACTAAATCTTACATATTAGCACAGAGTGCCTGATTTAAAAAAAAAAAAATGAAAGCACCCCCAGTAGGTTGGGGGGGCAGGGAAGGGGTGGTACGACGGGAGAGGGGAGAAGAGACAACATGAAGATGCCTGCCTTCTTTTCCTCTCCACTTCCTAAACGTAGGACAGGACTTAGACCTAACAACAGACTTACTGAGAAGTTACATGGAAGCTTATAGCTAGATGTGATTCCCCAAAAAAAGCTCCAAAGATGACTCTTAACTTTGGGGCCTCACGCTTGCCATTTCCACACTTCTGGCAGCTCCTTCTATCCAAAGAATAATTCCTTCAGAATATACACAACATGGATCTTGTCCAGGATTTTCATAGGTGAGGGTCTTGGGGAAAGCGATCTCATTGCAAGAAAGGAGGGGAGAAGCAGCGTCCACACCACACATGCAGATCAGAGGGTGAGCTGTCTTCAAGGACCACAAGGTGAAGGCAGTTCATTTCTTTAAACATAAACTTGTTTCCTAAATGGATTGGAGGCCCTCTCACAGCAGCCGGGCCGACTCAGGCCTCCACAGGATATACATTGCTCCCAGGCTTAAAGAATCTGTGCTGGGGCCCAGCAATGCCAAAGGCCAATGTTGACAATGACTCAGCATCATCCTTCTTCCCACAGAGCACAAGTTTTCTTCAGAAGCTTCCACAGGCCAGCCTTCCAGGTAGCTGCAGAAACCTGTCCCAGACTGCAAGATGAAGCATTTTTGTTGTTCTTGGACTCTACATGTTCCTGCACTTTCTGAGTCTTAGAAAACAGAAGATTGGCAACTTCCACAGTGAGCCATGGCTTTAGGTGTGCCCGAGGACACCCGTGTGGATGTCTTTCACATACTGCAAGAAGCACTGCTTACAGGCTGGTTAGTGGCTAGCCAGCAATGGCTCAGTTTCTGACTGTACCGCTCTTCAACTGTTCCTCAATTTCCCTATCTATCCAGTGGGAATAATGTCATAGTTTAAGTACAGGAACATGAGTTAAAACTTCAAAAACATCTAGAATAGTCCCTGACAAGGTAAAAACTTAATTGTGACTCTTTAAAGGACAGTCTGCTGCACCAGAAGGCCATGATAAAGAACAATGTTTCCTACTCTATGCGCAGAACATAGTAGAAGGAGTTGTGGTCATAAAATTTCATGCTTGAAAAAGTCAGGCATAGTGGCCCACGCCTTTGATACCAGCCTTGGGAGACAGAAGCAGTTGGATCTCTGTGAGTTTGAGGACAGTCTGGTCTACATAGTGAATTCCAGGACAACCAGAGATACATAGTTAGATCCTGTCTGAAAATAAACAAAAAGCCCCAAAACCAAATAAACAAATTCATGCTTTTGAGACTGGTGAGATGGTTTAATCTGACACAAAGACCTGAGTTCAGTTCCAGAATCCATGTACAAAAAGCCAGGGTGGATGATATGTGCTCAGAATTCCATTTCTGTAGAGGTAGAGACAGATAGATCTAGTGCTTGTTGGCCAGCTAGCCTAGCATACTTGGTGAGTTCCAGGACACTGAAAGACCCTGTTTCAAAACAGTAAACAGACAAACAAAAACAAAAACAAAAGGTGTATGGCACCTGAGGAACCACAGCTGGGGCATCCTCCAGCCTCAACACATATGCACACACGTGTATACTTAATGCATGCATTGGCACACACACAAAAGTCTGTGTTTGTATATTTGTCAGTAAAGTTCAACATTTACTGGTGCATGCATGCATGCTAGATGTCTGACACCACGGTGGAACCTGAATTAGAGATAAATAAAGCATATCTTTACCTCCATCAAAATTCTCATTGATTATGAGCACCACGCCCATTTTGTTTTGGCAGAAGTTAAAAAAAAAAGCCATCAACTTAAAGACATCTATTCTCCATTTGGATTTGAAATGCTTACAAACGCCATGTATGAGCCAAGAGCTATTGATCTTTCCTATAAGTTTCATCCAAGATATTTATTGAAAAAAAGAGCAACAGGAAGGTGGGAAACTGAAAGACCAGTTCTAGTTCCCATCAATAATCTCCTTTAATTCCCTTCTTCAAAAATGACTGTGTACCTTAGCCATAGCCTGCCAGTGGGCCCTGTGGGGTCATAAGAAACACAGCAGCTAAGTGTTTGGTCTCAAAAATTAAACCATATTCTCATCTTGTCCTGTTTTCTTACAAATTAATGATTGAAATAAGAAGTCAAAAGCCCCCCCTTTCAGCCGTCCTTGTTGAAGATGTGGTGTGACTTAGAGTTCAACATCCTCATTCCATTCATGATTGCCATTCTTTCTAGAAGAATCATTGGCTTCGAGTTTTGTGTGGGTGAGCTTGTGAGAGCTGGAGACCTTCAATGTCTCAATCTAGCTACAGATGCAATTAAGGATTTCGTGACTCAAGGTTGCTGCTAGTGTGTCCTGCATAGGACTACGGACTTGCAGGCACTTGCCAAACAAGTCTAAGCCCTTCCCACTTGTCTGTAAAGTGAACTCCAAAAAAGATTTGTGGACCGGCAGTCAAGACACAGCACAGGTGACATTCGAACAACTGTATTCTTTCTTAACTTCTCCAAGCCTGCTTCTCATTTGTAATGTACTAGAGCTATACTGACAGCTCACTGATAGCACAGTCTCTGGGAGGAGATGGTGCATGTTAAGTACTATGATGATCACAGCCGCAGCTTCTACAGACTTCTGACAGTTGGCTGTGCCGCTATCCCTGTGGCCCTGGCACTAACTTCCCAACCATTGTTTATCCGATTGCATTTCTTTTCTTTCTTTTGACCCTTCCTTCCTTCCTTCCTTCCTTCCTTCCTTCCTTCCTTCCTTCCTTCCTTCCTTTCTTCCTTCCTCCATTCCTCCCTTCCTCTTTCCCTCCCTCCGTTTCTTCCTTGCTCCTGCCCTTCCTTCCTTTTCCTTTTCAGTGCTGAAGATGAAACCCAGTTCCGTAACATTGGACAGAGACTCTGTTAATGAGCAATGTCCCGCCCAATATTTCCACATCTAAAGTGGAATGGTATTCTTTAGCACAGCATTTCCTCCTCAGTCCTTGACCCCAGTGACTTGGGATTAAAAGTGCAATAGCACTAAGGTACCAAGACATCAAGACGAGCATTTGACTCACACAGGTGAAAGCAGTACCCAGGCTGCGCCAGGATGCCTGATGGGTGGACACACAGCCAGAGCTGAGCTGCTGTGCCAAAGGAGACCTTGGAACTCTAGGATAGATGTTTTCTTGTGGCTCTACTTTCCAGAGTGTTTCCAAGATTTGCTTTCCTTTAATGGACCCATATCTGTCTTCAAACAGCTACTTCAGCTAAGGAAGAAGGTTCTGTGCACTCTAACATTATGTTTGCCATGTTAGATTACTTCAATTCTTTCCCTTATAAAGTAAGTTGTGTCCAATGAGATGTTTGGTCTGAGGCCCCAGCATGTAATAAGTATTCAACACCTACACATTTACCCTTTTACTTACATCAACACTATCCTCTCATAAAAGACAAGAGTAGAATTTGAACCTGGAAAAATTTTAAGACATTATCTACCCTCTGAATCTTTCAATAGGATCTGTTTTGAATTGCATTAATTCTCTCTCTCTCTCTCTCTCTCTCTCTCTCTCTCTCTCTCTCTCATGTGTCTCAGGTACATCTATGTTAAATGCATAATTAAATACGTGGGACCTTGAATAATCTCCTCCTCTTCCTTTCCCATCTCTGAGAGCCACATATGATAACTATAGGCTAAAACCCAGCAATCTGGTTACTGATTCAACAGATATTTACTGCATAGTTTCAGGATTTTAAGGGCCTGGGATGCTTACTGCAAACAAGACTGCCATGGCTCCTGGTCTCAAGGAGTTTATAGTTCCATTGGGAAAAGAGAAGAGACACAGAGACACACAAAGAAACTATGGGTTCAGATAGTTTCAGATAGTGAAAAATTCCTTGTAAAAGTTATGAAGAAAATAAAAACTGTAAGAGGCTATAGCACACAGGAGTTGAACAGAGATTAGCCATGTGTCTACCTTTTTGAGAGAGCCGTTGAGGTCAACCCAGGAAGTGATACTGGAGGTGACTTCTGTATGACAATAATAATTTAGCCAGGCAGAGTACTAAGGAGCGAGGTTCAACATGTGTGACTTGCCCAAGAGAACCATGATGGTGGAGGTCTGGTCAGCCGAGAGGATGGATTCCTATCACTCTGGCTATTATCACACAGTTCTTTCCTAGTTTCTATAAGTCAGCATGCTTTTGTTTCTGCAGCAATTTCTTTCTTTCTTTCTTTTCTTTTCTTTTTTTTTTTTTTTTTTTTTTTGGTTTTTTTGAGACAGTGTTTCCCTGTAGCTTTTGGAACCTGTCCTGTCTTGTAGACCAGGCTGGCCTCGAACTCACAGAGATCCACCTGCCTCTGCCTCCTGAGTGCTGGGATTAAAGGCATGCACCACCACCACCCAGCAGCAAGTTCTTTTAGATAGTTTTTGACTTGTTTGTTTTCATTTTTTTCTGAAAATTGCTCACATAGCCAACTCGCGTCCACATACTAAAAGCAATCGTTCCGAGAATAGTACATGTCTGTGTGTGTGTGTTTGTGTTTTTGTGTGTTTGTGCTTGTTTATTTTTTTTTGTGTGTGTGTGTGTGTGTGTGTGTGTGTGTGTGTGCTTGAGACTTCGGATGCATTTTTTCAGCAAAGGTATGACAGAATCTGTTGGAGAAAAAATGCAACTTAATATCCATTGCTTTAGGATTCAAGAGAGAAAAGGCCCATTGCACAGCATATAATACCAAAACATGTTCATCTAAAAATCTTAACAAAAGAAATTCCAGGCTATTTAGAAGCAACTGGGGAAAAAGTCGATATCTCCATGACTCCATCTTAACAGACAATGAAGCCCTTCAATGAGCAGTATGACAACCACAACACAAGGATGCTTTTCCATTCATGCGAGTTACATCTTGCTTTGTTAAGAAAATACACCCAGCTGTCCTAGAGCCTCAGACATAATCTGAAGACCCCAAGATTCGGAGAGTTACAAAGATGCTGAAGAGCTGTGTTCTAGCTGCTTCTGGGAGGTGGTGAGATGTGTGTTGAGAATTTCTCTCCATTTAATATTTGGGGGAAATGTTTCCTTTGTTGGTGCATTGGAGCCGATCCTGCTTATTCTTCTTTCCAGTTCTATTAAATCCCCAAACAGAGCTGAGTTCTCAGGGCTTAGGGCTGCCCTGGGGAAATAGGTGATTATGCTCTGCTTAGGGTTTTAGTGATAAGAAAAAAAAATCGCAGTGAGCTGAATCCCATCCCCCAAGCCAATTTCTCTGTGACTCTTTTCTAGTTCCCCTTTAAAGAGGAAACCTATTTTAAAGATGAAGTGGTGACAGGGATAAAATCCCATCCATCAATCTGCACTTTTCAATTGTTCTGTGTCTATGTGGGAGAGACAAACAGATGGGGGACCGATGTGTGCAGTTGAACACCCGTCAACTCCCGAGAAGGAATTACTTTTCGTTTTATATTCTTTGCTGCATGCTATCATGTCATGGTGGTACTCAATTTGGGAGCATTCCTTGCTCCAAAGAAATGCTACAAGTGTAGTTGGTGGGTGTGGAGTCGGATATTCAGGACTCTAGCTACAAGCAAATTAAACAAAGCTCTGCTCCCTTTACCCTGTTTCTTAAGCTGTCTACCCCTGCCCCCAGGTACTAATAAATGAATACCGCTGCCTTCTGCCCCTGCTGATATGACCATAACGTGTGACAAAAGCTACGTTAGACTCTCTTAACCAATACTTTTTTTTAAAAAATCATACCCATCTTTATTAACTCTTTTTTTGTTATTTCTCAATAGTTTTATTTATGGAGATAGTAATGTTTAAGAAATAAAAGCCACATATGGGAGAAGTATTAAAAAGTGAATCATAACAAAAAAAGACTTCAGTGGTGACCCAAGCCACTCAACAGGTTCTTCTTGTTTTAAAATGATGATGATGATGACGATAATTGAAAAGAAGAAAAAGAACAGGAGGAAAGTCAATACCAGTGTAATGAAGGATTAAGTTGCACAACAGCTAGCAAGCTGGTATCCCAGGACCTCAGTACTGCTTCCTAGGCTAGACTCTTCCTGTTTCATTTATAAACACAGCCTGTAGGTCTACCATGGTATCTCCCTCAACTCATTTGCTTATTCATGTGTTGTGAAGTTAAGAGAGGAACTAAAACGAGACACGCAGCGTAGGGCCATTTCCTACAGAAAAGCAAGTGAGAATTTATAAGAGTGCTTTTAAAGGTGAAATCTGTTTCCTCGCTGTATGCTGTCCCAGCTCACAAAGTCTTCTGTGACCTCAAGGATCGAATGCAATTACGCCGGCCATATATACTTGCTATGCGCTCTGAGGCTCCCAAGGGCAGCACGATAGTACAAGGGGTGACATCTTTATGAGGTTAACCCTTTCTGTTTTAAGAGCAGACTCCTGAAGGCAGATGTGACCCCTGGAGCGTAACAAGAATGCTGGCAATCTGCTAGTAAAGAGGAACGAAAGGCTGTCATCCAGAAGGGGGAAAATGCTCTTCCAAGGACGTTCACCTGGGGAAGGCTGGGGGGAATTTGGACACACATGGGAAAAAAAGCGGGGTGTCAAAGGAAGGGGGTTAATAGAGAAAATTAAAAACAGGGAAATCAGTGTCTGTTGGTCTGTGCCAGGAGCTTGAAAACTGTGTGTTGCCACCTCAAGTACTGTCTAGTTTAACCCCATAACCTTTGGAGAGATGAACAATTATCGTAAGTAATGTATCCTCAGGAACATGACTGAAGCCAACGTCGTTGCCATTCATTGCTTCCCAGCACTGATTTCAGCCAATTTTAGCAACATTATAAACCACCTCAAACTTAGTGGCCCATTACAGCCAAGCAGAATTTCTCATGGTTCTGCATGGTGGTTATGCTGGGTGGTTTTCCAGCAGGTTATGCTGAGATGGGGGTGGGGTTGGTCACATGAGGACAGTGGAGCCATTTGCAGGAGGGGTGCTTTGGTTTCTCTGCTTGTGGATATCCCGCTTCCAGGCAGGTCCAGTTGCGTGGGTCTGGAATCCAAGAGGACTGCCTGGAGGACATCCTCGGGTGTAGCCTGATGCTAGCCTTGTCACATATAATTAGTTAAAGAAAGTCAGGAGGCCACATAAGATCTAAAGGAGGAAACAGCAGCCATTCTTTTCATGAGTTGGAACGTACTACTTGAAAGGGCTATTTGATGCTGAAGAGGGTGAATGACCATTTAAAAACTAAAGAAAGAGTCTAACACCTGTGCTCATCCTACAACACAATCTTAATGTGCATGTGAAAGTCCTCCTATTACCTTTCCCATAGGCTTACAAAGTTATCTTGATAAATGACACTTTGGGGAGCCTCGAACAGATGTGAAAACCACTGTGCACTTCCCCTAGCTCTAATGTTGTTGTTTGCTTGTTTTGTGTCTTAATGAGCTTTAATTTCTTCATCTATGAAAAGAGAGTTTTGTCTGTTTTCTCTCTGCAGGCTCATACAGGTCTATAAATTGTGGAAGCGTGGCCTATTTTTAGAGCAGCATAAACTAGCTCTCTAGGGGGACAGGCAGGATGGAAATGAGATAAAGCGGGAAGGAGATGGCTTCTGTTTATGACACACTCCCTCCCATGCTGAGAGCACAGGATTTAGAGGATGGGGTAAGGAAACTCCTTCCCATGTGAGCATGTAATCCTGAATAATCTGGCTGCCTCTCTAGCCATTTTCATTTATTATATGTTAAGCAGCGTACGACAGCCTTATAGCAGGGATTACAGTGCGCGTCTGCTCTGAGGGCCTCTGGATCTAGTTAGACAAAACAACTGCCCTGCACTACACTCACACGCGAACTAAGAAGACGGCGAGTGAAAAGGCTCCCCAGCCAATGTGCTCCTGCGGGAAAAGCTTGGCTGGGGCTCTCTCAGAAAGATATTGTTGCCTGGCCTATGGAAGATCAGGTTCCCAAGGAGAAGACCAATGTTTAATTTAGCACAAAGACAGCTCAGACTTTCTCTCTGGGGGACGGAGCTTGCAAACAGATCCACATGCAGAGAATCTAAGCCAGCAAAGGAAGCACTCTTTGGTACAATGCTTGGGGATTTCGACCCAAA
Source organism: Alexandromys fortis (assembly GCF_014885135.2). Taxonomy (NCBI): domain Eukaryota; kingdom Metazoa; phylum Chordata; class Mammalia; order Rodentia; family Cricetidae; genus Alexandromys; species Alexandromys fortis. Next base: position 5,056,797 of record NW_026068013.1, on the reverse strand, counting down.
CTTTACTAAACTGTCGCTTCTGCTGCTTTGTCGGGAGGGCTGCTGCTCATGTCTGCATTCTGTGCATTCCCCATGCTGCTGCAAGACAACTTCATGCATGACAGCAGCAGCCATGCCTTGCTGTCTCGGTGCTACACGGCGCACTGTGACAATTAGAAAGAAAAGCATAGATGGTTTAACACTGAGGTGAACTATGGCCATAATAAACAAATTGTTCTCTCAGCTGCTCATCCAAAGAACACTTTAATTGTTATATGATCTAGATTCTAGAGAGCCCCAGAAAGGACCAAGTTATACCTAAGTATAACAATCATCACCCCAAAGACCCATGCATATATACTGATCCGGCGAATCCTACTTGGGTAACATGACTTTGAGATAATATTCTTTGTTTCCTGGTGTCTGTTAGAAGACTGTTGCTTTAACTTCATGTGAGTCTGGATGGGTGTGTGCTTGTGAGGGTGCACACGAGTGTGCGCAGGTTACGTGTGTGTGGAGATCAGCCTCTGGTGTAATTCCTCTGAAGCCATCTACCTTGTTTCCCGCTAGAACTCACCAAGGGAGCTGGAGAGCTGGTCAGCGAATTCTTGGGATTCTCCTGTCTCTACACCCTCAGCATGAGAACTGCAAGTGTGGGCCACCACCCTGGGCTTTTCATGTGAGTGCTGGGGCTTGAACCCAGGTCTTCACATTGTGCAGTGAGCACCTAATCAACCGAGCCATCTCCCCAGCCTTGGCTTTTATTTTTTTTTAAAAATTAGCTTTCTGCTCAAACCCATCAGGAGTTCCTGAAAGTAGTGCTGAAGACCAAGGCCTTCAATGCTCTGTGCTCTCCACGGTGGGAGCTATTGGTGTGCTGGGCAAGGTCCACTAATGCAACTTAGTCGTGTTCCTGGCAGAAGAGACCTTTGAAAGCAACAGTGTCAATGGTTCTGTATCCCGTAGGAAGCTGTCAGAATGACTCAGGAAAAAGTACACCACTAAAAATGAGACTAAAACAAAAGAAAACTCACATGAGTTTGATGTTACATTTTGTAAGACTCATTATCTTTGAGAAAGAGAACTGGAATCTCAACTTAAATGACAGGAACAAACAAATCAAGAAACACAATTTTGACAGTATTCTTTGAGTTAAAACCTATGTTGAGGGTACCACAAGAGCATGAGAACAAGGTTCACAAAATCAACTAAGTGATGTGGGAGTGATTTCTTATTAATAAAGAAACTGCCTAAGCCCCTTGATAGGCCAACCCTTAGGTGAGTGGAGTAAACAGAAGAGGATGCTGGGAGAAAGAAGCTGAGTCAGGAGTCGCCATGGTTCTCCCACTCCAGGCAGACACAGGTTAAGATCCTCCCTGGTAAGCCACCTCGTGGGCTACACAGAATATTAGAAATGGGTTAGATTAATATGTAAGAGCTAGCCAATAAGAAACTGGAACTAGCCAGGCCAGGCAGTGTTTAAAAGAATACAGTTTCCATGTAATTATTTCGGGCATAAGCTAGCCATGCGGGTAGCCGGGTGCCGGGGACGCAGCCCCGCCACTTTTATCACTACAGAGCATTTCTAGAGTTTTCTTATTTCTTGTTTACTTAGGTAATATTATATCCTTCTGGAGTCTTTGATGGAGTTGAAGAATGGTTAGTTATAGTTATAGTTTTCCTTAGTTATGATAAAGATTATTATAATTTTTACTTGATAACTGTTTTGTTATATGTAATTTTGCTATGTTAAAGTTAAAGCCTTTCTTTTTTGTTTAAACAGAAAAAGGGGAAATGATATGGGAATGATTTTTTATTAATAAAGAAACTGCCTAGGCCCATTTGATAGGCCAACCCTTAGGTAGGCGGAGAAAACAGAACAGGATGCTGGGAGAAAGAAGCTGAGTCTGGAGTCACCATGATTCTCCCACTCCAGACAGACACAGGTTAAGATCTTCTCTGGTAAGCCACCTCGTGGGCTACACAGATTATTAGAAATGGGTTAGATTAATATGTAAGAGCTAGCCAATAAGAGGCTACAGATAACGGGCCAGGCAGTGTTTAAAAGAATACAGTTTCTGTGTAATTATTTCGGGGTAAAGCTAGCCGGGTGGCAGGAAGCGGCCCACTGCCCCTGTTACTTCAACAGAATGGAGCCATGTGGGCTGCTGGTTGCCGGGGACTCAGTCCTGCTTCTCATTCAACAACTAAGCAGGGCTCACAGGGGCTCTCAGAGATGGAAGGACTAAACATGAAGTCTGCATGGGTCAGAGCTAGGTCCTCCGCAGACACAGTAAGGTTGGTAGCTTGGTGCTCTTGTGGGACTCCTAACAGCAGGAGTGGAGGTGTCTCTTTTGCCTGCACTTGGGACTCTGTTGTCCTGCTGGGTTGATTTGGCCAGCCTTGATATGAGGGTTTTTGTCCAGTCCTATTGTGACTTGTGATGCTGTATTCAGTTGATAATCCTGGGAGGCCTGCTTTTTTTTTTTTTATAAAAGAGGGAAACAGGAGGACCAGTGGATCTGGGGCAAAGAGGAGGTGCTGGGAGGAGTGGTGGGAGGGGAAACTACAGTTAGGATGTAATGTATGAGAGAAGAACAAAAAAATTCAAAGAAGATAGATAGATTAATAGATAGCTTCATAGATAGATAGATAGATAGATGATAGATTCATAGATAGATAGATTCATAGATAGATAGATAGATAGATAGATAGATAGATAGATAGATAAGCAAACATGATTCTTGCACAAGTATCATCCACCAAAGAAAAGAGCAGGGACCATACTTTTCTTTGTTATTTCTCTCCAAGGAAATCCTGTTTTAGCTAAGAACTGCCAATAAATAAAAATTGAGTTAATTGTTAAGTTGAGGCTAGTCCCTTCAAAGGATTCAACACCTTGGTAGATAATTTAAATAACTCACTTACTAAGCACACATTCCACAGGTAGGGTGAAGGTTCAGAATGCATTCTAGAAGTCCACAGTCATGAAGGTTAATTCAGTCAGGTTCCAGACTGGATTTGTTGATAGGATAGGAAGACGTATTGTTTCATTTTGTTCTCAACAGCTCAACAAGGATACTCTACCAAGATGTAAATGGGTCCCAGAAGATAGCAAACTAAATCATGGAGGGAAGTTAAGTAATGCAGGACCCTGCATTAAGTCTTCTCAGTAAACATTGATGAGAAAAGCCAAGCCTTGCAATGAATGTCTAATGTACTTCCATACAGGGAAACTCAGGCTAGGTCGTTCAAGCATGTCATTTCTCACGTAAGTAATAATAACTATAGTTCACTGAGCATCTACACTGTGCTAGGTATTTGGTTCATTTAGTGAAAAACTGTAGGAAATTAGTTCTACCACCATCATTTCTAAGGAAACGGAGGCGGGGGAATTTAAGTGACTTCACCAGGAAGAGACAGTTATTACATGGTTGAGTGCTGACTTAAACCTGGTCGTTTATCCCAGATCCCAGGGATAAAAAGACTTACTCCTTTTAATTGCTCTGCTAACTTACCTCCTTTGGTAATCCAGTTTCAACATTTGATTTCCATCCATGCACCTCTAATAAGCTCTAACGGGGAAAAGACGCCCCCAAATTGATCATTTATGTAAGCCTAGCACACTCAGAATACTGAATCATTGCCTCAAACTCTAAAAACCACCAGGCGCACATTCTAATGTATGATTTCTAAACCCGTGCTCTAACCATGAAGAACCACGAAGTGTGACGTGTGTGAGTACTGAGACTGCCTCATTTTCACAGCTGCTCCTTCAGTGTCTTGACTGGTTGTGCTGGGCTCTGGCCTTCTTGGGTCCTTACAGTATATGTAAACTTTTGAAGTCTTGATTGTTTCCATTGGCCCCTTACAGACAGGCAGAAATGTAAAAGATGGTAGAAGGACAGAACATTAGCTGTGAGTAGCTCACATAGCACAGCCTTCTGACGTGAATCAGAGAGGGGGTGCGGGAGTGTGAGAAGGTATGGAGGGGGTTGTTGTTGGTGGTAGTGGTGGCTGTCCTCTGTATTCTGGAGGTCACTGGTTTCTGTTGAACTCTAAGGTACCTAAAGGTCAGTTGCCTATCTGTATTGGAAGCAAGCACATTTCAAATATTATCCATAATCAGAGTGTTCTGTAAAGTTTTTCTCATGCTTCTTTTAAAGGACAAGACATTTCTAAACCAGGGTGCAAGACAACTCAGATGCTGAAGGAATTCTGCTCACCGAGAGACCTCATTACATCAACAGGGCAAACCTTGCTTGCAACTGGAGGCAAGGAGAAGTCAGAAGTCTGGACGGGGGTGGAGCTATAGCTCGATTCCTTTCAGTTTCTCTTCCCTTTCTAGCCAGTGTGCTTCTAAAGCCCTCTGCTCTCAGCGCCAAAGGCCATGTCATGCTGTGTATAACTCACCATGAATGGGGAAGCGTGTAAACAACAAAACACTGAGCAGCCTTGGGAACTCGAAGTGCATAGAAGAGCACTTAGGCTGTGTGCCCTGAGAAGAGGCTGCTGGAGGGAGGGGCAATTCTTGTCTTCAAGTATATGAAGGATTACTCTTGCTTCATAGCTCTGGGCTCCTCTGCTCCTTCCTGGCTCCCTATTTGACCTGGGCTTTTGATTTGCTTTTGTGATAATGCCAGCATTTTAAGGATGCGTCTGAACCTAACCCTGCATTTCCACCTCGCTGCTTACCCCACCATACTATTTTCTGTTCTATCCCCTAAACCTTTACCTTCCACACGTGTGCCCGCAGGCCACACCCTCACCTCACCCTTAGTGTCTTCGCCCCTTTCAGGCCTGAGGTGATCCATATTCTTTATAAGATTTTCCCTGCCTAGATTCGAATCTCTTTGTCCCTGTTAACAGTACTCTGGTTTCCTTTACGTATTGTGCTCGGCACCATGCTGTTTTGTTTAATACTGTATTTACTGGCCTGGAAAGCTCTATGCAAGCCAAGCTAGCCTTGAACTCACAGAAACCTGCAGGCCTCTGCTTCTGCCTGGTCTGTTTTTTGTTGGTCTTTCAAGAGAAAGTTTCACACTGTTTCATATTCAGGCTAGACTAGAACTTATTATGTAGCTCAGGTTGGCTTCAAACTCATAACCCTCCTGCCTTCACCTCTGGGTGCTGGAATTACAAGCATGAGCTATCATGCCCACCTTAGTATTAGTGTCCCTGTTTTAACACAGAACAAACATCACCCATCCGACCTGGTTTGGTGGGTGTGGTGTAAACATGGGAAGAGCTCCCTGGGGACTTTGGGTCTTTACAGAAATTTGCTTCCCTCTCTCTTTAACTTTCTGTGTCGGTTTTAGGCCATCCTGAAGGCTAGAAACTTGTACTGTTATTTCGCTGTGCAGGGGGGATTTCTCCGTTGGACTGTGGGCAGCACGGGCTATGTTGGTAGCATATCACATCTCCTTTATTCTCCCACAGAGCTTGCTGGAGTCTGAAGGAAATTAGCATGAAAATGGAGGAGGAATTGAGAGTTGTTTTCATTAAACATGGATGGCCTTGTCTGCGGATGTTGAACACAGGCAAGGGGCTGGCATAAGGAGGGGGAGTCCATAGAAACTGCCCCGAAAGGCTTGGTCTGCACACATAGAGCAAAGCTGGGTGATTATTTCTTAATTTTCAAATTTGCTACTAGGTATTTTTTTTCTTAAATGAAATAACAGTGCTAAGAATCAAAGTAAACAATACAATTTGGAAAACAACCCGTCATTGTCGCACCACTAGTGGTATTTAATCGCGGTGTCTAAGAATATCTGAAAGCCCCCGGTTAATGCCGTAGTGATTAAAACTGAGTAGACGTAGAGGGAAGCCATAGATAGTAAAGTTTAAGATTGAAAAATGTTGATGAGTAGTATTTAATAGCAACATTATTTCAAAGAAAGCAAATGATTCCTAGAGAAAGCACAGAGCACCCGCATGTGTGTGACCTCACCCTGTCACCAGTGCAAGCTTCCTGACAACATTTGCAAGTGCAGCGAACCCTCCACTGGAACCTTTGCCTTACACTTCTTTGAATGAGGTGGAAAGGCCCTGGGTAGCTGAGAATTCTCCTTTATTACTTTGTTCTGGAGAAGCAAAATAAAATAGGTCTGCTTGTAAGGAGATGATTGCAGCATAAATAAATAATGTAAGCAGTCCTCTCAGAGTCCCCGAGAGGAGATTTGTCATGTAGACATCCAGTCTCAGACTTCCAGACCTGCCCGCCACGCCTTGGGCAGCTCTCACATTCGGAGCTGGTTAATCGGAAACTCAGAAAACGCCTGGGAACTTGGTGATCATTTAACTGGTTTGGCTTTCTGAAACTAAGAACTGGCATTTTAGAATACTGTTGGCAAAATATTTAACTTTCCCATATCATTTGTGTAAACAACTTTTCTAATGCCCCTTAGACACCCTGGGGACACACCTTGCCAAGGCTTCTAGGGCCAGTGCAGATGTATAAAGGACACTTTTGAAGGACACATAAGACTTCACATCATAGCCCACTTTGAGTAGTGTTCTCTAGGACTTTGGAGATACTTAAATATACAGCTATTTTGGTTTTATCTTGACAGCCCTGAGTTTGCAAGCCCAATCCCTCTGTTTACAATACAAGCTATTTTACCACTTAAAAAAGACAAGCGAAAGCTGAGTGGATCTCTCTAAAGCTCAGAGGAGCCAGTATTCCCCCTTGATGCTAGGAGCTGAGCAACAGCATGGTGGAGCTTCTGTCTTCTTTTCCTTCTCCCCCAAACACTCACTAATGACAGTGCTTTCCTGCAGGAACTGATCTCTGCTTGACAGATGAGTGCTCAGTGCCTTGTTCCCAGCCACCCAGCAGGCTGGCGATCAAGCAGGCCCCAAACCAAGAGAAGCTCCGGGTCTCATCTGTGTTCATCCCTCCACGGCAATGTCTGAGACTGAAGACGGCCTGGTACCAGTTATTTACCTAAATGGTCTGTGGCACAGGAAGAGAGCATGTCTCACACAAGCGGGAAAAAAAAAATAATTTTCACGTCTGTGCCAACCGAACGGCTCCATGCACCAGCAGTTGTTGAGTTTTTACAGCTCATTCAAAGAGTCAAACATACGATAGCAGAAAATGAGTTAGCGGCTAAAGTCTTCTCTGAGTGACTAAAAAGGTCAGTTTCCCTAGAATCCTACAACCTCAACCTTTCAGTGAAGCCTTGGGTTTGCAGTCTCTGCAGAAGTGGGGCTTCCCCTGAACTGGAGCTAAATGAAGAAACGGGCTGAGTAAGGACAGCAGAATTAGGCTCTCAAGTGGACAGAATTAGAACTGACTTAGAGGTTATTCTTGCATTGTTCTTCAAACTCAAGCTATTAAAGAGCCCAAGCAGTATATAGTCTTTGCCATAGAACATCCCTCACAGACAATGTTATCCCATGGAACTGTTATCCCATGGAACAGAAAGCATCTGTTCACCGTCATTTGGCAGGTAGTACCGACGATGTCCAAGGCATTGGCGCATGTCACATTCTGGTTATGGAACTTCACCAAGATGCATCGCACATATTTGATTTCAGATGATCAATACTTTTCTTTCCTCTAAAGGGCATTTGTGGGCACTTAAAGCACACAAATGAACATCAGAGTGTTACACTCAACACATCTAGACTACAGAAATCTGCCTACAGACATAGAAAATCAAAATAAGGAAAAATTCTGACATGCATTCTTAGCAGAAGCCCTCTAAAATTTTAACATTGTCTCTGAACACAAGAGATGCCCAAGCCAAGGGAGACCTCTAGATGAGACTCCTGAATGCCCAGGCCTCTCCCCATCCAGTGACAGCAGCTTTCTACAGAATTTGCCTCAAAGACCCAAGTAACATTCGAAGGAACAAAGCACCAAATTTAGACACTAAAACAGAGGGAATTCCCAATAACTGAAAGAGTATCAGAGCAGCCACTCTCATAGAGAAGTGAGCATGCGGACTGAGCTGCTGCCTTTCTCTCCTAACTCACACCAACCCCCCCCCACCCCCTGCTTCATCCTCACACTCACAGAGGGTGTTCCAGCGAGGGGCTATTTTAGGAGGTGGTTGGTGGGTGGGAGAGAGAAAAGAGAGTCCCCGAGAAAGGGGCGGCAGAGCAAACACCTTCAGCTTTTGCAGCTGCAGACAGTTTAGTAGAGACAGGCCAGGCACCATTGCCTGCCTTGGCCTACATCTGAGGCAATGCCACCTAAAGTTGGTTTCATTTTGTGTCCTGTGACACTCCAGCAAAAGGGAACCACATCAACTTCCCTCCCAAATGGACAGAAGCAAAACCAAAGAGGGCTGCAGGGGACATGCTGCCTGCCTTGCTGAGGCTGGGAGGGAGCGCCACAGGACAAGCCCGCCCTGTGGGCTTCTCTCTAGGCTTGGCACCCAGAGCGGGGATCAGTCTTTCCCTCTGGGGCTGGCCTGGGTGCCTCGCTCTCAGGATCACCCCAGAAGCACTTGCCAGGAGACTCTGAAGCACACAAAGCCGCATTATTGGGAGGCTTGCAGACAGATTATAAATTTACTGGGGACAATCAAGGCATTTAGTTACTTTTGGCCACAGATGCTGGTGACATGCACATGCACACAAACCTCATTCTTCTCCCCCTCCTCCTTCTCCCAGGGATCTCTCTTTCAGGAGACAAACTTCCTTTCGCTGGGAATTTCAGGGAGAAGTGGGGTTGGAACAGGTGGAAGAGAGAGGAATATAGGCCTGGAAAGTCCGATATAAACTGAATAATTTCATTCAAGGATAAAGCACAGGCCAGAGTAACTATGGGTAGCTAGCTTTCATTTGGACCTGGTGTGGGGCGGCGGGCAGAATCACAGCTCTAAGCAGACCAAGAAAACTGTGTGCCCTGTGGGGGAAGAGCAGTGTCTCAGTCCCCAGAGTTTTCCAGGAACCATGGGAATCACCACAGATGAAGAGCAGGGGGCCAGCAGCCAGGAAGAAGTAGCAACAGGCCCCCCTCCTCCCTCAGGAGTTCCTAAGCACCAGCCTCCTTATGGGTTTTCTGAGAGCTCTGGGGCTCCCATGGCTGCTTCCCGCCTCTGCCTTCCATCAGGCTGGTTTTAGGCTATGGTTGTCCCACCAGTCACAGGGCTTCAGGGGCCCAGTGGGAGGAGCCTGCGGGGTACAGGACTGGGTTCCAACTTTGACTGAAAGACTAATGGCAGAGCAGTTTGGGGGAAGCCAGAATACCACAGGCAGTGGGTCACCTGACCAAGACTGACAACCGAGAACCAATGACTCAAGGCTTTTCCCTCTGGGTGGGGTGTCGCTGTGCCTCTCTGAGGAAGCACTTCCAGGCAGAAAATTACTCAGGCTCTTGGACCCAACTGTGTCGTCACCAGGAGGAACTGAGGACAAGGTGGTTCCTAGAACCATAGAAAAAAAGCTCTCAGGGCCTTCTGGGAGTTCTGGGAGATAATGCTGCTTTATTGGGGGGTCCAGAAAAAAAAGACTGGATTGGGCCTGGGCTAGGGAGCCTACAAGGATCCTGGTAGTTCTCATACCGAGCATTCCTGCCTTCAGTAGTGTGTCTGAGAGTTCCCCCACGTCTCTTACTGTGGGGACACTCTGCGATGGGATGTCGATCACAGACAGGGCCCTTCAGAGGGGATGAACAATGGGGCAAAGCGAACAGGTCAACTGAACTAAGTTAAGAATGTCTTGCTGGGCCTGACCAGAGCCAACATGCTAAGCTGGAGGGTTCTCGAGGGTTTCTCAGCTGTAAGTTCTACTTTCACAAACTGTGGACCCTTTGAGCCTCTGGAGAACCCAGGCTCTTACCTGGTAAGGGATACCCTTCAGTGTAGGACAATGACAATGAGCACCAGTGACTTTAACAGTAAGAGTTTACAACCACATACGCACACCCTGCTGCCTTTGAGAGACTGATATATTGGCCATCTCCATGGCCATTCATTCCCCATGATGCCAAGACAACCATCAGCTTCGCGAGAGGCCACAGGGCCAAAGCCACATTCATAGGAGAAAACCAGGTGCCTTACCGCAAGCAGGGCTGAGTTGCGCTGGTCCCCGGGGGTCGAAGCTGGTGGTTGCTGCTCTCTGTTTATCCCACCATTATCATTACTGGTCAGCCGGTGCTGCTGGTGGTGATGGTGGTAGTCTGGTGGAGGTGGTGGGGCTGTGGCTGCTGCCTGGGAGGCCACAGAAGGGGCAGCAGGGGGCGGTGCAGGGGCTGTGGTGGTGGCAGTTGTGGCTGCAGCCTTGGCATGTTTGTTAGCCTTCCTTGCCCCCTGGCCATGCTGGACCAGGCTGAGGAGCTGCATAGTACTTTCCCTTTCTCGGTCTGAGCTCTCAGCTCTACCACGTTCATAGCGTCCTTCACAGCTCAGGTGGTGCTGTCGGCAGACAGCAATGCGAGCCCGCAGGCGTTCCACAATAGCACTGTGCACTCTAGGGGTGACTGAGCCCCCTCCAAGGAGCCCCGCCCCAGAAGCCCCCCCCAAACCTCCTGCGGGGGCCTGCGGGGGCGCTGTGTCCCCCATCTTGTTGGACACAATGATTACTGCCTCTGGGATGATGAGGTGCAAGAGTCTGGGGCTGAGTATCGCAGGCAAAGCTGGTTTCAGTGTTCAGGGCCACATGAATAAAGGTCTTCAGAGGGTGGGGAGATAGTGGAGGAGGTGTGGGGGAGGGGAGCGAGTAGCAAGAGGGTGGGGAGAAAGATTAGAAACCAATTGGAGAGGGGAAGTTCGAAACAAACCCTGACCAACTTACTCTAATTGCATTTGACAGCTCAGGAGAAGTTCGAGAGAGTTGTAGATCTTTTTCTCCCCCACCAGGCTGACAAGAGCCTCCAGGTACTTTGTAAACACAAAGTCTGGGGGATAGTTCAAGAATTCAGGGATCATCAAGGAATCAAAAGGGTCATTAACAGAGGCCCGGCCTCCCCCTCACCAAGTTGCTTCAGAAAATTATTTATGGGGGTGTTTCTGCAGAGAAACACATTTCTAGCCTGGGCTCTGTAACCAACAACCTTCACTTCTGCTCAGGTTAGAAAACAAACAACAGGGCTGTTTCCCGGGGCTTCAGAAGTCATGTTCGAAGTGTAGGAAATCAAGGCAGACTGTCTTGGTTTCTCCGTCCCTTTCTCTCCCTCCGGTGTCCTCCTGGGGGGCACGGTAGAATGTAGTCTTCTCCCCAAAGGAGACAGCTTTTCAGTCTTAACAATGTCTGTAATTGGACTTCAGGACCATGCTCTTTTCTTCAAGCTAATCCAATCACCGGCAAAAATCCCGATTCCCTCTTAGGTTGCTTAGTTTTAAATGAAAGCACTCTGAAGTGGCTGGCTACTGAGAAATCTCCTTCAACACGTTTCTTCCCCTTTCCCACTTACGTTTTTATCCCTCGCCCCCAAGTTCTATTCTAATACAGTATCAAGAGAGACAAAGTCTTCCGAGAGTAATTTACAAACGATGGTCAAACTTACAAACTTCCAGCAAATTGCACCGAGTCATATCCAGCCACTTTTCTGTCCACTTTCGTACATTCCTTTCCCGGCCAGTGGCTCACAGGGTCTGGACTCCCATAGGCAATGTGGCTCTATCTCTTGTAATGCTTTGCTTTATAGATGGGGGGGGGGGGGGAGAAGAAAAAAGTAGCTGGTATTTTCCTTTCTCTTTCAGGTCTGTTCCGAGCGCTTTTCTGACACCGGCTCCCGCTCCTCGGACTCACGACGAAACACAGGCTTTCATTGTGCTGCGATAGGAGAGGGAGAGAAAGGGAGAGAGAGAGAGTGAGACAGAGGGAGAGAGGGAGCCAGCAGGCTGCAGATGGGGGAGGAGGGCGGGAGCTCGGGCTCCCTGGTGGAAGGCTGGTGCCGCTGCTCCAGTGAGTAATCGCAGCCAGGCGCCGGGGAACGGAGTGCAGAGGCCTCCCAGCGGCTGAAGAGGCAAACCCTCCAGAACTGCACCTCTCTCTACAGCTCAGCCTCAGCCTGGGTGCTGCGGTGGGGGGAAGACGGGGGAAATTCCCCAGTCTCCTCGCAAGGGTTTGAGCAGCCCTCAATGCTGAAGAAAATTCCCAGCCAGGGAGTGTATTTTTCCCCTTCCAGGCCCGCAGCCCGCCCCCCTGAGGATATGATTTTCGGTTTTCAATAAGCTGTGAACGACACCACTGTGCACCTCAGCAAGAGCTGGGTGAGCACGGAGGAAAAGCTTATTACCACAGTGAGGAAGTTGGCGAGTGAGTGTTAGGAGATAGAGGGAGGGGAGTCCTCGGCTGACTCCTAAAGAGACCCACTGGTATGGGCCAGTGAGTTTGGGCAATGGGCTGGGAGGTGAAGAACAAACCAGCAGAGATAAATAAACGTCGGGTGAGACTGATACTGCCAATACCTCCGGAAAGAAAGAAAAGAGAGATCTTTTTCTTTGAAAATCACCGAATACAAGGTGTGTTGTCCATAGCTGTCGTGTTGGCACGTATAAAGGGCCACATGATTTCAAGAGCATTCATAACAAAACAAGGTTTTGTGGTTCCTTATGTTCCGATGGTGTGGTTCGTAAAATATCCGAGAAGCTTGGACAACTCTGTGTGCGCTTATCCATTCCAGAGAATAAACTAACGTGGGCATGGTACTGCAGTCAGGACCAACAGAAGCACAAGTGCGGTAATTCACAAGTCTTTGGGAGCTGAGGTCTCAGGACACGAGGTGGAGTCACTTTACAGACTCTGGAATCTCAGAAGTATGATCATGCTTCCAACGTGAGCTATGGGCGGAAGTGAATTAATGCTCGCGAGAATGACTTTACACACAGTGCCATCCCTCACAGGCTGGCCGACTGCAGCCCACTTTATTTTCACAGATTCAGGGATGTTAAGTTGGACATGTAGGTAGACAGGCACAGTGACAAGACTGGGTAGGGCATATCTGAAATGCTTGGGATCCACAGATTTCAGGGTTTTTTTTTTCTTCTTCTTCTTTGATTCTTTGATTTGGGGATATTGACTTAGACAAGTTGAATGTATCTCTAATCCCAGAAGTTCTTAAAATCCATCATATTATCTCTGTTTAAATAATTCCCTTCTACAGTATTCTAGGTTGGGTTTGATTCAATGACTTTCAGTCTATAAAACCTCTGGCTTTTCTTGGGGACATAATACTTCTCCCTGTCTTCTTCAAGGCCAACTCTTCTCCACTCACAAGGAGAAATGAGAAACTATATTCATTAGAGATGGAAATTAGGAAACTATCATAAAAAGTGGAGGGTTTTTGAACCTTGAATATATCATTTTTAAAAAGAGTGTTCAGGAGACAACGTCTTCTACTAACTTCTACCTCTAAAATGCTATATTTAGCAGTCATAACCAATAAAAGAAAACTATGTAGCATTTAAACTAAAAACACTCATGCAATAGCCCATGATAATATAGGTTTTAACAGCGTGATACCTTTGGCCAAATAAGCTACTCCAAGTAATATAAATTATAAATCAGAATGATAAATTTGCCAAATTGAGATAAAAATAATTGATATAAAATTGTCCATAGTTTTAGGGTATTGTGTGTTGTTTCAATCATGTATACACTGTGTAATAACCTCTGCCTTCTGGATTTTTTCTTTTGTGATATCTGAGTGCAGTTGTACATGTGGTCTGAGGACAGCTTTGCAGAGTCAAGTTCTATCCTTTCCCCTTTACCTGAGGGATTGAACTCAGGTAATAAACTCGCATTGCAAGTGCCTTTAGCTGCTGAGCCATCTCTACAACCACCACCCCTTTGTAATTCTGACAGGAACATCAATTAAAAGCTTGGTAAGGAAGACTTCAACATTCCAGTATTTAGGCCACTCCTCTGGACTCTAGAGTCTAGAGTATCTTTTTTATACATTAAAAAAAAAAAACTTCAATGTTTTGCCTGCCTGAATGTATGTTTACCACATTGTGCAGTGCTTTACTGCTTAGTACAGAAGAGGGCGCTAGATCCCCTGGAACTGGAGTTACAGATAGGTGTGAGCCACCACGTGGGTGCTGGGAACTGGACTGAGGTACTCTACAAGAGCAGTCAGTGTTGTGAACTGCTGAACCAACTCTTCAGTCCCCTTTTATACGTATTTACTTCCATACATCTAGATATTTAATCTCTGGTGTCCATTTATCACTGACATTCTTCTTCTTATGCACATCATTTCTTCTTATTTAAGAGAAATCACATCTAACGTCCACACTTCGCATATATCATTTCAATACACGAACATTTTTGGAGATACATATTATTCGCTTCATTCAGTTCCTCACTTAGAAGAGGATGGAAGACTTATCATAATGATTTGTTCCACATCAATAATTCAGGATGTTAGACCAGGACTCTTTAGACCCAGGTTCTTTTAACAACAGCACTTGCCACTTTAGTAGCGAGTTTTAGTGACATTACAAGCAGGTCTAGCTCAAGGGATGCACTACTCCCCTTGTCCACTTTGGAATCCAGGCAGGTCCTATATTACCCAAAGAATGAATGATGGGTACACATGCCTGAATATGAGAACACACCAGTCAGGAAATTCAGTTAATTACACCAACTGCTTATGAAAGAATTATTTCTTCCAGCCCCTTCATTCTCTCTGTCTTCTTGTTTGTTTCCTCATCCCCCTAAAGCCTATGTCTAGTCTTCTGAATTCTTTTGAGCATTTATTATTTTGCCTTTTTCTCAACATCTTTACTATCTAAAGCCACCAAACACTAAAGCCACTAAGACTATGGTGATAAGTGCTCCTAATCAAAAGGTTCAGTCATGTGAGAGGACCTAAGACTTAGAAGCTCAAAACTGTCATGTTATTGAATTAATACTGATAATAGTAATAAAAATACAATGTCATAATATAAGAAAAGTTAATTCTAGGGGGCTGGAGAGATGGCTCAGCGGTTAAGAGCATTGCGTGCTCTTCCAAAGGACCCGAGTTCGATTCCAAGCAACCACATGGTGGCTCACAACCATCTGTAGTGAGGTCTGGTGTCCTCTTCTAGCAGGCATATATGCAAACAGAATGTTGTATTCATAATAAATAAATAAATATTTAAAAAGAAAAGAAAAGTTAATTCTATTATTTCCCACACTATTCCTAGAGTTTGTTTGATTTTGTCCCCTTAATCCATACTAGGTCTCACTAAACATCTATTTTGTCAGTTCTTTTGCTGTTAGCAGATACCCAATAGACTCTTAGAGGCTCCAGTCACTTCTTGGAGGAGTACATTTAGTTGCAATGGCCTCACATGCCAGAAAAACCACCTGCAAGCATTTTGATCATAATATGTTGTTGTATTTGGGAAAGTGCTTCAAATCAGCAATATGACCAACCTAGGAACTAGGTTGCCTCCTACCATAAGTGACCACTACTGTTAGTCCTTTTACTTTATAAGTGGTTGAGTGCTATGAAAATAATACAAACTTTAAACTGTCTCTCTTTCCAGGAGATTCAAACTTGTCACATGAAGAAGTGATTCTTTCCAGGTCATCATCGTCTTTCTTTTTCCTCTTTCTTCCTGTACACAAGTCACCCATGACCTTGACCCCTTGCCATACTCTATCAGTTTTCCTTGGATTCTTCTCTGCTTCCTTTTGACATTGCACTTTCAAGTATGACTTTATTTTTGTTCTCTGGAAGTGAGTTAAGTAGTAATTCTCCATGTGCCAGAGAAATACAAACAGTAGTGGACATGTGATGGAAATGTCTGTTTCACCCCAGAAAACTGTTTTTCACTCATCGACATGAGTCTCAGCATCCTTATACTTCCTGTATCAGCCTCAGCGTCCCTGTACTTCCTGCATCAGCCTCAGTGTCCCTGTACTTCCTGTATCAGCCTCAGCATCCCTATACTTCCTGTATCAGCCTCAGTATCCTTGTACTTCCTGTATCAGCCTCAGTATCCCTGTACTTCCTGTATCAGCCTCAGCCTCCTTGTACTCCCTGCATTTTTTTTTACTTACTACCTTAACAGACCAATAAGAGTAATTATAGAAATATACTTCAGAAAATAAAAACTCATCTCCATGTAATTCTTGGTAATTTTATGCAATATATACATGGAGGCATGTCATGAATCATACAATAGATGAAACTAGCTAAGATCAACCAAACTTTCAGTATGAAAAAAGCAAACAAAAAGCCACAGAAGAATGGGTCTTATCTTTAAGAATAAAAAAAAAAAAAAACCAATACACAGCTTACTCTGAAACCACTTTATTATATTATGGAAAAAATTAGGATGTGCAAAGTAATGTAGGCAGTAAAATAAGCATTTGAAGTGGGGTTTTTTTTGGCTTAACTTTTCTCTGAGATTTTCAGACTGGTACAATATATATACATTATATAATGTTATTGCTAAAAAATCACAAAATCTATCTCCATCATTAATATATTGCAGATAAAACTGTACAGAAACAACAAAGAGCATCTCACAGAATGAAAACATGTATCAAGATGTTCTTGAATGTGAGGACTGAAAGACTCTGAGGATGAGACATCTATTCCTAAGGGAAACTTTACAAAAAAAAGCACTCCTCCCCGTAGCACATAAACTATGGTCTCATTCCGAGGTTAGGAGTCTGAGGCTTCTTCCATGGCTCACTGATTGAGGAGACGTTAATTAGAAATTTATTATTGAAGATTATTTAATACTGCCAAGGGGTGCAACAATAAGTACATATAGGCATGAGTCTCACTATTTGTGTATATACACATGCATATATAGTGTGAGTGTGAAGGTGCTTGTGTGTGGTTGCACACATGTGTGGGCACATGCACATAGATATCTGCATGCATGCTGAGCCCAGAGGACAGCCTGGGGTTCATTGACAAGCACGAGCCATCTTGTCTTTTGTGGCAGGGTCTCTGACTGGCATGAGAGTAGGTTGGCTGCCTGGCTCTCAAGCCTTAAAGATTGGCCTCGTCTTTGCCTCCCCAGTGCAAGCATTACAAGTACATGCCACTGTGACCGGCTTTTATTTGAAATATGGTTCTGGGGACTGCACTCAGGTCCTTGTGCTTGTAAGGCGATTACTATACTGACTGAGCCATGTCCAAGTCAGTCCAAAGATATTTTCATAGAGCCTATTTCTACTAATCTGACAGGACATGATAGCACACTCAACTGCAGATCATGCATGAGAAAAGCATCGATACATCACTAAAATACACTGATCGATTTTTGAACCACAAAGTTGATGTTCTCCATGGACATCTATGAAGGCTTTATTGAAATTCACTGTGGCATTTCATAAAAATCAGATGAGTATATAAACAAGATATTTTGCCATAAAATACACACAGATTATACAACAAATGTCACATGATACAGAGAAACAATACTCATGATCTTCGCATTTAAGGAAACTTATAAAAATCTTCTCTGAAGGAAACATGCTACAATTCAAACTTCTCATCTTGAAAAAGATCCGCAGAATTGAGATATTCTTGCAGTTCATCATATCTCTGCATATACAACAGAAAATTTGTCATTTTACTCACAACAACCAGTAAGACAGACCTTTCTAACTACTAAGACACAGGTCTAAAGAAAAGTGGGAACAAAAATTACTTAATAGAAGCTCTATTTCACATAAGCATTTCTAACTCAGAAAGCATTGCAATGAAATAAAATAATAGTGTTATTAATTTCATATCTAAGTTATAATTGTAAATCACAGCAGAATAATTCAATAACTAATCCAACACATACTTATGTAACATGTGCATGTATGCAAACAGTTTCCTGCAATGATTGTTGTGGGCAGAGCTCTACAAAGCACTTTCCCCATCCCTAAGACAAGACATCATGTCAGCCAGCACCATTGCTATGAGGGCTCAGAAGAGAAACCATGGGTAGTTTAGGGGACAAGGAAAGTGCAACATTTAAGTTGCTCTGGACAAAAATACTTGATAGGCAAAAAGTTAGTGGTGGAAGTTTCCGCTCCCCAGCCCAGGAGATTAGCAGTTCATCCAGCACTACCATGACAAGGGCGCGTAGGACTGTATAGTAATCTGACGCCGTCTTATAGAGAGAGGACTGAAGAAGACTGAGGTCAGAGAATAAAAACTATGAAAATACTAGGCTATAGGCTGAGCAAAGATTTGACAGCTAATGCGGTGCTGCCAGAGATGCAGTGGGAGAGGACTGACCTCATTTGAAAGCGAGTGAGCTATTTGATAACTGTCTGGCAATGAGTTATGACTCTGTGGTGACAAACTAGGCAATGAGGACTCAAACCTGTGGGGCAACAATGGAAGCAGAGGGTAAAGGACAGAGTGGAACATGTCAGGAGATGGGCTAAGGGGCCCTGGAAATTCCCAGGTGAAGGAGGACAAGAACGATGGGAGGCAGGGCTATCTCAGGCAGACAAGGAATAGAGAAGATACATGAGTTCACATTCAGACAGAGTTCAGGTATTTATATCAGTTGAGGATACTGAATTATTTAGTGGTTTTCTAACTTGGCTTATTAACTCTGAGGGAAGACCTCAAGGCCTGAATTCTACAATGACAAGGATTCATGGGAGGCAATGCGAATACTGCATTTTTATCCTAGTCAAGGCCATGAAGCCCATTTTCACAACTTCAAGATCACTGACTGCAGCACATCCTCAGGAAAGAAGGAAGAAAAGAACAGGACAGTACAATGATCTGCTATCACAGGCCATTAAATGCTTGGTTTTAGTACATGGAAGTAAATGGAAGTAAAATTCTTTATGATCTTAAACTTGTACCTTAAAATATGGCTGTTTTAGGCTTATAATTTTATCTTTATATTGTTTTACTTAATTATTTATAAAAATTTGTTTTGGAAAATTAAAATATATCTTAGCATGCTAAGAGAACAAAACAAATAATAATCTTTGCTTGCTTATATTACAAATAACAGCTAATGGTAGTTGATCACTTTCTAATTCCGGGCTCTAAATATGCCATCATTTACATGATCTAAGCCCTAATTATTGCTTCGTTCCTATTTTACAGAGGAGAATCAGACTTGAGAGATTAAGTAACTTGCTTTCATGTTCTACTGTTAGGCAGTGGCAGGGCAAATATTTAAATGCATGCTTTTAACCTTTATAGGATGCTGGTTTTGAGTTTTAAATGCTAAGGGTGGGGCAACAGCTGTTTTGAGGGAAAAATGAAAACCACAAAAGGGAAAGTGAAAGAGAGGAAAGGTCATTAGGACCACTCTGCCTTCCCCTCTGCCCCAACAGCAGCTTCTGTAGCTCATCGCCGAGCCTTTGGGAGTC
The DNA here is from genome assembly GCF_014885135.2 of Alexandromys fortis. Taxonomy (NCBI): domain Eukaryota; kingdom Metazoa; phylum Chordata; class Mammalia; order Rodentia; family Cricetidae; genus Alexandromys; species Alexandromys fortis. Next base: position 5,037,570 of record NW_026068013.1, on the reverse strand, counting down.
TAGGCCTTACTCTAATAATGAAGAGCACTCTCATGCAGTACCAGATAGTCATTCTGGCTTGTGGAAATGGGGTAGAGGAAAGTAGTCAAATTCTAAGAGAAGTAAATGAGACCCACAGAGAGGAAAAGATGTGCAGAGGGATCTTTAGAGCCTGAGGATAGAATCCAGCTCAACAGGAAATTTAGACTGTGGCCCTCCATCTTTAATTTATTTAAGAATAAGTCAGTATTTTTAAAGGTTAGATGTTTAATGCCCATGAAGAGTTTCATTCAATTGTTCTAAGTAGGGCCCGTAATTCTGTATTTTCCCACAAATTTCTAGGTGACTTTGACATAGGTAGTTAAAAGTAGTATTTTGAGAACTACCAACTTAAGGTGCAGAAGAAAAGGAAAAGGATAAAATGTTAAAGGAGAGGGTGATAAGAGAAGACTCAAGTAAGGCAAATATCTCATTATAATTTGAAATTCTTATTTATGTAGTACATTGTAAATTATTTTAAATATAGCTATAAAAAGATTTGATACTTCTTTTATGTATGTGTTCAGGTATGCGTGTGCATGTGTTTATGCCAGAGGTCAACATGGGTATCTTTCTTAGTTGCTCTCTATCTTTCAAGACAAAGTCTCTCACTGAATATGAAGCTCACATATTTGGATGGGAAACAGGAACACCCAGAGTCACTGAGATGGACATCCTATTAGTGCAGACCCAGGCACTGTAAACAGGAAGAATAAACGTGGAGCCATGACAACTGCAGCCAAAAAAAAAAAAATGCATGCCTCCACAACCACACAGTGTTGTCTCACTCAATGGGACAGCAAGACTGAGAAACATCAGAACATTTGACAAATTCTGAAATTTTATCACAACACAAAGAGCAATGTATGTATTTAATGGATATAAGCTTTCTGGTTTCTAGGGAATCTTTTGAAAAAAATCTTTATACAACTATTGTTAAGTTAAAATCTTTTAAAAAGGTCCCCCGTGCAACACAATAAAGTTCTTTGCTGCTTTTATGTGGGGGGAAACTGCTCCCTTGTCCTAAGTTTATGCCTTATTCTTTTAACATCTAATGCTAAATGTTTCACTTAAGGGAGAAAGTGCAGGTTGGTTTTATGTCACCTTCGCAGAAGCAAGAGTCATCTAAGAACAGGAATACCCAATTGAGAAAATATCCCCATACAATCTGTTTGTGGGCAATTCTGTAGTGCACTGGTTTCTGATTAGTGATTGATGTGAAGGGCCCAGTTCACCTCTGGGGAGGTGGTCCTGGATGGTAAAATAAAGCAGGTTAGGTAAGTCAAGAAGAGTAAGCCAGTTATCAGTGTTCCTCTATGGCCTCTGCATCAATTTCTGTCTCAAGTTCCTTCTCAGTGATGGACTGTCACCTGAGAGTTGTGAGATGAGCTAAACTCTTTCCTCCCCAAGTTGCTTTAGGTCATAGTGTTCATCACAGTAATAGAAATCAGTGTAAGACAGAAATTAGGTTGAGGAATGGGGAATTTGGTTGACAGACCTGACGTTGTGTTTCTGGGCAGACTGTGCTGACATTAGAACTCTAGGCTGTTGACTGTTCAGGGATCAGTGCGCTGCTGTGTAGGAAGTTGGAATAATGCTGAGAGCAGCACAGATGATGAAGGCCTGGGTTGGGAGGATTCAAGACCCTTAAGACTATAACAGGGCCATTAGATACTCTGAATTAAGAATCTGTGGTTCTCGTCAGTTGGGGCTGAGAATCAGTTGTGATTATCATGAGCTCAGATCTACTGAAGTAAAATCTTTGCTTGCTGGGATGAGATACTGGTCACCTTGGTTGAAGAACTGTGATTGTATCACTGAGGTGCAATCTTCTAGAAGTGTTTACTGAGGGTCAGCACACAGAAGATTGGTCCAGATGGACCAAGGGTGTACCTTTTGCTGGTAGCCAAACTTGATAATGTGAGATAGTCACACAGGTGGTACTGGTTTGGAAGACCTGAAGGGGTCGTGGAACACAGCTGAGGCTTTGCACTGTGAAAGACCGGGAGAAGCCACTGGTGAAGCTTCAGCCTCAGCTGCAATAGAAACCCCAGGATTGAAGGAGAGGATGGAGAGCTGGTGTGGGAAATCCTTCTGTATATGTGTTGCTTTTATTGGTTAATAAAGAAGCTACTTTTGGCCAATAGCTCAACAGAATGTAGCCAGGCTAGAAATATATATATTTCTATTTCTATATATATTTCTATATATAGAGCCAGGCTCTCTATATATATGGAGAGTAGGCAGAGTCAAAGAGTAGCCATGTAGCCACCGCCAGAGACAGACACCTCTGTTAGAGCCCGCTGAAACTTTGCCAGTTAAGTCGCAGCCATGTGGCGATACATAGATTAATAGAAATGGGTTAACCAAAGACGTAAGAGCTAGCTAGCGATACGCTTAAGTGATTGGCCAAACAGTACTGCAAATAATATAGTTTCTGGGCAGCCAGGAATGAACAGCCTCCGCCAACAGAGAGCTGCTGAGGCTTGACACCATGTGGTAGTAAATAGTTCCTGAAGAGAGCCTATGAGAGGTTATTGGTAAGGGCATATCCCTGTTATTGCAGAGGTCCCATCATATTGGAGATGACAACACCATGGCATGGACCACCAAGGAGAGCATCAAGTGTAGAGTAGAGCTGGCCTGAGACTAGGAGACAAGCTGTGTGTGTTGTGGATGGCTGGTCAAGCCATCTGGAGCCCAGAAGAATGTGAATGAGTCCTGGAAGTCTGACACTGAGCTTCACAATGACAAACTTTTGTTTTGCTTTAATTTGGTCGTGAATATACCCTGATTCTTCTCTCTTAAAGAAAATATTTAACTTATCTTTTGATTTTTCAGGAGCCTATTGTTAAGAGACTGGAATTTAAAAAGAACCTTTGATATTTTAGAACAAATAAATTTTTAGTGTTTGAGTCTTTAAAGACTGTGCCATTCTTAAAAGTTAGAATGTTTTATATTGTGATACTAATATTAACATGCCATCTTAGGGCAAAAAGGAAAGAAAAGTTTTTGTTTTAATAGTTATGTATTTGTGTGTCAAGTTGGCAAGTGATTGATTCTGCTGGTTAGTTTTATGTCACTTGGGGGAAGGGACTCTCAGTTGAGAAAATGTTTCTCTGAGATTTGCCTATAAGCAAGTCTTTAGAGAATTTCCTTGGTTAATGATTGAGATTGATGTGGATGGACTTAGCTCACTGACAGTGGTGTTAGCCCTGGGCAGGAGTTCCTGCATGGTAGAAAGAGAGCAAGCCAGTAAGGAGTGTTACTTCATAGCCTCTGCTTTAGTTCCTTCCTTCAGGTTCCAGTTCTGACCCCTTTGGTGACAGAGTGTGACCTGAGAGCTGTAAGCTGAAACAGACCCTGGTTATGGTGTTTATCACAGCAATGGAAACCTAAGGCAGAGAATATAATTTCACTTTCTTTCCTTAAGAATGTTTTTGTTTCATATTCCATCGACGGCCCTAAACTTTGTTACGCTTCTTCTAAAATACATGAAATATTTGTTGGTTTTGCTGAAAGAAGTTGAAAATTCTCCACATATAAATATGTGTAATTATTATTTATAATACCCATACAACATACACAACATTGCAGTTACAGCTTCTTAGCATCCACAAAGCACTGGATTAACTCTCTGGTACCACAAAGGGGGAAGCGGGCATATTTATAAGTGAGGTATACCAACAGACTTTCTAGTTGCACTACTGAGTTGGTGTCTCTGAAAAATATCATAAAAGAACTTAGAAAGTTCAATGTCTCAGAAAATGAAGACAGGGTTATTAGCTAGGTCTTCCCAAAAAGCCAGTGGAAAACCTAGAAGTGGTGAGAGGAGATTCTGGAGACAGTAAAAGGGGAGAGAGAAGAAAGGGACAGGCCAGGTCCCTGGGTGGTGGATTGAGGTCGGAGGTAACTATCCAAGGGAAAGTCAGTCCTTCTCCATAGGACTCTTTTAATGAACGTGACAGCGCTGAGCAGGGCCTGTGTTGCTTCCCCATCTCTTTGCTCAGAAGTTTATCTGCCGCACTTTTGGTCTTTTACAGATTTCCCTATTATATAACCCAGGCCAAAGATATCAAGTACGACTCTTTTCTGCTTCTTTTCAGGATGAAATATGTCATTGACCCAAATTTCCTGAATAATTTCTAGTTGTTCGGGTGTCCACAGGCTAACCCTGTTTTAGGGAACTGCTATCATGAACATTCTTTCCACAGAAGACTTCTAAGGACTCTATGAGCAATACAGCGCTTCTCACCTGCACTACTTAGAACTCCCACTCTATCCCTGAAATCAAATTCAGGGACTGTCAAGGTACAGGGGAATCCAGTAAGTTCCACAGTCTGAAGCCTCAGAATGTTCTCCCATCTTTAGTAAGAGTGCCAACTACTCAGCCCAGGTCCTCAAGAAGAGCATGTGGCTGTATAGAATTGTGAGGTGGACCTCTTCTCTTCCTCAGCTGGCACTCTTACATCACAAGGACTGTTCAAAAGAAGGAATGCAGACTAGCAAAGGTCAGTCCTATACCCTGCTCCCTGCCCTCCCCCCAAAATTCACCCTAGAATATAATGTTTAATATTGATTCCCAGTTTGACAGTATCCAGAATTACCCAGGACACAAATCTCTGGGCATGGCTTTGAGGGATTATCTACATTAGGTGAATTAAGGTAGAAAGATCTACCTTAAAAGCATATGGCGCTATTCCATAGGCTTGGGTCCTAGACTGCATAAAGAGAAAGCTTGCTGGGCAGAACAATTAATCTCTTTGTTTCTTGACTTTGAAACAGGACCAGCTGCCACAAGGTCCTGCCATAAGACTTCCTCACACACCTGTAAGCCAAAACATCTGCATTTCTCGTAAGACACTTCTGTCATGGTATTTTATCACAGCAATAGGAAAAGTGACTTACCATGTAAGTAAGGGTTACATATGTAAAAGAGAAAGATGAGAGATGAGAGACCTTTTGCTAAGGTACAGAATTATTGTTCAGTAAAATCTATATGAGGTGAGTGAATTCTTGGAACATCAGGGCGTCTATTCACAATAGAATAATGATAAACATGATGGAATAGGCAGGAGGAGAGGAGGCATAAGAGTACATAAGGGATTTTCTTAAGTATCAATGTCTACAAATGTCATCTTTTGCTGCCATCCTCAGCCTCCAGATTCTACAGAATGAGGAGGTCTATAGTCTTACCTGTTTAATCCAGCCATTTTCTTTTGACTGACTGAAGATTCTTCCTACTGTTTCTTTAACCTGTTCATCTGCACATTCTTCTTCTTTTTCTTTTGCAAGGGAGCAACATTCTTGGTACAGTTTGAATTTAAAATGCTTTAGTTTATGATAAATTTTGGTGCGATTAGCACAAATTCTGCCAACAATAAACACCTACATTAAGAAATAAATATCATTATCTCAAATATGGAGTAAATAAATTTACACATAGCACTTCTAATTTTCAGATTTCTTTTTAATGGTAGAACCCAAAACATGTACTTTTAATTTTATTTAAATATTCATATAAGTGGTTCCTTTATCTTATCTATACAAGCAGTCAACAGAAACTGTACCCTACTCTGCTCCTAGATTTGGGCAGGGGCTAGAGGCTAAGTGAGGACGTAGCACCTGTGTTAGGGAGTTTAGTGCCTTGGAACAAAGATGATTATAAAATACTATGCCAAACATTGTGCTCAGGAAGCTACCAAGATGTCAGTCCATGTTTCTCTGTATGTGTGCGCATGTGTATATGAAGGCCAGAGGGCAATCTCAGGTGTCATTCTTTGAGGCAGCATTTCTCACTGGCTTGGAGCTTTCCAAATAGGCAAAGTATTCCAGAGTTTGAATTTGTTTGTTTTTTTGTTTAGTGGGTGCTGGGCTTGAGTGTCCTCATGCTTGTCATCTACTAGATGAACCCTAGCCTCCTGTAGTTCTGAAAACAATTTCTAAATTTGCAAAGAGAGCTAGAGAGAAATTGCCTTTAAGGCAGAAAGACAAACACACACGCAAAAATCAGGAGAAGGCATGCAGAGCATGGCATGCACACACTTTCTGTGTTTAAAATGCCCAGAATGTGGTAAATCGTAAGTCTAAGCAACAACTAAAAATGCAGCACTCTTAGACCAAAGTTAAGCATTGTTAGTCGTTTCCTAAACAATCCCCAAAAGTAAAGTGAAGATGTTATCTGTGTGTGTACATTTGGCTTTACTTCATGAGTCTCATGTAAGTAAGCTAGATTAGTATTTTATTGTCTGCTTTCATTATATATGGACTTCTAGCACTCTATGATGCATGTTTGTGCAATCGGTCAACCAGACCACCTCTCTTTCATGTTTTGATGGTTATGGTCTGTTATACAGCTAAAATAGAAAGCCAAAATCATCCGACTGATAAGTAGATCTTATTTTACACTATTTTCACTTTTTGTAGAAAATTCTCCAAAACACGCTCCAAACATTATAACATGATCATATTATATAAAAACCTGAAGGCACGAATGTCCTAACTTGAGCATTTGGCTCTAGGCTCAAGTTTACAAGTTTACCTATATAATTTTTAACAGTCACCTATGGGGGGCTTCTGTCTGAAGCCACAGTGCACAGGAAAACAGAGATGAGATGCTGTGAAGGTAAGGCCAGGAATATGTTGCCAACCAAGACTTCAAGTTATATAATGACGAGCGGACAGCAGGTACATTTGATGCATGGTGCAGTGAAGCACTCTGGACATTTCACCATGTCCTATGACTTTTGTTTATTGTTTGCTTTTTTTTTTTTTTGAGACAGGTTTTCTCTGTGAAGCTCTGGCTATTCTGGAACTCACTGTGTAGTCCAGGCCAGCCTCAAATTCAAACTCAGAAATTCACCTGCCCCTGCCTCCAGAGTGTTGAAATTAAAGGTTTGTGTCACCATGCCTGGCCTGTAGCTTCTTCTGGAGAGACATGAACAAGCATTATTCACCCCAGACATGGCATTCAAAAACAGACCAAGAAACCATTCTGCCTAAGTTCAACTTAGTGGTTCACCAAGTTTACTGGATTACAGGAGCATGGATGGAGCAAAAATAGCGCAAAATAGAGAAGCCCACCCCAGCACAGGTGACAGTTCCCTCACAAGAACTGCATTCCTGGAGCTCCCTGCACAGTGTGCAGTCAACTCAACCACCAATCCATCACGCCACTGCCCTTTCCTCCCCCTCTGCAACTGTTTCTGCTTATATAGCTTGGGGAAGTGGTCTTGTGAGCATTAAGTTTCTTTCATTTCCTGAGTTTGATAAGACTTGCTTTATTCCCCAATGTAACATTGCTGTAACTTAACTACCCACTTCACTTTGTGAAGGTGGTAACACCATCTTCCATCAACACATATCCTTTCTTTCAAATAAGCTAATCTTTGTAAGTCAGGCAAAAGAAAATTATCAACAAACATCACTGTTTAACCACACTCTCAAGAAGAAACTGGTTAGTGCTAGGCTTTCAGCTTTATGCACAATCACGAAGCAGAGACTGTGGTGTTCAGACAAGGTAGGTGGTGGGTGGGGGTATTCACAGATTCTTTAAGTCCTGGAATGTAAGCACATTTGTTTTTCCTTTATTTGCATGTACTGACACAGTGGATCAATAGTCTAGAAAATAACTTTAGTAAATTAAAGTGATAAACCTTGACTTCCATTTTTTATGGAAAGTATTAAATTATATCCCCAAACAAAAAAAAGTGTTTTAGTGGTTTTCTTAAACTAGTCTTGTGATATGTTTATTTGCAAGTTAATTAGAAAATAATGAGTTCATTTTTCAAAATAAATTACTGAAGAGCAGGACAGTGGTGGTGCACACCTTTAATCCCAGCACTCTGGAAGCAGAGGCAGGTGGATCTCTATGAGCTTGAGGCCAGCCTAGTCTACAAAAGCTAGTTTCAGGACAGGGTCCAAAGCTACAGAAAAATCCAATATTTAAAACAAAACAAAACAAAAAGTGGAAGATTTAGCAACAACTTTAGGTCTCTATCCTCTTAAGATACACAGAGTCACTAGAGGGAGGCATACTAATAGGAAGAAAGAAAATCTAATGTACCTCCTTCCTTGTATTCTTTTCTTTGTAGTGGTTTCTCTGTTTGTGAGAACAACCTAGAGGACATGGTATGAAGCCTAAATGTTCTAAATATCAAAGGCAGAAATCATGAAATGATACCTGCTTGTCGTGGGACATGAAGTCATCTGTCTCCATTGTCTTGTTGTTGTACAAGTTTCCCGAGAGGTGCACTGAGAATTTACAGTAGCGATGCAGGCCACAAGCCTGGCAGGAGCAGTTCTCAGGGTTCTTCGTGTGGATTTGTAAGTTAGAGTAGCTTTCAACTCGCTCCTGACAACAGTTAGAAATACCAAAGACTAATTCATACAGGAATATATCCAGATTATAACATATTTTGGAAACCAGTGGGAAGAAATATAAGAATAAAACATACAATTTCTTACTTTAAGAAGGTATTTTTAAATTGAAAAATGAATTATTAATCTTGGCTATAAAAAACAGACAAGAGAAAACAGTTTTGTCTATCTCTTTACTTACAAATTACTAGTAAGTAGTGTTCCCAATCAGCTTTAACTTACGTTTCCCCAGTCTCATCTATAATCGGCACCAATGAGATATTAAGTAAAGTAGGAACATAAGCAATAGAAATTGAGATGAATTCATTAAAGCTAGTAAGAATTTGGAAAAAAACTGCATTCATTCTACAGTACATGAGTCAAATCATATCTTCCTGAAAACATTCTGGAAATAACTTAATCCTCCTGTAGTCACCTGCTTTGTCTTGTCAAATTAATCACCTTGCAATTAATAAGTAATTAATAATTCCATGTCCAGAACTGACGGACCATCTAGTGGCTGGATTATCAATGAATAAACAATGTGAGAACCCCTGGTCTGCATAACCAACTGTATTAGTGATGACGTTACTGTACCTGAGTGACTGTGCTAGATAGCCCTGTTCTATTAGCAGTGTGTTTTGATACCGCACTTGAATGAACACACTAAGAACACTGTAGCATGCTTACTATTCCCCGTTCATCCCCTACACCAGAAGGTACCTTTGCTGTTCTGTAGAATGAATGTAGCTTTTTTCAAAGACCGGGGAAACATAAGTTAAAGCTGATTGGGAACACTACTTACTAGTAATTTGTAAGTAAAGAGATAGACAAAACTGTTTTCTCTTGTCTGTTTTTTTTTTTTTTATAGCCAAGGTACCAGAAGGTACACTGATCCTTTTCGTACTCTGTGACCTGCAACATTGCTCTGATTTACCTCAAAGCATGTCACTGAAGACCTAGCTCGAGAGCAGCCCTCTTTGCTCTGGCAGCACAGCGAGATGAAAGCTCAAACAGCTTTGTTTTCTGAGGGACTGGTGTGAACAGAATGCACTCCACATGGAAGTGACATACACATCTTTCTGGGTCAAACCTGTGACTTTTCTTCAGTATAACGCAGTGTGCCCTAAGACCTTACTCAATCGTCTGTCTCATAATTCTGTGCATCTTGTTGTTATTTCATTATGGGGTTTCTAAATCCACCATATCCTGGCAGTGTGGCAAAGCATACTGTCCTGTGAAATTACTAGCTGTGGAACACTGCTTCCTCTGACTACACTTCCCTCGGTGTAAAATAGAGGAGAGAAAAGTTCCTTGCTTTTGGACTTACTTTATGATTAAGAAAACATATTTCACATGTAAATCATATGTCAAAGGCTAGTCTTTAAAATTGTAACATTTTTCTTTGTATTAAAGAAAATAATATTATAACAGTTATTTTGTGTATTTTACCTAAATAAATAAGTACCTATTTTACTTAAAAGTAGATGAGTATTTTTTTTACATCTGATGAATAAACCGGGAATTCAGAGGTATATAAAAATCTACAAATATTAAGATATTCATGGTGATTCTAAATTCAAGCTATCCTTAAACTTGAAATCTTATAATTTGCAAGTCTATGACTGTCCCTCAAACGTAACCATTTACTATCACCAGGGTTACTTCAGGCTAAAGAGTTTTTGATGAAACTAAGTTTCTGCAGTAAATGAGCATAGAAATTGATTTACGTGCTAGGGAGATTTTAAGGAGTTTGGATGCTTATTATCTATCATTTCTGTCCTCTTATTAACCATAGAAAATAGGATGTGAGCAGTAGGGGTACCTTTACATATCACACATTACATCCACTGCTGTTAGAGATGCTAAAATACAAATCTGGAAAGTAACAAAAAGAATCCAATAATTCTTAGGTTGAAAAGTCAAATCCCCAAATTGCTAGAATTATAACATCTCAAGTTAGAGAATATATATGCCAATCATGACGGAGGTTAATATTTCCCATACTGTCTTATGGAAATACAACGCCCTAAGAGGGCCTGAATTGATGGCGCCTGTAAAAACTGTGCTTTCACATAAGCCTGATGATCTGAGTTTGACCCCGGGAATCCACAGTGGAAGGAGAAAACCCGGTGCTGAAGGCTATCCTCTTCCCATAGTGGACTGTGGCAGGGATGTGCTCTCATCCACACACGACAACATACAAAAAAACTGACAACAGTAGAAGGAATAACAGGCATCTCAAAAGAAGCAGCTTTGTAGAATCCACAGCTTGAAAAATATGCTGTCTAACTGCCCTCCTTGAAGACCTGAGGTGTGGATTTATGGATTAGTGCTCAGACAAGTGCTCCAATACAGAAGCAGTTTAAGTTAAACACTGTGTTTTCAAATCTCTTCTATGTGACTCTCTTCTCTGAAGAACTATAAGGAAATCTCCTAGAGATGCTCTGAAATTATTTCAAACCAATTTAATTATTGGAGGCATTAGTGTGAATATTTAAAACAATAAAGGACTTGAGAAGAGATTAAAATATGCTATTATTTAACAAGGCAGAATGTCAACACTTCAGAAAATAGCTCCATCTGGATGGATACTGAAATCTTGAGAGGGCCACTGTCCCCATACTTTTACCATAGATTAGAAAGCAAACCATATACCTTATATTGCTCTTTCCATCGACTTCTAGAGAATAAACTCTCCAGACGGGGTTGAATAAAGTGGTTATCCAAATAATGAAGAGACGTCAACATATCTTTTGCATATAACTTCTTCCTTTTGCCAGCTGTGAGCAGATGACAAAAAACAATAGAACACTTGAAATACTGAATCAGTTGACCACTATGTACATGTTAGAGTTTTAGAAAGATGTCTGGCTAGTTGTAAATATTTTAAATTAGGAAATAATTAATAAAATAAACAGTTCATTTCATAGACGCACAGGGGCAGAGCTTCTAACAGCCTCCTGTAAATATCAGATTTTTTAATTATATGCACCTGATAGCAGAAGGAGCCCCAAGAAAAGGCTTGCACAGAACCCCTCACATTTCTGTAGCACTGATTTGCATTTGCATAACCACTGCATTACTGACAATGCTTTAAGGACCTCTGCAGCTAGCTCTCGCCAACACAGTGAAAAAACCTTTTCTGCTTTGTCTTCCCCCTCATTCCCTCATAGTGCACTACAGTCATTTTTTGACTAATATTTTATTCTCAATTTATATGTATTTTGTCATGGCCTATGATGCTAAGCTTCATATTTCTACTTTCTTCAGAAATTTATTTCCAAATGAACATAGCTAATAAATTTATCATATTGTACAGTCACTACAAATTTAAACACTATATCATGAATTAAAAGTCCTTACTTCCACTATTACCTCTTTTGAAGTCTTCCCCCCTTACTCCTGACTCATTGCACTATAATGACATTGGTCTTCCTAGTTATTGTTGAATGCTCGTAACTTTTACTGTAACCCTAAGCATAAAACATGTATATATTACTGTTCTAGTTGGTTTTGGTCAACTTGACACAAACCTCTTTAAATAAAAGGTGAGTTGTATAAGAAAGCAGGCTTAGCAAGCCATGGAAAGCAAGCCACTAAGCAGTACTCCTCCAAGCCTTTGTTTCAGTTCCTTCCTCCAGGTCCCTAACTTGGCTTTTCTTAATGACCTTGGACCCAGTATATACAAGCCAAATAAACCCTTTACCCCAAGTTGCCCTTGGTTAGTATTTTATCATAGCAATCTAAAGCAGACTATAGAAGAAGTAGAGTATTTCTGTGACAGAGCTGATCATGTTTTGAAAGGGTTATGAATATGTTTTCAACTTTGGGCTGCATAAGCCATTGAGTACTCACAGCTTAATGGGCTGTTCTATGGGAACCTGAAAGATAAGAAGGCTGAGAACAGTGTAGAAATGGAGACCTGGTTTGTGAAGTTTCAGTCCAAGTACAGACTCTACTGAGGCCATCTGAATAATGCTTTGAATTAAGAATCTGTGGTACTGGTCAGCTGGGTCTGAAGAGACCAGCATCACTGAGGTGTAATCTTCTGGGAAGTGTTTCCTCAGGGTCAGCACACAGAAGATGTGGTCCAAAGGGGGCCAAGAGTACCTTGTGTGGGTAGCCAAACTTGGTAATGTGCAAGACTCACACAGGTGGTACTAGTTATAAAACGCATGAAGGGTCATGGAGAGCTGCTGAGGCTTGGCACCATGTGGTAGAATAAAAACTCCCTCAAGAGAGCCCAGGAGAGGCTATTGGCAAAAGTACAGCCTTGTTACTGCAGAGTTCCCAGCATATTGGAGATGACAATACTATGAGATGGACCTCCAAGAACATCAAGTGTAAAGTAGAACAAGTCTGAGCTTAAGAGACAAGCTGTGTGTGTTTTGGATGGCTGTTCAAGCCATCTAAAGCCCAGAAGACTGGGAATGAGTCCGGAAGTCTGACACTGAGCTTCACACTGATGGGTTCTGCTTTGATTTGGTTGTGAATATTCCCTTGTTTTTCTGTCTTGGAAAAAGAAACTATTTAACTTGTCTTTTGATTTTGACTATAAGAGTCCACAGTTGAGAGACTTTTGAGTTGCAGAGAGGCTTTAATCTTCAACAGAAACTTTTGATGTTTAAAAAAAAGACTGAACTTGTCATGTGGTGGTGGCATACACCTTTAATCCCAACACTCAAGAGACAGAAGCAGGTGGATCTTTGAGTTCAAGGCCAGCCTGGTCTACAGAGTAAGTTCCAGCCCAGCCAAGGATACACAGAGAAACCCAGTCTCAAGAATAAAAAGAAAAAGAAAGAAGTGAAAAGACAATAGTTTAAATAGTGTTTGAATTGGTAAAGACTGGAGCTTTTATAAGTTGGAATGTATTCTATATTGTATATTGATATAAATATGAGATATTGTAAATAAACAAGAAAGGAAGGATTATAGTGTAATAGTAATGTGTTGGTGTGTCAGACTGATAAGAGGTGAATTGTCCTGGTTGGTGTTTGTCTACTTGACACAAACTTAGACCATATGTTAGGAGAGGGAAACTCAATTGAAGAAATACTTCCATCAGACTAACTATAGGTAAATTTGTAGAGCATTTTTTGGTTAATAATGAAAGTGGGAAGGCCTAGTTCACTGTAGATAGTACCACCCCTGGGCAGGTAGTCCAGTATTATACAAGAAAGCAGGCTAAGCAAGTCATAGGAAGGAATCAAGTAAGCAGCATTCTTCTGTGTCCTTTGTTTTACTTCCTGCCTCCAAGTTCTTGCTTTGGCTTCCCACAATGAACTGTGACCGAGTATACATAAGCCAAATAAATCTTTATTTCTTAAATTGCTTTTGATCAGTGTTTTTTATATACTGATATATAAAATATAAAGCAAACTAATACATTCACCTTATTCATGTTTTTGTTTAAAAGATACTTTACTGTATTATTTGACCAATCTGTCCAATCTTCATATATATCTATGTGTATATCTATAACATATACATATATTTCATATATACACATATATGCATATTATAACAATGCATATATTATATATGTTATATTATTGTTTATCATTCTGTCCTAGATAGATGTCAACTTGAGACATCTGGGAACAGCAACTCTCAACTGAGATTCCTTTATAAGATGTGCCTAGGCAAATCTGTAGTACAATTTCGTAGTGACTGATGTGTGAGGACCCAGTCCATAGTAGGTAGTGCAACCGCTAGACAGGTAGTAGTCTCAGAGTGACTAAGAAAGCTGACTAAACAAGTTAGGGCCAGTAAGTCAATTCTCAGCACTCTTCCTTGGCTCTGCTTTAGCTTCTGACTCCAGGTTCCTGTCCTGACCCCTCAGTGATACAGCGTGACCTGAGAGTTGTGAGCTGAAACACACTCTTTCTAATCTAAGTTGGTGTAGATTTCTTCTGTTTGTGTGTTGCTTTCATTGGTTGAATAAAGATACTGCATTGGCCTTTTGATAGGGCAGCCCTTAAGAGGGCGGAGTAGACAGAACAGAATGCTGGGAAGAAGGGAAGTGTGGCAGATGCCATGCTTCTCCTGCCCAAGATTGATGCTGGTTAGACTCATGCCTGTAAGCTATGACCTCATGGTGAACACAGATTAATAGAAATGAGTTAATCAAGATGTGAGAGTTGGCCAACAAGGGGCTAGAGCTAATGGGCCAGGCAGTGTTTAAATGAATACAGTTTCTGTGTAATTATTTCGGGGCTAAGCTAGCTGGGCCATGGGACACAGCCTGCTCCTCCTACTACACAAGTTGCTTCTGATCATGGTGATTTACCTCAGTGATAGAAACCCTACCTTAGACACTCTCTCTTTATCTGTCTCCCTTCTTTCCCCTCTCTCTTTCTCATCTATCAAATGGACATTAGCTTCTCTTCTTGTCCAACTATGCATTCTTTTATTTTCACAAGAAGTACACACTAATTTTATTTCATATATTATACTATCTAGTTGTTTTTTGATTAATTTCAAACCACAAAAGATACGAATCTGATGTTCCTGTGATACTATAAACTTACCATACAAGGTTTCTAGAAAAGATCCATCGATAGCATTGATCAGAAGAGCCTTCACAACTGTTTCAAAGTGAGTATAGTGGTCGTAAAAAGAATCTGAAATTAAAGTAATTATTAGGATATAGCAGGCAAAGCTACTCTGTGACTGCAACTGGCCCCCTTCCAACGCTAGGAAACTGGTTACAGGTCCTACAAAGTTTGTTCACCCTGTATCTGATAAAATGCATTGAGCATGGAGAGGCTGTTGTACTTCTATTGCTAAAAAGGGCTGTAGGGTTTCTAGGCTTCATGGAAACTGCAGTCTCTATTCTTTCCATGGAGGAGCTAAAGTTTAAATATGAACACAAGTAATTTGTACTGATCCTTAGACTTTAGAGAGCCTATTATTGAAAATTCCAAAAGCACCAATTGTGTCATTAGAGGATAGAAGACTGTACACACACACACACACACACACACACACACACACACGCACGCACGCACGCACGCGCGCATGCACGTACAAATCAGAAGCATCTAATGGGAAAGTAAAATACAGTAATACTTCCAAAGAATTTACCTCTGGCTAGACTTTCAACTCAGGTATAAAATAAAGCTGGCATATAATTTTGAGTTAAAAATTCATCCAAACACCATCTAAGACTTTGCAAACTATATTAAGGGAAAGCTCTTCTGGGAATTATTTACAGAAATGTTGGGGAAAAGTTTAAACTCAACCACTTTGGGATAAAGTTCAACCATTAAGAAAATGCAATAGATTTTTTTTCTTCAAATCTTACTGAACATGATTGGCATTTATTGCAGTCCATAAAATGTAGGAATATTCTGACACTATGTTTATTTTAATCACCCACTCAACTGAAATGCCACAAAGCCTTAAGCACTAGGAGAGGTAGCTAAGGACTGCAATCCTTGAAACTCTGGAGATCCAAAACAGGATGATTACCATTGGTTTAAAATCAAGCAGGGCTATACAGTGAGTTCAAGACAGCCTAGGTGACATTGTAACTTCCTATCTTAATTGAAATAAAAAGAATGAAAACAAAATGAGTAAGAATACAAGAGAGAAAGTTGCCAACTGTCTAGCCTTTTCTTCCAGCAGTCAGATGCTTATTTCATTGGGGTTTACTTTTACATATACTAAAAAATTCTTTTTGATGTCCAGTTCTGATAATGTATAAAATTTTCTCACCTTCCTAACAACAGCTGATCTACTACCTCAACTCCTTGACAATATCTCAGTTTTCTACTTACTGAGCTAGAGATATCTAAAAGATACTCAGATAAACATATCCACTGAGATGATGAAAATTTGGACCTTTGCCTCAGGAGAAATCTTGTCTGAAGTAAAATATTTGGGAACTTTTGTCTATATTCTGGGTTAAAGTGATGGGAAACTGCCCTAAGTACAAGCAAAATGAAGGCACTTGATGATGAAATCCTGGAATCTATAGAAGCTGAACGACAAATGGGAGACTAGTGTAACATTAGGAGAGGCAGGAGAGAGTGATAGTGTAGAAGCTACTAAAGAGGCGTTAATCAAGAAGTGAGAGTGGCCAGTGGGCAAAGCACAAAGCAACACTGGGTTAACACAAATGAAGAATATGTTAGTGAACAGAGGTTATCCCGAGACCGTCTTTATCAGGAGCCTCTGCACTTCCACAGTAAACAAGAAAAAAAAAGTTAGAATAGTGACTCATAGAATATGTCAAATCAAGAAAGGAAGAACAAGAATATTACTACTTAAGAAACACAACTTGGTGAGTAAGATTACTCCAACTATAGAAGATACAAAATAATTACATAGAAAGTGAAATACAAACTCTTGAGGCAGCGATATTTAATATTAAAAGTAAACTCAAAGCTCCCTGTAACTTATTCAAGTGGGATACAGTCTTATGTCCACAGAAAATCCTGAACACAAATGTTTATATTAGTTTTATTCATAATTGCCAAAACATGGAAGCAACCAAGATGCTTTGCAATAGGTGAGTGCATATACTGTGGCAAATCCATACAATAATTTTTACTCGGGAACAAAACTAGGTGAGCTATGGCAACTGGGTTAGCCATGGGGAAACTCTCAAGACAAACAGTTAGGTGAAGAGACCATGGCGAAAGTTACATGCGCTGTTTGTTTTTTAACTGTGTGACATTCCGAAATTAATGTGTGACATTAAAACTATGGAGACAAAAACAAATACATCAGTGGAAATGTACACTTACTACTTTTCACATCGTTCTAATTAAATACCAGACAAGAAGTAACCCAAAAAAGGAAAGATTTATTTTGGCTAATTATTTCAGGGTACAGACCATGGCAGCAAGAACAGCTTACAGTTGCATCAGCAGAGGCATGAGGCTGCTTATATCACAGTGAAGCACTGAAAAGAAAATGAGAGCAAGAAAGTGTGTGACAGAAGCCAGAAGCAGGGCTTGAGCTGTGATTCCTAAGGTCTGATCCTTGGAAACACACTTCTTCCAACATGTCCCAACATCTAAAGTCTTCTTAACTTCCCAAACAGTGTCACTGCAGCAAGTAAGTATTCAAATACACACGTGTGTGGAGAACAGTAAACCACAACATGAATAATTTAGGGACTCGCACTATGCTGATGGGCGTCATTAGACAGTTGTCAACATGCATGAAAGGTACACAACAAAGAGAGGGCTCTAATGTGAACTATGAATTAGTGATAATGGATCAATATAGGCTCATCAATTGTAACAGAAGTATCAAAGTGGTCTAAGAGGTCAGTAATAGAGAAACTGCGCCGGTGTGGGAGTACGCAGCAACTCTAATTTCCATCGACAATTCTCTAATTCCCAAACTGCCATTAAAATAAAGTAAGCAGAGGGGAGTAGGCAGAGAAGGAATTAGTAGTAGTTTACACATACTGGATTTGCACATATCTAACACAGTCTGGATAAAGAAACCATTACGATGGTATGTCTCTTATTTAAGTATTCTTTTGATGCAAATGCCCAAGTGTTGTTATTAGAAAGTTAGAGATTAACTTGGAAATGTCTTGTTTTTTCCCTTAATTTGTTAAGTTTCTTGAACTATGAATCATTCTCTTTTTTGTTGTTGTTATTGGTTTATGTGAGGCAGGTTTCTCTGTAGCTTTGGAGCCTGTCCTGGAACTAGTTCTGTAGACCAGGTTGGCCTCAAACTGACAGAGATCCACCGGCCTCTGCCTCCCAAGAGCTAGGATTAAAAGTTGTACACCATCACCACCTGGCATGAATCATTCTTCAACCTACTGTATCATTACAAATTGTGGAATAAAAGTCAAACTGCTATTACTTGATTTTAGTAAATATGACTTTCCTAAGATAATATTTAGGAAGAATGTATTCTTTAATATATGAACATGTTTCTATGTACTGTAAATCACCATGAAAACAATCCTTAAATTTATGCAAAATTATAGGGATCCGATATGTATATTTAAATGTACTCCACATTTTCAAATTTTCTGATTTAAAATTCTATTAATTACATACACACAACAAAAGAAAATTTCCTGTTTTTGGTAGGCTTCATTGTTTGTGTGAAGATTCAAAAAGCTTGATAAAAACCAGCTTTAGATAAAAGCCAGTTTTAGAATAAGTATATTGTCCATCATCTATTAAAGATACAGTAAGAGCCATACAATTATCGATACTAAAGCAGTATATTTTTCTGACATTTTCATTGATTGTGCAAAAGTACAACTGGCAAAACAGCTACCCATTCACAAAAAGCACAGCACTGGCACCGGACGACAGTGATGGCAGTCACCACAGGGAGGCACAGTGATAAACACTATAGCCTTTTAGGAATACCCTTGATGTCATTAATCTTTACTGTAATGAACAAGTCTTTTAGTACCCTATAGAATGCACTTATACTGCATACAAAACAGAATGGTGGTTCTGAGGAGAAATCTCTCATGCAGCCACCATAACTAAGGCAAAGCTTCATCTGTCATGAAACAACCACTTTCACTTGAAAGAAAAAATGACAAACTAAATATTCAATTTTTGTCAAATGTTTTCTCAAGAAAGAACAATATGAGCCTGTCGCTGTAAGTATAATTTGCTATGTTTGTTGCCAATAAGTAAAGATTTTAAGTAAAAATCACAATTCTGAAAAACTTGCAATTAGTAACTGTGCATGTGATAGCGTCTAAATAGTATAGGAATATTCCGATGAAATCATGGTATCAACAGATACTGATAAAAAACACAGTGATACATGTGAAGATATGAAGTAGCTATATAACCCAGCAAACCAGTATTTTCCAAATGACCAATGTCCTCTTATAAAATCATGCATGGATTAAATATTGAATAAAATGCAAGATTGCCAATGGCTATGAGTATTTAAAATCCATTTACATGGTTTCAGTTTCCACATTGCAACTATCCTTCAGAGAAGTATCATGTGTTGGATTTTTGTGTATTAACTTTATCTGATGGGAATATATATATATATATATATATATAATTATTTTGGAAATACTACAAAAATGATCTTTCCATTTTCAGCTATATATCAGTGGTAAACTGTTTCATGTTCAACAAAACATATTATAGATATAAGATATAAGAATCCAGCTTCCGTTTAGTAAGATCACATTAAATATATCTAACAAGGCAAGAGAGGTAGTTAAGTGGTTAACAAAGCTTACTAGTCTTGCAGAGGACTGGGTCCGGCTCCCAGCACCCACATCAGGAGACTTACAACTGCCTTTAATTTTAATGCCAGGGAACCCAGTGCCCTTTGCTTCTGCGGGGACATGTGTGCATGCATGCCTATTGTGCACATAAACTCACACAGGCACACACATGCAAATTTAGAAAGACATCTTCAAAGTGATTTCAAAGAACAGAACAAGGCCAGTCTCCTATTTTGGAAAATAGCTATTTTCTATACAATGTTTTTGTCAATATAGTAAATTTTCTAATGTTATTTTAATAAATGTGTTTTTGATTGTATTTACAGTGATAAATACTGACAAAGTTAGCCTGATGAAAACAGATGGCTGTTTGCTGGGGTTAACAGTATTTAAGAGGGCAATGAATTCTTGAAACCAATGGAAGAAACTTTTACTGTCAAATTTAAAATATCCAAACTCATAGCTCTTTACCAATGATTCAGAAGATGATATTAATAGGCTTTGATGCTTTATATAATGATGTGAAAAAGACACAATTGTCTTCATATTTAACTTACAAAGTGAATTCTGTTTTACTAATTTCAGCTGTGATGTAGTCAAACTTTCTCCTTGTTGACTTTTACTCTCTTCATCCCCTTCCTCATCTTGCACTACAAAGTCATCAATCACATAGCCATCTTCATTTCCATCTCTGTAAGCATCCTCATCCACATCTTCATCAGTACTTGAACAAGATTCCTTTTCAGAGTCCTAATTAAATGAAAATAAATGCTTCAGTAAATATTATGGCTTTAAAAAAGCCAGGATAGGTATAAACTTAAATCTGAAGGCAAAAAAGATCCATACAATTAAACACATATTTTACAGCTAAATATTGAGCTTTTGAAATGGAAGAACTGTACACTTTGGTGATGTGAAATGTTTAAAATAAACATTAAGAATATGAGTAATTAAGAATGGGAAAGACCATACAGAACAACAAATAGTCCTTCAATATTTTTAAAAGAGAGTGAGGCTCACAATAAATTATTATTACTAAATATAATAGTACAATATTCAAGGATGTTTATTTAAAAATTCTAACATTGGAAAAAGAATAGATTCTGTACTTTAATATCTGTAAAAAACAACTAAATGATTTTCAAGTAAAATTTTAACAACAATAAACCAACAAAATAAAACACACCTCAAAACCTCTACCACTATTGCGTCTTTGTCTCTGGCGTGCTCTTTCTGAGAGTTCCTTTAGCTTCTGGTGGTGTTCTCGCTTTTGAGCAGCCATTGAATTTTCAGGGGTTTCTCCTTCCATCTCCAATGAAGAAGACTCTTCTTCGACCACCCTGGGTGGACGTTTAGCACCTGCTTTCCTAACGGGGACGTCACTGTCATCGCTCTCATCACTGTCGTACATTACAGAAGACAGCCTCTTTCTTTTTCCTGGCTTGATGCACTCATCTTCCACATCCTCCTCTGTGACTTGTTTGCTGTGCTTGCTGGCACCATCCTCCTCTTGACCTGAGTGATTTTCATCATCTGCCAAGTCATTATGCTCACTTGTGATCATTTTTTCTTCCTCTGTTGAACTGTTGTCGGTGTTTCTAAGAGGCTTACTGCTGTTTCCCTCACTTTCAACTTTGATTAATTTAAGCTCTGTTTCCTTCTCTGGTATTTCATTAATACCAGGCTTCTTGCTACTCTCAAGCTCTTCATCACTATCAAGTTCAAGTTCCTCATCACTATCAAGTTCAAGTTCCTCATCACTATCAAGCTCGTCATCACTATCAAAAAGCTTTGAGATACTTCTTTTAGTCCGACGCCAATCAACTCGAGATTTTTGCTCAGGTACTTGGCTTTTAGAATTTCTCCTTGTTTCAGGTCTTCTAACATGTACCATTTTCACTTAAGCGTCTACAAAATAAAGTTATTGGGAACATAACAATGACAACCATATTATAGCAATGAAAACACGGCACACATCAATTTAGCTTCATTAAATGACTCACAAAGGCAAATCACATGAGATATTTTAGCAAAAAAAACACAGAACAATGTACAAATAATTCATAAACTATTTTTTAACACATATTCTTAATTATGCTATATTGTGCTGAAAAAATATACAAGAAAATCATAGTCCTGTGTCCTTTTAGAAAATTGTATAAAACTTAATTAAACATGCAAACATAATTAAGAAAAACTCAAGGTGGTCAATATTAAATGATAAACATAAATGTGATAGAAATGTGCAGAAAGATTAGTGTGGCAATTAATTCACCAAAGACCATTATGAACAGAGTTGATTAGGCAAAATTTTCAAGAACCTGCTTGATTTGTAAAGAAATAATGAAAAAGTAATTTCCGATAAGTAAATATAGTATGGGCAAAACTCTGGCACTGATAAAGAACATGACACACTTAGTAAATAGGTGTTACTAAAAAGGGATAAATAGCTTCTGTCACGAAAAAAGGGAGACAAGAATAGAAAACAATGATGGAATTATAAAGACAGGGCTGCGAGATGGCTTAACAGGCAAACTGCTGTAATGAAAGCATTAGGATCTGGGCTGGAATCTTCATCACCCACATTAAAAACTAGCTGGTTCGGTGCACAGCAAACCCAGCATTGGATGTCCAACAGGACAGAGACAAGTGAAATGCCGGGGTAGCTGCTTAGCCGGCTAGTTCACTCAAATGACAAGTTCTAGGTTTAGTGAAAATCTTGTTTCAAATAACAGTGATAATAACAACAATAATAGTAACAATAATATTGCGAGAAATAATCAAAAACGATATCTCTACATCCATCTTGGTGTCCATATACACCTGCACTGTCAATCAAACTCACATACATTGCATATATGTGTTCAACATGCATACACTGAATTACAAAGACAATCCATCCTCAGGCAAAGAAGGACTTGATTTGGAACAGAAATAACATGAAATTTAAAGGCTCAGCCATGTTACATGAACAAAGTATTAATTTAGTAATTGATATAAAAAGAGATACAATACAATGCGGAGAGTGAGCCTATCTGCTAAGATTGTGGCTGCTACACTCCTTTGTGAAGTAGAGATGGGGTTATACTGCTCTTAGAAACTACAGAACAACTCAGCAAAACTCACTAAATGTCCAATAATGTAGTCAAGTGAGAAGTCTGCAGGAAGAGAAGCTTCGTGGTAAAGCAGAGCATGGTACAGGGAGGAGAAATCACAGCTGTCCCTTTGTGATTTTATAAAATATTTTCCACTAAATTTATCACAGGCATGTACTAAATTACTGACAGGGAAGACACACAGAAACTTAGTAACTCATATGTGCTTCTGTGGTCGCCAAGGAACAGAAGTAGAATCATAAGGTAATATGACCTCATAGTACATGTGTAAAAGCTTATGGAAATTAAAATATTCTACAATAGCACACAATATTTCTGGTCTTTCTATATATAACAGTAACCTTAAAAATTAATCCAAGATTACAAAAATAATCACACTGCTTATGTTTTATATGCCAAACATCAGCTTCAAACACCCACTTTATTTGCCTCAGTTCGAAGAGATTGTTAGAAGCTTAGAGAAAATAAATATTTATAAGATAAAGATTAACTATCATTGAAAATATTAAAAAATGTGTGACTAACTATAAAGGTTGTATCAAAACTACAAATCCAAAATAATTTTAAGCAATGTTGTCAATACTGGACCATTCATAGTGTTCCAAAATTATTACTTGGAGGGGGAAAGAATAAATTAAGTATACTAATTCTTATATGACTATAAGGCAGTATGCCTTCCTATATGGTAACTTCTCATATAAAATCAGAACAACATAAATTATTAGATTATACACCAAAACATGACCTGTGTAGATAGCATCGGCTGATTGTAACTTTTTGATAGTATATAATTAATTTGACAGTGATAGCATCAAATGCCAATTAGTAAACCAAATGGTTTATTTGAACTACAGTTGGTTATAATCTACATAAGTGTTATACTGAAGCCAACAAAGAGAAAAACAATAAAGATATATACTGAAAGTTACCTTAAAAACCCTAGATTATTCTTCAAAGCATACCTTTTGCATACTTCACCACTTTACAGTATGTCCATCTAATTTCTCCAATAGTTTTGAAAAGATTTTTTTTTATTAAACACTAGAATAACTAGGCAACTTATGTTTTGAAGTTATATAGTAAGGTATTTGTAAGCACATATAAATTTTCATAAGCCAACTTAGCATATGTGTATTACACAATCATAAGATTTTCTAGGAAACTGGTTTGAATTGGGAGAAATAATGAAAAACTCGTCAATAAAAAGACAAACATGGTTTCAATAGGTAGATGAAAGTAAAAATGGACAGTAAGAAGTGTCCACGTGAACGATGACTTTAGTTTAGTCCACACAGCAGGTCCACACACACCAGACTGCTGCTGTAAAACTACAGCACTCTCAAAGGACATTTATCTTACAATGGGCGATTGCAGGACAACAGCAGAAATGATTAGGACCACTAATTAAGACTATTATTAAGACATGTGACTCTGCATAATGAAGGTATAAAAGAAATCATCTATATTTAAAATTGATCAGTATCCTTTCATCTTTATTTTTAAATCCTGTCAATGATCTTCCAAAGAAGATACTATTATCATCATATACAAATATTAAAGCCAAGTACATAGAGTTTAGATGACTTACCAAAGATCACAGAACTCGTCAGTGACACAGCAGGGTTAGAAAACAGGTCTCCTGATGCCCGTCCAGTGGTAAACAGTGACTGCTGGTAGCATATTGTAATACACGTAGTAAGAACTAACACGTAGAAGTAATAGTTTATTTCTTAGTCATGCTAAATCTTAGTTTCAGAAAACAACCACCACCACCACGGTAAAAGCTAACAAACATGCTTTTCTAAGATTACCTAACTAAATTTAAGTGCACATGGCTTAAGTCAGAAATTTTTGAAAATTATCCATTAAATAAGGAAAAAAAATATACAAGAGATGGAAGGCTGCAGACTTTCCTCCACATTTTATTGATGACATCAATCACAAAATTTATGGAGCTTTTGGTAAGGTCCAAAGCAAAAATTCCTATGGAAAAATGAAGACTTTGACCTTTTTGAAGATATATTTTATTTAAATTAAGTTTCATTTGGCAAACTACACATTTGCCAGGGCTCCTGTCTATTTCAAAATTGTCATTTCTATCAATAAGGTAAAAATAAACCTGCTATCAAAAGGGAGATTTTTGAATGTGGTTAGCTCTTCTTTTTAAATTAAGGACAGCTTTACTAAATTATCTGGGAGGGAAGATCGTCAGAGGGAACAGGGGAGTGACCCAGGGGAGTCAAATGAGAAAATAAAGCCAAGTTAATGGGTAAGACAGCTCCATGTTTAGAATTCACCTGCAACAGAACCCATGCAAATAGGTGAAAGTTTTGTTTATGCGGAATTAAATACTTCAAATGAGAATTTTATCAATATATCTTACTTTTAGACAAGGAGAAAAACAAAGACCCCACCAGAAAGCATCAAATAAGTGAATGAAGTTAATACTATCATGTGCTTTATGGTTGTCATGGAAGATGAACATATTAACTGGGATGTCTGTCAAAGGATGTGTTCTTTCAAAGTAAGTTTACAGGTAAAAGCAGGTACTGTTGATGACACGTGAAGGTCCCATCAGGAGAAATATGTTCTTTTAGAATTTGAGGTTAATTCATACTCAAGAACAATCTCATACCGAAGTCACCTACTTGCTCTACAAACAATGTAGGCAGAGGACAGGTACTTATCTCTGATTTGAAATGCAAAGGCTATGCTACTTTTGGAAATCCTGCCAAAAGGGATTAATTTGTGAAATCTGCAGAATATCAACTCTCTTTTATGTTTTTTTATATGGTGGTTTGGAGAGGAAATATTACAAGCTAAAGAAAGGTATTAACATTTATCAAAACGCCAGCACATGTTCTGGAGCAGTGGTGCCACTAGAAGAAATAAATGCAGCCTCTGCTCACAAGGAGTTCACAATCTTATGAAATTACTAGGGACATGGAAATCAAACCAGCACAAGAAAAGATGTGAGGGCCGCATGCACGGTTCTGCTAAGTTTCTGTCACATGGGTCTGAATCAATCTATCATCGTCCTCCCATTGGCAGGAAAGAGGGCAGCATAGCACAACAGGAAAAAGGAAATGATGAAGTAAAGCTATTAAGATGCAAGCCAAGGCCTTCCATTTGACATCACAGTTCAATACTTCCCAATCTCGTAGAGAGGGTCCTGCCAGCCTGGCATCCAGGATAACTAGATCATTCACTAGCATCTGTCCCAGGGACTGTGCCTCCCTGAACCCAGCAAGGATGAATGTCTGAGAGAAGAAAAAATTCCTTTGAGGTGTGAACACCAGGGTCACAGTCATGATTACCAACCTGGCTTTCTGGCGGGACTAATTCCCCAGATACAGGAAGCAGGTGCGCAGGCCTCCAAAAACAGAGCGGTGGCTACTGTCAGAAGACAGGAACCGCTGCCCGGGCTTCACAAGACTCCCCGAGGGCTGTGTATCCAGAGAGGGGTCTGCAGAGACAGGGACCGGGAACAAGGTCTGTGCACTCTGACTGGGAGTGTGTGCTGAGGAGAGTGCTCCCAGGAGGAGCTGCGCACAGCCAGGTACGGGGTTGAGAAAACCCCCGCGCTCTCACAGACACCCGTGGACGGCTGCGATCTCACGACGCGCCCCTTCCCGCGTCCGTGACGCACAGCTAAGGGATGGCAGGTGCCCTCTGCGCCGCGACACTCCGCCTGGGCTCTGCGGGAGGCGACCGTGACCAGAGCGGAGAATTCCCGCCAGGAGCCTGCAGGGAACCACCCTCTAGCGCTCACCTTTCAAAACGCCACCGCCTCCGCCTTCGCTTTCGCTTCTGTCCCCGCCTCCGCCTTCGCTTCCGCCTCTGTCCCCGCCCAGCTGCCGCCCCGCCTCCGCCCCCGCCCCCGTCCCCGCCCCTGCCTCCGCCCCCGCCCAGATTCCCTTGGCGCCACGGCCCCCCGCTTCCGGGAGGAGCCGGAAGTCCCTCCTCCAGGCGGGACAGGCGCGGGGCCGCAGCGCGCGAGCTGGGGCGCGGCTTCCGGGAGCGCGCGCGGAGGGAGGAGCGGCCGCGTCGCCCCAGTTGGGGAGCCGCTGCGGTGGGAGTGCGGGGTCGAGCTCCCGAGCGGCTGCGGGTGGAGGAGACGGAGGCCCGGATGCCTGGGTGAGGGCAGCCCGCTTCTTCCGCCCTGCGCCGGCTCCGGGGCGTGGCAGGGTCAGCGGAGGGCCTGCATCCGGGGCCTGGGCGCCCCGGGCTGGAGCGGGAACTGCGGGACCTGCCGGCCCGGTTATCCGCGGGGAAGAGAGGCCGCCTCCGCCTCCTCCTCGGCCCGCAGATTTCCCGTCACCGGCCTTGCCCTTGCCAGCCCAGCCTCGCGTTCGCTTCAGCGGCGGAAGCGAAGGGGTCGAGTGCTCAAGACTCTTTAAGTCTCAGTAAGGATTGCAGCAGTGTGAGCGGGTGCCAGACCTCGCCATGTCAGGGAAGCGGAAGCGCGTGGTGTTGACTATTAAAGATAAACTTGACATAATAAAGAAACTCGAAGATGGAGGCTCTTCCAAGCAGTTGGCGGTGATCTATGGAATTGGTGAAACAACAGTTAGGGACATAAGAAAGAATAAGGAAAAGATTATAACTTATGCAAGCAGCTCTGATTCCACAAGTCTTCTGGCTAAGAGAAAATCTATGAAGCCATCCATGTATGAGGAACTAGACAGAGCAATGTTAGAATGGTTCAATCAGCAGCGAGCGAAAGGGAATCCCGTATCCGGACCAATTTGTGCCAAACGGGCAGAGTTCTTTTTCTATGCTCTGGGAATGGATGGTGATTTTAACCCTTCTGCTGGTTGGTTAACCCGCTTCAAGCAGAGGCACAGCATTAGAGAGATCAATATTAGAAATGAGAGATTAAATGGAGATGAGACTGCTGTGGAAGATTTTTGTAACAACTTTAGAAATTTTATCGAACGTGAGAATTTGCAGCCCGAGCAGATCTACAATGCAGATGAGACTGGACTCTTTTGGAAGTGCCTACCTTCCAGGACTGCAGTAGTTAAAGGTAAATGCACTGTCCCGGGGCACAGCTCATTGGA
Organism: Alexandromys fortis; assembly: GCF_014885135.2. Lineage (NCBI taxonomy): Eukaryota > Metazoa > Chordata > Mammalia > Rodentia > Cricetidae > Alexandromys > Alexandromys fortis. Next base: position 5,009,821 of record NW_026068013.1, on the reverse strand, counting down.
AGAAAGAGTCACTGTTCTGTGTTGTACCAACGCAACAGGCTTACACAAACTTAAACTTTGTGTTGTGGGCAAAGCAAAGAAACCTCGCTCCTTCAAGGAGACTGACACCCTAAACCTGCCTGTCTCTTACTTCAGCCAGAAAGGTGCATGGATGGATCTCTCCATTTTCCGGCAATGGTTCGATAAGATTTTTGTGCCTCAGGTTCGAGAGTACTTAAGATCTAAAGGCTTGCAGGAAAAGGCCGTGCTCCTGCTGGATAATTCCCCAACACATCCAAACGAAAATGTCCTGAGGTCAGATGATGGCCAAATATTTGCAAAATACTTACCACCTAATGTAGCTTCATCGATTCAGCCCTTGGATCAGGGAGTCATAGCAACCATGAAAAGAAACTATCGCGCAGGTCTTCTCCAGAACAATCTCGAAGAAGGCAACGACCTGAAATCATTCTGGAAGAAACTGACTCTGTTGGATGCACTTTACGAAATAGCAATGGCTTGGAACTTAGTAAAGCCAACTACCATTAGCAGAGCTTGGAAACAGATTCTTCCTGCCATAGAAGAAAAAGAGAGCTTGGACTTTGATGAAGAAGATATTTCTGGGGCTACTGTGGCCACCATTTTACAGCATACCAAAGGACTGGAAAATGTGACTCCTGAAAATATGGAAAAGTGGCTTGAGATTGACAGTACTGAGCCAGGTTATGAAGTGTTAACTGACAGTGAAATCATCAGACGAGCCCAGGGTCAGACAGATGAATCCAGTGAAAATGATGAGGAAGGGATTGAACTGATTCCAGAAAAACATATAAATCATGCAGATGCTCTCCAGTGGACTGAGAACTTACTAGATTATCTAGAACAACAAGGTGACATGATTCTACCTGACAGACTGGTAATACGTAAACTTAGAGCCACCATCAGAAATAAACAGAAGATGACAAACTCAAGTCAATAGCAGCATTTGAATTTTATCATTGTTGTGATAATTGTATTTGTGTGGCACTTTGAAATGTGGCTTTAATTTTCTTCATGTCAAACAGTCCTATAATATACATACAAAAATGTAACTGAAGTGGTTTGAGGATTATGTGTCTTATCTCCTTGTAAAAACAACCACTTCTGTGTAGCTATAAATGGTATATTCATATTTGCTTCTGTAAGTCAGTGATCTAAGGGTGGCATATCCTACAGGTTCTAGCTTTAAAAGATAGATAACTGAGCACTTTCCCTAATTCTTTTGCTTGAATTGAGGGCTGCAATAGAAATCTTTTCTTGTAATAATGATCTTAAGTGGTTATCTGGCTTTTGTATTTGTATAGGTTGAGAATTAAATTGCTAGATTTCAGGATGATATGTAATAATTTAAAAATGAAGTTCAATAATGATGGTGGAAATAATCTATGAATTATAAAAATAACTTAGAGTCATATTTCTGTTTTCTTATGTTTTTGTTGATGGAAAAGGTAATCCTGGAAATGAATTATATGTAAGAAGTAATTGAGAGAAACTGGGAAGGTGGCTTATAAGAGAAATTTTCATCTCTTCATTTGGAGGAAACTAGGTGTTAAAATTTTGGGAACTAGATTTATTTATACAAAGAAAAAGATTTTTTATTTTGAGTTGGATAACAGAATAGAATTATTTATTTACCTAATTTCCATAAGTGTTTTTAATTACATGTAATAATATGAACTACCATAAATATTTGGAAAACATCTGAAATTTGAAATTTAATTTTTTTTACTGAATATTTAGAAATATCTATAACTTGAAAATTTTGTCTTACTTGACTGATTTTATTCGATATAAAAATAAAGTTTTTATTTTAGATAAATCATGTTTGTAGTCTATTTTTTGAAGAAAGCACAAATAACTAGGAAGTGCTCAAGATAAGAATTCTTTTAACACATAAAGGAATTCTTTAGTTTGTTCTAAGAGTTTTGACAATTCTTTTTAAATTCTGTGTATCCATGATTGATGTGGGATGTCCTATATATGTGTTGCTTTTATCTGTTTGAGCCAATGGCTTAGCAGAGTAAAGCCAGGTGGGAAATCAGAACAGAGATAGAATAGGCAGAGTCAAGGGGATGCCATATAGCTGCCGAAGGAGAAGGACACTTTGGAACATTAACAGTAAGCCACAGCCTTGTGGTGATGCACAGAGTAATGGAAATGGGTTAATTTAAGATGTAAGAGTTAGTTAGGAATACTGAGCCATCGACCAAACAGCATTGTAATTAATATAGTTTCTGTGTGATCATTTGGGTCTGGGTGGCCGGGAAACAAACAAGCAGTCTCCATTTACACATGATATTGGTTCTTTTTCTGGATTTACTTAGTTTTTTTTTTTTTCCTTCTTGTTTTGTTCTTTAAATGTGAAATGCAGCTGTCGTGATGCCACCTAGTGGTCAAATCATGCCTACTGTTGAGCTGTTTGGTTTAAAATATGTGTAAAAGATTCACTGTGTCCTTGAATCCTGTGATTATCTCTAGGCTGGGAAACTGCTCTTCTACAGTTAGCAGCTGTTTGCTGTCTGAAATTTACACACTGGTAAGTTAGCAGTTCTGTATTGGTCCAGAATGCTTAATTTTAAGTTACCTATTCTTGAATATTGTTCTAAGTTGTGAACTTTTATTATTTAGTCCTCTGAATTATGAATTAGATGGAAATTCTTATGGTTGTCTCTTATGCCAGCCAAGCATTTAAGCTCATGTGTTTGACTCCAAAAGCCTATATAGTTTTTTTTTCCTAATCAATTTAGACTAAACTCTTACTCTTTCCCAGTCTTCAGTATTTATCATTTACAACCTCTCTCTCACTTGCCACACATATGTGAGTTTTCTAACCTGTTCCCTGTGCATTGGTGGTAGCTGTTGCCTTTCCTTTGTCCTTTTCATGAGTTTGTCTTCCTCTCTGTTTGTACTGCTGTTAACCTTTTTATACAGTCATAGCGTTTGATACTTGGATTGTCTGCTTTGGTTTCTAGGTCACAATGCTCAGTGAGAATCCTTTCTCACTCCAACCTAGTTAAAGCCAGTATTGGCAAAATGAGCAGTTTGTGTGCAGACTGAAGTTGAAAATAGGAGAGCCATCCTAATATCATCATGGAAGTCTTTCTATGTCAGAGATACTGAAAATCAACTCTGTAGGAAGCACAGCTTCAAGCAGGCATTAGAGAAACCTGGCTTGTCACTGATGCCTGGTCACCTGGAATGCCAGAGTGGAAGTGCTCAAACATCCTGGTGAGGCTTTGCAGTCCTACCAGGAGCCAGCCTCCACCCGAATGCCCCCAATTTCCTGAGCATTGTTCAGGCCCTACTCCTGCAGTGAAGAGAACACATTCTTATGAAAGAGGCCCCATGTACTTTGCATCCTCTATCAATATAATCTATCCTTATGCTTTTCTCAGATCCTTCTTGTAGGCCCTAGCCTTGACCTCTGTCTATCAGCCAATAGAACTCATTCTTATTGCCAAGGTCACAGGTGCTTTGCTACTTTGCTAGGGGGTTCCTTTGTAGCTATAGCTAAAACTTTGTTGTGATGTTTGTCATGAGGAAACATTCTTCCAAAGTTTTACTATGCTTAAATGTGTAAGAATATGCCACAAGGTCAGACTCTGGAAGTTTTGATCCAGTGCTTACAAAGATGGTACTGACTGAGTTTCATTTTTACCTCCTGCGATTACCTTGACACATTACTAAAGGCATGTGAGCAAGTATGGATACACTTATCCAAACAGAGTGTAGTGGAAAGAGTAGAGGTTGTTAAAGGACAAGAAGGAAAGGTACAAGGGAATATGGCCTGTGGTGACCTGCATTTTCCATGATGTACATTTCCAGATCTGGAGTTTCTGATTCGTTCTGCTTGGTCCTATAGGGATTTTAAATCAGTGCCAAATTAAATTTCTTTGATCGATAGTTTGCCATTTGATAGATGATTTTAAAAGTTATTTGAGCACGATACCTACTCCCAAAGTTATGAGTTCTTAGTTCCCATTCCTGTTCACATTGCTTCAGTCAAGATGCCATTTGACTGCCTCTTAAAGATCAGACACAAGCACTTTCTCTTTCTAATGACACATGTCGACTGAGCACTCTATAGAGTTTGCAGCACAGAACTCACATGTCTCAGGGCCAGAAACTCCAGGAGAATGGATTTATTTTGAGAGGTTGTATGAGAAATGAGAGGGTTACTTTATTTGAGCTTTATGGGGAACCGGGAGAATGGCAGTGAGAAAAATAAAATTCTTTGTGCATAAATCTAGTAAATCAAAATCTCTTGACTGTGCACAAACTGACAGGTCTTTGGGTTTAAGATAGTGTAATAGGGGCTGGAGAGATGACTTAGCAGTTTAGAGCACTGCTATTGTAGAGGATTCACATGGTGGCCCATGACTGCCTCCAACAACAGTTGTAGGGGACCCAGAGGTGTGCACACAACACAGAGAAACTCAGGCACAAACACATACACAAAAATAGCAAAAACCTTTCCAAAATATGTATATAAAAGAGAAGAGGTTGTTATTTAAGAGTCATAAAATCAGAATGAAAAGGTAACACATTTGAATGGAAAATCTGGTTCTATGTGAATTCACGCAAAACAGCTGACATTGTTTACATAGTGTGACATTCACTGTGTAAAGAAAATCAAATTTTGCTTATTCATTTCAGGATGGTTTTTTATTCTGTACACTCTCTGCTTTGAGATACTGGTTTTTGTTCCTCCTGGGTGATTTTATCTTTCCATGTGACCCAGTCACTCCATCTTCAAAAGTTCAGATGTAGACCTTCAGCTGAGAAGTAGGAGTCTTGGTGATACCTGAATCCCAAGATCAAAACTTCACACTTTTAAGACCAACTATACTCCTAAGAGATGTCCTTCTGTTCTTGTTAAAGTCAGGGTCAGCCACGTGCAATTAGAAGCTGGGAGAAGAGTGGGAGCTGGCACTTAGTTTCCTCACTCACTCCTACTGTGAAAATTATTTAAGAATTGCCACGGAGTGTTTTTTTTTCTTTTGTCTTTTAGTCCTGGGCCATTGATGTCTAAAGATCAAGCACCATGGGATCAGTGCTTTATGGAATATTATGTTAGTGAATATATAATTGTCAATTAACTATTGCATCTGCATGTAAGGTATGTTCTAAGATATGTGGTGTATGACTGAGTGTGTGTATTCAGAAAATTGCAGCAGAGAGGAAGCGATGGGGAACAAAATCTTACATGTTGAAGGTGTATAAATGAAAAAGTAATTCTGGTATGAGAAACACAGGGTTATTCTGCTAGAAGGAAGAAATGAACATCTGAGCTATCCTTGATGTTATCTGAGTCTCAGGTCTCATAGTATTTCCATGGATAGTTGCCTAGTGTACAGGAGGCAAAAAATACTTGAAGAATGAAAAAAAAATCTTAGTGTTATCTTAGCCATGGGGATAAATTGGTTTGTTTAATTGAAAGTCCATGCTAAGCCTTTCATTTTCTGTCAGATTTCCTTCCTCCTTTTGTCCTCTAGAGGATTATTTATGAGACCTATAAAAGCTCCCAAGTATCTGGAACATTTTCTATTCCTTTTTTCATTTGTGGCTATTTGCTGGGTTCACCTTTTTCCTTTCTTCAGGCATTTGCCAAACACGAGAAGAAACAACAAACATTAATTTTCTGCCTCTTGCCAGTCACTTCCTTTACAGTAGAACGTGTGTGTGTGTGTGTGTGTGTGTGTGTGTGTGTGTGTGTGTGTTCGTGAGTATGGTGGGCCGCACTCGTCTTTGCCTGTACTTGTGGAAGCCCGGCTGGCCAATGAGGCCCTGGGATCCTTCTGCTCTGACTTCCAGCACTGGGGCTATAGGCATAGGCCACCATACTGGGCTTTTTCATGGCTGCTGGGGATCTGAACTTGGCTCCTCATGCTTGCCCACTGAGCCATTGCTCCAGCCCCTAGATGGACCTTCTTAACCTCAGTGGTAGTCTAGCTGTGGGAGGTGATGCTGTATGCTATATGACTTCTAGCAACGTTTCTGAGCCCTGCTAACCACCTGTTCTCTGCTGCAGTGAGACTAAACAAATAGTTCTTCCAGCACTGCCAAGTGTCCCAAAGGGCTCTCAGTGGTCCTGTCTCAGAACTACTTTCCCTAGGCACATGGTCTAATTTCCAAGTTTCCAAAAATGATATCTGATAAAAATCACTTCCCTCTTCCCACCATCTGGTGGTTATTTCTGGAGTGTCCATTTTTTTTTCTAATTTTGTACTCAATAATAATAGGTTTTTCTCATGGTAGCACTGCACTTCAAGATGCTAATTCCTTTATTTGGATTAATGAAGCAAGCATGTTAGAAGCTTACCACAGTTAGTTCATTTCTCTCTTGTAAAGTTTGGCCAGAGTGTGACTTTTAAGTGAAGCTGAATTCCCATCCGGCTCCTCTGTATGAAGTGAGCACATGGTAAAAGAGACTATGAGAATACCTAGTAGCTTCTTTTTCCCCAGAATCGAGGATTGACTCTAGGATCTCACATAAATGAGGCAAGTCTCCAGGCCTCCCTCTAGTGCCTTACTTGTCTCAGCAGTTGTGTGGGCTAGGAATGGCCTGGGATGATGGGAATGACTCTGCAGGTAGCCAGCTGCTGTGCAGGGACAGTTTCATATAATAGTAGAGGAAAATAAACATTTTGGCAAGTAATTATCCCTTTCTGAAACCGAGAACAATTATTCTCATTGAAAACCCCATAGGTCTTTTAAGAATTATCCATATGAGTCCTCACAGAGTAATTATTTAATCTAAAATAATTTTATCTAGGATTACTATGTTGTTGTTTTTGTTGGTGATTGTTTTGTTTGGTTTTAAATTCCCAGGTATCTTTATGTAGCATCTTTGAGAACCACCCGATAACTTTGAAGGTTATCAGAATAGACAATACAGGAAAGAGAATAATGTGTTCCATCCATTGATGTAGCATTAAATCAAGAGTCTGTATAAAGTAACAAGGAAGCTGTAGGAGGCAGCCATGATAATGAACAGATCACCCAAAGGATCACCTGCCAGAGTAGGACTCAGCCATCAATAGGTTTAATAGAGGCCTGAGTCTCAGTAGTTTACCCTGAAGCAATACCTGGTTGCAGAAAGAACCACAAGCTGAGATTACCCAAGCATCACCCAAGAACAGGCCATCCAAAGGAAATAAATACCTAACATTCCATCTGCTGTTAATAGGATCACCTGCCAGCACACACTCACCAGGACACCACTAAACAAATGTCAGCCAATCAAGGGTCCTGAACCTCAGAAATCCCTTACTCCCACCATTGCTACTATAAAAACCCAATACTAACTGAGCTTGGGGCTCTCAGTTTATTCCAATACATTGGACATGTGGAGAAGCCGAGTTAGCAAACTTGCATAAAATAAAAGCTCTTTGCTTTTACATACAGGATTCAATCTCCTTGCTGGTGTTTAGGGGACTTCGCGGATTTGGGCATAACAGAAGCTATGTACGTACTCTGACTTGTAGGTCTTACAGCCCCCACTTCCCTGAGGAAATGTCATGTTCTGTCTCCTACCCCTCCCCCAGCACTGGGGGGTGGTGACAAGAGTATGTTAGAACTCATAGATGAGATCTTAAAACTTCATCTCAGGCTGGGGAGAGTAGACAGTTTTCTTACAAATATGGATATCTAACTCTTTTCTGTTTAAAGCCTTGGTTTCTAGCTTGTGGTTTTACAGTTTTCTCTTATGGCCTTGCAGACTCTTTGCTAGATTTATTTTAATTTTGCTGGTGCTGCAGATGAGCCCATGGTACTGCATGCTGTTTAGTGTTTTTTTTTTCTTTCTTCAGTACTTTGTTTCAACTTTTAAATTCAAACCATTTCTAAAATATATGAAAATAATTAAATTTTGAATATTGACATATCTTGCCACTTAGTATCATCAATCAAGCACTACTTCTAATAGTTACTATTTTTTTATCAATTCTTTGAAATGTCCTATGTAAACTGCTGTCATTTGTGAACAAGGCAGATTGATTTCTTTATCTTCAGTATGTTCATGTAAATGCCTTTTTGTTATTGTTGTTAAGCCAAATTTATTTTCTTTTACAAAATTAAAGCAGAGAAGTACTGACACACGTTAAAACCATATGTAACTGTAACTGGGATTTCAATCCTTACTTTGAGGGCTATTTTACATTTATGAAGATTGCTGTCCCTGCTAAATGCAGTGTGAACAAGCAGGCTTAAGTTGACTTCGAAGACCCCAGCAGCAGATAGATCATCATTTCAGTCCTTGCTTTTTACTACCAGAAGTAAAATTTAAAAAATATTTCAAAGCTGCTTACAATTAAACGATTCATATCATTTAAGGGACTTAAAATACTCAGTAATAATGGTCTTTAACAACTATGTGTAGAAACTGTTCTTCCTTCCTTATTCAGTTTACTGATATGTATTTCCTGTTTCATCCTTCCTCTTTTATTTGTGTGTGTGTCTGTGTGTCTGTGTTCAGAAGACAAGTTTTGGAGTCTTTCTTTCCTACCTCTGTGTAGGTTCTGGGGATGGAACTGTTTGTTAGATTTTCATGGCAAGTACTGAATCTATTGGGTCAGCTCATCATCCTATTCTTTATTACTTAAAAAAATTACTTATTTTTATTTTATGTGCATTGATGTTTTGCCTGCATGTATGTCTGTGTGAGGGTGTCAGATCTTGGAGGTACAGACAAGTGTGAGCTGTCATATAGGTAATGGAATTTGAACTTGGGTCATATGATACATCAGTCAGTGCTCTCAATCTCTGAGCCATCTCCCCAGGCCTCTTCATTACTTTTAAAATAAAACATTTCCAATTCATTATTCTACAAATTTGAAAGTGGGATTAGTCAATATATTTTGTTAGCTAAGACTGTAAAATATGACCGGGAGGGGTGCACCCATACACTGAGACAATGGGGATTGGGAACTCACCAAGGCCAGCTGGCCTGGGTCTGAAAAAGCCTGGGTCAAAACTGGTCTCGCTGAACATAGCGGACAAGGAGGACTACTGAGACCTCAAGAACAATGGCAACGGGTTTTTGATTCTACTGGACCTATTGGTTTCGTGGGAGCCTAGGCAGTTTCGTGGATGCTCACCTTACTAGACCTGGA